>NW_023276807.1:212073755-212373755 GCF_003668045.3 Cricetulus griseus | reverse complement strand
TACCCAGATGTAAAAGGCCCCCCTAAGTCTTAGTCATAGTAGGACCCAAGAAGAGTGTACACACACACACACACACACACACACACACACACACACACACACACACACACACAATCTTTTATTGCTTTTATGAGTTTTTTTTTTTTCCCAAACCGATGTTAACTAAAGCAAATCAGTTCACCAAAGTTAACCATCTTTGGATTCTGTCATTCTGTCTTATCCAGGGGAGTAGGCAGACTTGAATCATATGGATCATTTTTTGTTGTTGTTGTTTTTTTGAGGGTTTCTCTGTGTAGCTTTGGAGCCTATCCTGGCACTTGCTCTGGAGACCAGGCTGGCCTCAAACTCACAGAGATCCACCTGTCTCTGCCTCCTGAGTGCTGGGATTAAAGGTGTGTGCCACCAATGCCTGGCCATATGGACCATCTTAAATGTTTAAGAGTCATTCCTAGTCTGAGAATCTACATTTTCTCCCAGTCCCACACGCCAGACCAAACTGGCTGAGCTCATGTCCTTAGCTCTATAGTCTCCTGGGATCTTTGTCTGGACAGGAAATCAGATGTCAGGAAGGAGGCCTGGTCATGCCCCTGCAGGGCCCTGGCACACTGGATATTTACCATTGTAATAGGTTGTGGCCTCCACCTCCACACAGAGAAGCTCCAGCCGGCAAGTTAGGACAGCCCTGTGTTCTCTCAGGCACAGATTTTGCAGGGGCAGGGCAGAATTTCTGGTCATCTCTGTTCCAGGGTAAGCAGAAGGTACTGAGCAGTGGGTGTGTGCTGTCAGCACTGAGGGCCTTGTGGGCTTCAGGATGGGCTTCCTGGACTGCCCCTTCGGAGGCTGTGGAAATCTGCTACATGAAGCCCCAAGAGAGGAAAGGGTGTTCATGTACCCACCTACCCTGTTATGGTCTTTTCTTTCCTCAGATGTGTTTTATATCAACTTTACTTCATGAATGGAGGAAGCCAGGGTTGGTATGTGTAGGGGGGTGGCTTTAGAGAGACTGGCATAGGGGGCACAGATGCAGTCTCTCTGTTTCCACCACACAGTGTCAGCTGTCCATCAAAGTTACAGAGGATTGTACTTATTTTGGCCTCACTTTTAAAAACTTACCTTTCACCAGGCATTGGTAGCACATGCCTTTGATCCCAGCACTCGGGAGGCAGAGGCAGGTGGATCTCTGTGAGTTCGAGGCCAGCCTGGTCTCCAGAGCGAGTGCCAGGATAGGTTCCAAAGCTGCACAGAGAAACCCTGTCTCAAAAAAACCAAAACAAAACAAAACAAAAAAAAAACAACTTTCCTTTCATCTTCCTTCCTGATCTGTTATGGGATCAAGGTATCTGGTGGAGCTAATGGGGCCTCTCAGTGCTCTGTTCTGTAGGTCAGGTTGCTTAGAAGGAGGCCACAGACTCTGGAATGGACCCAGGTCCCTGGTCAGCTGCAGGGCATCTCTTCCTGGAATTGGAGAGGGCCTGTTTTTTTTTTTTTTTTGTAAAAATGTCTCCTGTCACTGCTACCATGCTTCCTCCTATATGTTAGGCAAGGGTTGTACCATTGAGCTCCACCTCTGACCCTCTTATTTTCAGTGTCTTGCCATGTAGTCCAAGTCAAACTCAGGACTCTCCTGCCTTAGCCTCTTGGAAGCTTGGAGGAAAGGCAAGCTCCCTATACCTTTTCTGTGGTGGTACCTTCTGGTTGGACACCAAGTTAATCCCATTGTATTACACCCTTGGCTGAGGGAGGGAGTCCTGTTCTCACACCTGCTTCTAGGCACCCTGGCACCTGGCTGTAGGAGAGCTGGGTACAGAACATGTTTAGATTGGGGTCTTCAGCTCACTTCCCAGGAAGCTTGAGAGGAGTAGTCCCTATGGCCTCTGGGTGGATGACTGTCCGCAGTGTCTGGAGACCCTGCCTTGGTTAGACCCATGAGAATACCACTCTGGGTAAGCTTAGAAGTGGTACACTGTCTGAAGTCAGCTACCTCTGTTGAGGGACATTTTGCTCTACCCTTTCCTCTGTTCACTGTATGGTCCAAGGCACTATCGCTGCTCGTCTCTGACTCCAAACAGGGATTGATTTCATTGCTAGAGGCCAAGTACTCTGGGTGGAGTGATACCATCCTACCTGGAGCCTCCTGGAGGGACAGGAGAGTGATCAGGTTCCATCTCAGGAGGGCTGAAGGGTCCAATGTTTGATAGCTGTACCCCTCCTCCCCCAGACTGGGTCTCTCTATGTAGCCCTAGCTGGCCTGGGACTCTATGTAGACAAGGCTGGCCTCAAAATCACAGAAGCCTAGCTATTTCTGCCTCATGAGTGCTAGGTGCTGGGATTAAAGGCATGAACCACCATGCCTCAGCTGCACAGCTTTTAAACCAGGGGGATCATGCCAGAGTTTGGAGCTGGAGGTGGGAGAACACTGTTTTAATTTCTTTTTCTTTTCTTTCTTTCTTTTTCTTCTTTTTTTTTTTTTTTACTTTTAATTGTGGTAACCACACAATAAAATTGACAACTTGTAACCATCCTAAGGGGGCGGGTCAGAGGCATTAAATACAAGAATACCTTTCTGTTTTACTGACTATCCATCTTGAAAACCTTCCATTCTTGAAGGAAGCTTACCCCTTAAATATCAGTTCCCTCTCCTGTCCCCACCACTGCACCCTACAATGTATAAACACAACAGAATGTCTCCATGTCAAGAGATGCATGCTTGTTTTTATCACTTGTGGCATCCACAATGCTGCAAAGACCTGGAGCCCAGTTTCTCCAATCTTCACTGAAGCACAGTTCACCTGTAGCCCAGGCTGGTTTAGAACTCACTATCCAGATGAAGCTAGTGTCTACCCGTCCTCTGATGCCGACTCCCAGGCTTTGGGTTTACAAACCATCACAGCTAGCTGTCCTGCTCATGTTCTTAACATGGGCAGAGAATGGTCAAGCCTGAGGAGTCTAGGATGGGAAGGTGGCTCTGGGCAGTGGGGACGGGTAAACTATGTCAATTACTAGCGTAGAACCCTTGTCCTGGGAGGCAGAAGGGCTTGGGGTTCTCCACAAATGTATGCAGGATAGCAAAGTATACCTCATGTGCTCATTTCAAAAACAAAACCATACAATTCTATAAGCACTTATCCCCCCCACCCCATGCCCCATGCATGCATCTCTTTCTCAAGTCTTATCTTGGGATGTGGAAGCCAGGGGCCTTTCCAAAGTTGCTCCTACCCCCCACTTGCCACTGGACATAGGCGAGGGGCAGTGGGCCAGAGTAACACCCCACTGTCAGCATGCTCTTGATCCTCTTATTCTTCTCTCCCTCTCATAAGGTCAATCCACCATATTATGTCCCACTGGTTGAGCTAGTCCCTCACCCAGAGACAGCTCCAGCCACAATGGACAGAACCTATGCCTTGATGAAGAGGATTGGGCAGTCCCCGGTGAGACTCCTGAAGGAGATCGATGGCTTCGTTCTGAACCGCCTGCAGTATGCCGTCATCAGCGAGGCCTGGAGAATGATGGAGGTTCGTGCCCTGTGTCCCTCTTTACTCCTGTTCTCCTGGCCTCCACCCCACCCTTCTCCTTCTTCCCTGTGTCCCTTCTTCCATTCTTCCCTCCCTCCCGCCCTCCCTTTCCTTTTCTTCCCTTCTTTCCTCCCTTGCCTCCATGGTTGAGTAGGAAAGGAGTTACTTTCTGGGTCTGTCAAAGTTAGAGGACACTCAGGGCTCCTTGCTGTCTTCTGGAGACCCAGGGCCTTCCATTTGGAAACAGAGTACAACACAGCAGTTCCCTGTCTGAGAGATCCCTCTCTCTAAGTCATTATTTGATAGCAAGACACAATTGAAAACCTTCCCTGCCCTTTTTACAAAATTACCTGTGTGTTACATTTTCCCATTTTGCAATTTGTCTTCCCATTGCATTTTCCCACAGACAGATTTTTGCCTCCTGGTGTCAAAATGTTTCAGCATGAGAAAGTATTCTTTTCGTACAATGTAAACTCGTACTCCCTTAAAGAACACAGCTTATGTTAAGAACCGAGGAAAGCCATGATACATACTAAACTTATTGGTAACAGGCTTGTCTTCTTCGTGGATCAAACATACAGCAGGCACATCCATGCAGGCCATAGTAAAGTGTGGTGTGTGAGGGATTACCTGCTTCTCAGGGGAGGACGGAGCTTGCCTAGCACCACCCATGCCGGGTGCAGCACCACAGCTCTTCACAGAGTGCACAGGACAGGAACCTGGAAGCCAGCTGTACCTCATTTTTTTGTGGGTGTTATATTTCCTTCCAGTATTTCCGCCAGACTTCAACAGGTGTGCATGATGTATGTGACTCTCCCTGTTAGAGTCACCATGTGACACCACTTAGCTGTGCAGTAGGTGCTCCCCGTGCTGTGACTCAGTGTTTAAATGGGCCTCCCATCTACACCTGCAACGTGTGTGCTGGGATCTCACACTCCTTGAAAAATGCTTTAGAAATCAATCAGTGTCAGGATTATCTTAAAGGAATCCTGCATTTAAAATACCTTCTTTGAGGTCTATTTAAAACAGAACAGCAATAGTAGATAGACTCAAGAAAAATTTAGCACTATAGTACAACACGGTAAGAAGTGGTGCTGTAACAATTTTAACTTTTTATCTGTTAGATTTTTAGTTTTTTAGGGTTTTTTGTTTTGTTTTTCAATACAGGGTTTCTCTGTGTAGCCCTAGCTGTCTAAGAACTAGCTGTGTAGATCCCGCTGGTCTCAAACTCACAGAGATCCACCTGCCTCTGCTTCCCAAGTGCTGGGATTAAAGGTGTGCGCCAACGCCCGGCCAATTTTTAATTTTTATTTCTTAATTCAGAGTAAAGAATTGATTTAAGAGTAAGTCTTGCTTAGTTTACCCTGAAAGTTATGAACCAACTTCGGGAAGAACGAAGAGACCTGTGTAGGACAAAAATTGTCTGTGTTTGACCACTCAGCAGAACTGATCATACATTGGAAGATCTGAGCAGCATTGGTGTCTTTTTGTGCTGTTGGAGAAAAGCAAACTGGAGGGGATGCTGAGTTCACTGCCTTGCAGACTCCCACTGGCTTGTGCTGCCTGCCTTTTTCTTTCTTTCTTTCTTTCTTTCTTTTTTTTTTTTTTTAGGAAAAGACATGGGAAGGTTAGGGAAGTGTGAGTAGAACCCAAAGTCTTACCTTTCACGTGATTCTAGAAGATAATCTGCGCTCAAGTGCAAAGGTGATCTGGAGACTTTTAGGACTAAACTGCTGGTGTGTCTCCAGTCTGTAGGGGATCTGGGCTCTACATGTGCACAGGGAGGCAGAAGGGATGCAGAGAGCATGGGGCAGAATCCAGGAGTGTGCTTCCTTTTACCATATCAACTTTGCAGCCACTCTTTAACTCTTCTCCCAGGACCTTGAGCAGGGCACCCAGGATACTGGCTCTCTGCTGAATCAGTTGCTGGCATGGGCTTCTGTGTCTGCATGGACCCCTTCCTTTCCACAGTTTCCAAAGCTGAGTGATAGGCTGTGGTTCATCTTGAGGTGGCTTTAGAGAAATCCTTCCCACAGTAACTGTCAGCGGCAGGACCTGTCTCCCTTAAAAGTGTCTGATGCTGTACCTGCTGGGGGTTGGCTTAAGGACACCTGACTACTGTATATGTTTTTATGGGAAGGTTCATGCTGCCTGTGGCCTGGTTTCTTTCCAGCATTTGCAATCAGCAAAGGTTGGAGAAAACCTCTCCAGAGCCCTGCCCTCCTGCTGCCAATCTGCCTGCTGCGCTCTCCGCCTCTGTCCAGGCAGGAGTTAAATGACTCCTCACAACTTCAAATAGAGCCTGTTGAATTTGAGTTCACATTTTGGAGTGTTTCAACCTGGATTTGGGTTTTCCAAGTTTGCTTCAAAACTCTAGGGTGACTTCATTATCAAAAGGAGCAGAATCAAAGCTAGTCACAGGCCTTGTGAAGACTCTCCCTTCCTTGTCTCCCCTCCCCCTTTCTTCGCTTCCCTTCTTCTATGTGCCCACTTTCTCTCATTGGCTTTTGGAGACAAGGTCATTTTAAGAAGGCCAGACTTGTTCGAAACTCACCATACAGCCTGTGTGAGCCTCGAACTACTTAATCCTCCTTTATGGGCAGGCACCAAAGGGGCCAGCTCAGAGCTACTCCTTGCACATAAAGCCTGGGCTGGGTTCTACATGTGGCTGGAATGGCCAACCCTCAGCCTGGACTGAGAACAGAATGAGCTTCCATATGTGGTGTGGCTTCCCCACCTCTCCAGTTCCCAGGGGTGCTCTGTCTCCTTGTTCTCTGGATTCACAAAGCAAGCTGACAGTGAGAAAGGCTCTTTTTACTCCACGCAAGTCTGGTGCATTTGTTGGTGGAGCTTGGTTCCAGAAAAGCCTAGGAAACTTTGTCCAGACACCTGGTGCTAATTATGTTACCTGTTACCCGAACAGATCAAAGCCATGTGTGAATGTCCGTGCCCTGACTCTATGTTAGGGGCTAGGATGGGGTAGGGCAGGCAGTGGGTCTGGATGGAGCCCAGACTGTTTCCACCAGCATGGCAGAGTTTTGATGTGGGAAGAGCATTCAGGGAAGTTGCCTTGGTGCTCACTTGCTGTGATTCTGAGAGTTACATTGACTTTCTTGGTATGGAGCCAGCCCTGTCTGGAATAACTGTCACTTGCTCATGGATTTTCTTTATATATCTAACTTAAAAGTTTTGCTTTTGATTGATAAGTCATTGGGTTATCTATGGAATGCACAGTGGTGTTTGACTCTATTCTGTCCTCCATATTTGCACATGAGGTACACCATTTACTTTAGACATTGCCAAGTTGCACTTGCTTATTTTTGCATCTGGATTCATGGGCAATATTTTCTGGTAGTTCATATGCTATACTCTGTGACTTTGACTTCAGGGTAGTTCTTTGTAAAGTGAATTGTGAAAGGGTCTTCCTGAAAGAGATTATACAGCTTTCTTAATTCTCCTTAACCTTAAATTTAAATTTCTTAATGTCTCCTTAAGTATTTGGTCGATCTATAGTAGAATTATTTGAGACTCGAGAAATCTTTTTTAGGAACCTTTACATCACAAATCCAGTTTCTTTAATTGTAGAATTTTGGTCTGTTTTCCTCTTGTCTGAGTTTGGATTGTTTATGGTTGCTCAGAAATGGGTTCATTTATTCCAAGGTATTAAGATTTGTAAGTGTAAAGTTGTTGGTAATAATACTTTTATCCATGTTATGGCTTCAGAGTCTATGGTGATGTTGCTGGTTTTATTTCTGAAATTCATGTTTTATGTCTGCTTTTTCCCCATTGCATTTGGTTAGGGGTTTGTCAATTGTATTTATTTGCAAATTTTATTTTGAGAAGCCAGACTGTGTTACTCAGCTTTCCATTACTGTGTAACAAAATACCTGAGATAAGTAGCTTTAAAAGGACAAACATTTATTTTGGCTTACAGTATGGAGGGCTTAGTCCATGACTGGCTGGTGCTGTTGCAAGATATTGGCATGTGGAAGAGGAAGCCTGTTTATGTCCTGGCGACCAGACTGAAAAAAGAAAAAGAGGAAGAGGAAAGACCAGGCTCCTACACCCCTTTAGAACACATTTCCCATGACTCAAGGACCCCCCACGAGGCCAGTAGTCCTTTCTCAACCTGTGTGTTGTGACCCCCTAAGACCATCAGAAAATACTGATGTTTATATTATGATTTATAACATCAGCAAAATTACAGTTATGAGGTAGCAATGGAAATAATTTTATAGTTGTGGGGTCACCACAACCTGAGGAACTGTATTAAAGGGTCACAGCATTAGGAAGGTTGAGAACCACTGCTCTAGGCTCTGCTACCTCCCAGTAGTGTCAAGCTAGAGACTAAAGCTTTACTACATTGGCCTTTGGGGGGGGGTATTTAATGTCTAAACAGAACTTTTTTTTTCATTGATTAGTATCTGTTTTTCCTGTTTTAAATTCCAGACACTAGTTATGGAAAGCATAATTGAATTCTTATAGCTAAGCAACCAAGATTAATTCTAAGACAAGCAAAGGAGGAGTGACTCCCCCGTGGACATGTCCACCAGCAAGTGCTTGTGGAGGGTACCGCGTGTGTCAGGTGATTGTGGAGGGTACCGTGTGTGTCAGGTGCTTGTGAAGGGTACCGTGTGTGTCAGCTGATTGTGAAGGGTACCGTGCTATGGGCATTTCTAGGTGAGAAAGAGGAAGTGCAGTAGTGAGAGGAATGTTATTATCCTGTCTTTGCATAGCCTCACTGTAACTTTCTGTTTGCTGCTGTCCTGACACCTTCTGAAGAAGAATTGTACTCAATTGTACTACTGGGGTCTGTTGTATTGTCTCATAGATGTTAGTCCTGTTTTGTCCTCTCTTCTAGTTTGGCTTCATATCTGGGGTACAGAAGACCTTCATGAACAGGTGAATTCTGGGTATACAGGTCTGACTGCAGTCTAGAAACACATTTTCCTGCCAGGGCTGGGTCACTGGGTGATGAGATCCTTTTGACTGGGAATGTAATTTCAAGTTCATATTCCTGAGGCATTAACACAGTGAGGGAAGTTGTGTTGTGCTGAAAAGCCTTTGGTCAGACAACAGCTGAATTTGTTGCCCATCAATTCTTTCCCCATCAGGGTAAGGTAGGTGGGGGAGCCTGGAATGAGTCATGAAGCCGTCAGCAGGTTCTCAGCCTGCTGGCATGTTTTGGTAGTAAGCCTTGGGAATTGCTTACCATGGGTTTTATCCTTCTGAGCAGTATAATCCCTAGTGGGATTCCTGTTCTTAGGGCCCTATGTGGGTGAGGAGGAAGTATTTCCTTCGCCCTTGAGAGGTTTAAGAAGAGACTGATAAGTGACAAGGCATGCAGGTTTGTTCCCTTGCCAGGAGGACATCACAGGACAGTGAGAGCCCAATAACCCTCAGGGTTCAGTCATGCCTTTTTTTTTTTTTTTTTCCTAAGGGAGAGGGAAATGAGGGCATATTTGAGGGGCCTTGAAATGAGTGGCCTGGAAAACAGGTAGTATAGTTCATAAGCCATTCCGTTTGGAAATTGAATGGTCTCAGAAGACAGACAATAACTTGTGACAAAGTTTGTCTGGGGGTGGTGGCATCTCAGTCATCATCCAGTGGTAGGCAGGTTTACTTAGTTCATGAAACCTCAGAGAGATAGAGGCTGTTGTTTTCCTCTTGGATGAGTCTAGTCTTCAGGCAGAAAAAGGAAGGTTAGCCTAGGTACACATAGCCTTCCAGCCTCTGCCAACACAAGGCAATTTAAAGTCAGCGTGCTGTGTTGTAGGGAGACAGTCTGTGGGCCCTGCATCCTGAGACACTGGATTCAGTTCTTAGCCTCTTGCAAGGGGCGTGGTCTGTGACATCTGATCAAGCTGCTCTGGGGGGGTTCTAGAACTTCAGACCCTTTCAGACCCTAGTGCCACGTGTTGGGAGGATGATTCCAGTTAACAAAGTGTGCTTCAAAGATTGTGTCATCAGATTAGCTTGAGAGGTTCCTTACGGAGGGCTGCAGCATGGGCTTCTGCTGAGTATTGCTTACCTGAAGTTGCTGCAGGAATTAAGAGTCAGCCTAGCCCACCCCGCACAATCACCTGCTCATCAAAGTCACCTTCCCCAGTGTAGGAGTTCAGAGATTGGGAAGCTCTCTTTTCCATTTCCCATGATCGGATATTTTCAGATCTGCCAGTTAGCTCTCAATATCAGGAGAAACATTCTGTTGTTTTAGACTTTACACAATAGGAAATTGACCAATAAGTGGCTTGGTCCACACACTACACTCACTGGTCTCTGCTGTAGGGTCTATGAAGTGGAGATGATAATGGACCTGTTGTTTGCTGGGCTGTGATGAGGACCAGTTGGGGGGTCTCTGTGTAAGAGTTTAGACCAGTGTCCCACACATAGCTTGTGATGATAGCCTCTGAGTTTACCCTGTTTTTCTCATATTGAGCTGCTCTCCCCAGGGATGCTCTAGGCCAGTGGTTCTCCACCTTCCTGATGCTGTGACCCTTAAATACAGTTCCTCATGTAGTAGTGACCTGCAACCATAAAACTATTTCGTTGCTACTTCATAACTGTAATTTTGCTACTGTTATGAATTGTAATGTAAATATCTGTTTTTTAATGGTCTTAGGTGACTCCTATGAAAAAGTCATTTGACTCCCCAGGGGGTTGTGACCCACAGGTTGAGAACCAGCACTCTAAGCTGAGGCCTTCATATCCTGTCTATGTAGAGGACACCCCTCAGGACTTTGTGGTCCTCACCTAGGTGCTTAGGAGAAATGCAGTCTGTAGACCCTTCTGGTCCATAGAATCAGAATCCATGACAAGTCAGGGGATTCTAATGGATGTGAATGCTGGAAAGGCCTTGGATGTGGCTTCCCTGAAGCCTGGGCTGAAAAGTCTCCTTAGACTGTGTCTCATCCATTCGAAGATAAACTCTGCACATTATGGCTGGTTGTTCCTTAATAGAATATTAATAGCAATTTAGCTTGTACTTGATGGAGTCTCTGTCTCATGGAGATATATGACATTTCATTTCTTGGTGGTTTTCCTCTTTATTTTTCTCTGCCTGCTTATTGTGTTTTGTTCTGTCTCTCTACCTGGGACTCAGGCCTCCCATTAATACCAGCTTCTTCTTAAATACAGGCGCCAATGATTTCAATACTGTATGAATTTGAGCCCCAGTTTAAAACACTGAGTGCCTCTGCCTGTTCCAAAAGAGATGTGGAAATTGACTTTTGACACAGGGGTGTCACAATGTAGCCTTGGCTGTTTTGGAGCTTCTTATGTAGACCAAGCTGGCTTTGAACTCACAGAGATCTACCTGCCTCTGCCTTGTGAGTACTGGGATTAAAGGTGTGTAGTTCCATTTCCAGCTCAAAAATTATATTTTAGAAGTCTCAGTTCACTCTCATTAAAGCACAGATGTGTGTGTGTGTGTGTGGGGGGTATAGCTCCGTTGGTAGAGTGCTTGCCAAGCATGCATGAGGTTCTAGTTTTGATGCCCAGTACCACATAAACCGTGGGAGTCTGAGGCCAGTCTGGGTTTAAATGAGACCCTGTTTCAAGAAACAAAAACAAAATCAAAAGGCAAGCAGTTGAACAAATGTAAGACTGGAATTGCCACAAGCTGCCTGGCCAGACCCTATCTCACTTGGACTTGCTTCCTGGTCACGTTGCTCATCCCTGTAACCCCAGCCACACTCCTCCCTTCCATTTCCTGAGCAGAGATGCAAATTGTGATCCGGTTTTCTGTCAGGAGGCGTAGAAGCAGGAACCTGGAGGACGAAGAGCCTGGGAATGTATGTCTAACTCCAGGCAGGGTTGTAGACCACAGTTTTGTGCAGATACCCTGCTTGCAGCAAGGGCGACTGGGGGTATCTGTCTGCCAGCAGCATGTGGAAGTTCGAGTTCCTGGCTACCTGCAGGTTACAGGACTGAGGGCATCCAGCTGCCTAGAAAGTCAGTCAGTGAGTCTACCACAGCCAACAAGTGGCCAGAGGGAGTCAGAGTTTCCTTAGGTGTAGTTCTTTTCACTCTTTCACCCATGTAAAATTGGCAAACATGGAGAATGTCTAATGACAATGCCAGGCAAACACATCTGTCAGGTTGCCATGTTATTGTAGCTGATGCAGACTCTGTTCACTGGGACCAGCTTCCTATTACCTTCTACACGGAGGCACTGAGAGCCGGAGGGCTTTTGGTGGGAGCTGGGTACTATACCAGAGCCCCATTTCCAAGTCAGCACAGTATCCAGTTCAGTAGCAACCGGAGATGCTCCCAGAAAGAGAGCAGCTGATGTGTAGTCTGGCTCTCTGAAAATCTCCATGAAACTAGTGAGCTGAACATTAGAAATGGCACTAGAAGAGCGTCGATTACACAGTCAAGTGGGGTTTGTTCGAGGAACGCAAGAGTGGTTCACACACGCAGATCTGTATGTGTGATGCATCACATCAACAAATAAAGAGCAAAACCTATGTGATCCTTGGAGTAGATGCTAAAAAGCATTTGCCAAAATTCAGCATCCTTCTGTGGTGAAAGCAAACAAAACAAACTCTGTATGTTAAGTGTAGAAATCAGCATACCTTGGCCGGATTGATGATGTATGTCTTTAATCCTAGCACTTGGAAGGCAGAGGCAAATAGATCTTTGTGAGTTTGAGACTAACCTGGTCTACATAGTGAGTTCAAGGATAGCTAGGGCCACAGAGTAAGCCCCCCCCATCTCAAAAAAAAAAGAAAGAAAAGAAAAGAAAAGAAAGAAAAAGTATACCTCAACACAACAAAGGCCATGTATAACAAAACCCACAGCAAGCAACCTAATTCAGGGCTCATCTATCAATTCAAAGTCAAAAACTTTTCCTCTAAGATCAAGCAAAAGTAGAAGCTGCCCATGTCGTTGTTTCTCTTGATATCGTGATAAGGACCCTTGCCAGATAACCTAGGCAAAAGAAGAGATAAGAGGCATCTATATTGGAAAGAGATTAAATCATCTCTGACAATGATGTGATCTTACACACAGAAAACACTAAAGACTCTCCCGAACCCTGTTAGAACAGATAAAGTTGCAGTTCACAGGTGGGATACGGAAGGTGAAAGCTCAGTAAAGTTGTAGGATATAAAAGCATTTCACACACTGACAACAAACTATCTTAGTTAGGCTTTCATCTATCTAGTCTCTAATGTGAATGCTTTGCTCAGATATTTGCTGTTTAATAGCTTCATTATTTCATTTGACTGACTTTCAGATGTTTGGATGTTTCTCCCATTGCAGGTTGTTCTGGAATACCTTCTGTTTCTGTCATGACCTTGACTCAGTGATACCTTTGTTCCTGTGCCTTCGTCCTTGGGGGGTCTTTTCATGGGTAGTCTGGGGTATAGGCCCTCCAGGCCAGGGAATGGCATTTTCATCACTTACTAAACTGTCCCCGGGAGTGAGATGTGTTTCTCCTGCCCACCCTCCCAAGGGGCACATGGGACACCTGTCTCCAGCAGGCTCACCAGTGAGGGCCATCTGCTGCTTCTCATCCTCCCTGTGGGTGTTGGGGGAGGAACTCTAGCTCTTCAGTGTCTTTCAGATGGCTCTTAAGATGTGTGTTTTCTAGGCATGATTCAGTGTCCTGTTGCATGAGCTAAGTGTGGGCTTCAGTAGGCTTTTCCACAGTTAGCAAAATCTGCTCATGTCATCATGCAGGAATGTCTGTGTCCTGCTTCCAAGAACTCTTGTAAGAGTTGGCAGGAGGCCGTGCTGCTCACAACCCTGTGAGTAACTGTGGGTCATGAGGCAGCTCTCAGACATCTTTTATTTTCTCCTTATTGAAATTTACTCTTGCTTCACATCTCCCTGGAAGGTGGCGTGGGTGGGTGGGAGTGCTTAGGCCAGGTCTTTTTTTGCTTTTTCTCCTGGAGCTGGAGTTACAGGTTGCTGTGAATCCCTGATGTGGATTTTGGGAAGCAAACTCAGGTTCTTTTCAAGGACTGTATGTGCTCTTGGCCGCTGAGGTCTCTCTAGCATCCCTACCTCTCTACATCATGTTTGTGGTGTGTAGAAGAGCAGTGGTGTGTGGAGAAGAACAAAAAAAGCAATATATAAGACTATACGAGTGGAGGGAACTAACCAGTGGTCCTACTTCATTTCATGGGAGAACTGCATTGCTATAGTCCTCAGTTTATAAGAACCACGGAGCCCAAACAATTTTCAGTTTCAACCTTCAGATCCAAATGAAACTCTGTTTCTGGACCATCTCCAAGGGCTCCAGGAATGAGTGCCTCCAAGAGGGACAGCCCTGAACCTAGCTTTTGTAGGAATTAAACCTGTACCTGCTGGTTGTCTTATCCAACCTACGCGAGAGCACCTCAAGAGACAGAGAAGCAGTTGAAGCTCAGGGTTGTCCCATATAAGAAGGGACTGAAGTAGCCCCTTGATCTGTAACCTCGTCCCAGTGGCTGAGATATATCAAAACAAATCTAAGAGATATATCAAAACGATCTGTTTTTCTTCCTGTCCCCCTTAGATGACTGGAGATGGCAGAGCCATGAGTCTTATTGTGCACATCACAGACTGGAACGCACTCATGAGCCAACCTCTTCTACTCTTTACCCGTCCCTCATCTGTTGTTTCTCAATGAAGACACTGGGCTTACACTCCAGCAGTTTTGGTTGAAGGTTGGAGGAGGGGAGGAACTTGGGTAGAACCTTATCTGCATGCCTGATAGCAAGGCTGGGTCCCTGGGGGTGACCATGGTGGCCAAGTAAGGACTATTTGCTCAGAGATACTTGACAATTCAGTACCAAGTGTGGGGAAATCAACAAAACAAGACTGGGATTGTTTTTAAAAAATTAGACAAAGGAGGTGGCCAGGATTAAAATGAGGAAAATGAAGAAGAAAATGAGGGCACTCAACCACATACAGAAAAATGAGAGAGACGCATGATCAAGGAGAAGGGGAGCTAGGTGTGTGCAGCTGCTGACCTGAAGTGGCAGTGGTCATGGAATTCAGTCATCAAATACTGTGCACCATGCCAGCCCCTCACCTGCCTTCTCTCCCTCTGTCAGAGAACCAGGTCAGTCAGCGCAGTGTGCACCCCTTATACCGTTGGCCCTTGATGTGTCCTCTCCTAACTCTCCCACCTCACAGATCAGCAGGTTGGGCAAAGTCCTAGAGGGACTTTGTGCCTCAGCCAACTTAATCTACATGGGGTTATTCTCTACAATCTGGATGGGCTACATCTAATCGGTGAAGAAGTCTAAAAGGCCCAACTGAGGCCTCCCCAGGACTCACCAGCTCATAGTCACACAAGCCAGCTCCTTGTACTGAATCTCTGTATGTGTGTATACATACAGTGAGTGAGTATACAGTGAGTGTGTATACAGTGAGTGTGCATACAGTGAGTGTGTATACATCTGTGGGTTCTCCATCCAAGGATTTAAGGAACTACAGATTGAAAATATTTTAAAAAATTGAGCATGTATAGAGTTCCATTCTTTGTTCTCTAAACGAGATGTCATGACAAATTTTAAATTACATTTATTTGTTTATTGAGTTTGTGTGTGTGTGTGTGTGTGTGTGTGTGTGTGTGTGTGTGATGTATTCATGTATACATATGCAGGTTAGATGATATCTTGCAGGAATTAGTTCTCTCCTTCTTCCCGGTGAGAAGCAAGGATTGAACTTAGGTTATCAGGTTTGACCACAAGCACCTTTACCAACTGAGCCATCTTGTCAGACCAAATCATGGCATAATGTTTATGCTGTGTTAGATATTGCAAGTCACCAAGTGTGAGGTAAAGTCTATGGGAAGATGTATATGGGCTGTAAGACAATTCCATGCCATTTTATTTGAGGGACTTGTGTTATCTGTGAACTTGGGTAAGGGGAGATGGGATACTCTGTAGTAAGTTTTCCATAGACACAGAGAGGAGAGGGAGGGAAGAAGAGAGAGAGAGAGAGAGAGAGAGAGAGAGAGAGAGAGAGAGAGAGAGAGAGAGAGAGAGATGTGTGTTTCTATGTGTGTCCACTTAGAGAATTCTGTCTGGTCCACCCCCAAAACTTTAGTTATGCTTAAAATATGTGTCAGAGTAACAGAACACTTCATTCCCTGCCTTGTGTTTTCTTGCTTCTCTGGTGACTGTCTTGCCCCTCCCCGTCCCTGATGCATCAGTGTAAATTGTGGTCAGTCCCAGATCTTAAGAAAAGGCCAAAGCAGAAGTTTTCCAGTGAAAGGGGATTCCTTACCACTGTGTCTGGGCCCTCCTCACCTTGAGGTTTCAGAATGTGGTACAAAAGCCAGGCTTTGAACAAACAGTGATGGTAGTGTTCGCCGCTCTGTGGGAGTTTTTAGGACTCTTCTAACCCCCTGGGACTGCCCTTTGTACGTGTGTCTTGAGAATTTTGCCGCAAGATGGAGGAAGTGCCGATAGTGCCGATAGCTATTCTGATAAGTATTAAACTGGGCTGGCATCGGGTTCCATGTTCCAGCCAATGTGCTGGGCTCCATCTAGGTTCCAGGAGTCCTTTGTCAGCACTTATTTCTACCTCTTCTGCCACCGAGGATATTTGCTATACATACCTCCATGCATGTTATCATACAGCTGAGGTGGAATGAGCTCAGTAGCAGAATTAAGGACCAGTGTGCCCTGAGTGTGAAGCCTGTAGCTCAGCGTGCAGTGCGGCTTCCATGAGAAGCACGCACGACTGCCTCGGCCATGTAAAATTTCAGTCAGGAAGGATCAGAAGTGAGTGGAAATACCCACGGCCATTCTTCCTCTAGATTAACTTCTAGGTAAAAACACAAGCGTGAGGAATCCCCTTGAAAATTCCACCCAGGATGGAAAGAAATGCAGAAGTGAAGACAATAAAACATTCTCCCTTTTATGTCTGTCCTATGGGGGAAAGAATGAGGAAAATAGATTTCTTTCCTCCAGACAACACCAGAAAGAAAGGCAAGCTGCTAGGTATTGGTAGGGCACTTGTCAGGCACATGTGAGACCCAGGTTCCTTCCATTTCCAGCAAAAAGAAAAAAAAAATAGCTAATTTGAGTAGCTCATTGTTTAAGTGTTTTGAAATTCTTTAAAGTCAGCTCTGAAAATACTAAATCCAATTGTAGATGAGCTGGATAGCATTGGAGGCATACAGTGGTTTCAGTGGGTCATAGTTTGGAGGTGAAAGTTAAAACTTGAGGCATTTTGAAATGCTGAGTTGCAACTCTAGGTTGAAGGAAGGTCTTCAGGCCACCCACTGCCTCTCGCTACTTTTCAGGGTCCAAAGAGTGCAGAAACCACCCCCTTACCTCCCACTCCTCCACCCCGATTCAGGCATCTAGGAGAACAAGAGCTTGCCAGGTAGGCAGAAGCAGCTGGGAAGGACAATTCACATCGGATGATCTTCTAGATGGTTCTGGACATCATGGGCTTTCTGTGAATTCATGCCTCTGTGGGTGCCCTGCCTTCTTACAGCTTTATTTTGAGGAGTGGAAGGAAGTCACACTTGTCAGCATTTGGGTGAACTGCTCTTCTGTGCAGTCCAAATAAATACATGGCAGGGTGGTTAGCAGTAACGAGAGACACAGTGCGACTTCACAGTGCCCTCCCAGATCAGCAGAGGTTTGCATACATCGTGGCACCCTGTCTTTGGAAAGCAATGAGCGATGAAAGCTCCTGTACACAGTGCTGGTGCCTGAGGCAATGACCATGGTGCAATGCTCTGGGGAGCAGCAGAACATTGCCTAATAAAGCAGAAGATGGAGCATGGTCCCAGCAGTTATGCTCAGACATAGGCTGGGGCTGTGTTCCAGCGTATTCTCTGTCGCTTTGTATATAGGAGCTGTACACTAGAATCAGCGAGAATGAGAAAACTATAGACTCATGTTGACTAGGTACATCCTTGTCTTTATTTTTGTGGTGCTGTGGATAGAAGCTTGCACGTGTTAGGAAGGTGAGCCTTACCCCCATCCCTGTGTGTATCTTTTTTTTTTTTTAATTTTATTTTTTTATTTTTTGGTTTTTTCGAGACAGGGTTTCTCTGTGGCTTTGGAGGCTGTCCTGGAACTAGCTCTTGTAGACCAGGCTGGTCTTGAACTCACAGAGATCCACCTGCCTCTGCCTCCCGAGTGCTGGGACTAAAGGCGTGCGCCACCACTGCCCGGCCTCCCTGTGTGTATCTTAAAAACTTGATATTGAGAAACAGAATCAAGTCACATGAAAATGCACACTATGTATCTGCTCAATTAGAAGTATGCAAAAAGCAAACTCTGTGGCTGAGGGTTGTAAATAGAGGGCTGGTCAAAAGCCATGACATGGGTATAACAGAAAGTGGGTGTCTGTCTTTAGGAAGATAGTGAGCTGGCTCCAGGTCCTTGCTGTATCGCGGTTTTCCATACTGTGTGCATCTTGAGCACACACAGTCTTTCTATATTCATGTCTATGTGCACAGCTCGATGGAAAGTGGCTCTTTGAAGTTGAGTTGCTTAGTCAGACATGACTTACCCTTGCCATTCCAGGGTGGTGGGCTCTGTCTTCATCTTGATTCTGCATCTCTATCCTTTCCCTCAATTGAACTGGGGCGGTTGAAGCACACACAGATCCAAGACTCCCTATGTCCCTTTCATCATTGGGATACAGTAGCAGTGGTGGTGGGGTGCTGCAAATCCACTTCCCAACTGCACTAAGTCTTGCTACCTTTGGAATCTGGAAAATGGAAATTGCACGCTGACCAGGCAAGCAGGGTCTCTTCAGCCTCGGATGCCCAAATCCCAGGGGCATCTGGAGGACAAAGTGTTCCTCCCAATGGAACCCTGGGGACCAGGATGACCTCTGGGATCCCTCCTTCAGGCTGACAAAGCTTGTCCTCTTCAGAAAGATGTCAGACAGCCCTTTCAGGGAAAGATCTAAAACCCAGACTGAGGTGACATGTCTGGTGGGTTGCTTGCCTGAGCTTGTCACTGGGAGCAAGGTGCACAGAATGACAGTGCATGGATGAATCTCCAGCTGAGGGCTGACGGGGCCTCCCAGGACTGCTTATAGGAGAGGTGGCACAGTTAGTGGCTTTACACACAGCAAGCCTGTGGGGGCCTCTCTGAAAAAAAAAAAAAAAAAAAAAAAAAAAAAAAACTGCTCAGGAAAGTCCCTGAGTGTCAGGTTACACAGAAATGTTGCCAGTCTAGGCAGCAGGAGTTTGGGGAAAATGTTTCTCTTTCCTCCTATCTGCTCTGCTCTCCAGAGATTTGCGATGTCCAGAGGTCCTCAGCAGGGAGTGAACCTGCAGTGTTTAAGCCCCATACCCAAAGCCATGCACACAGATTAGCTGGCTTTCTAAGCACGGTACATAACAACTTTCCTCTTGCTTGGCAATTCAGATTTGCAGAAACTTCTAGGGCCCCACCTCAGCAAACAAACCCATCCTAAACCATGTTTCATCAAAGAATGGCCTTTCCCACAAACTCCTTAAAATCTGAACAAGGCTTGACTTGCAGGCAGGTGAAGCCTGTGAGCCACTTCCCACTCTTTGGGTGTGTTTGAATGCACTCCCACCTTGTGATCAAATATC
Source organism: Cricetulus griseus (assembly GCF_003668045.3). Taxonomy (NCBI): domain Eukaryota; kingdom Metazoa; phylum Chordata; class Mammalia; order Rodentia; family Cricetidae; genus Cricetulus; species Cricetulus griseus. The sequence goes on along the minus strand of NW_023276807.1, from coordinate 212,354,708 downwards.
CAGAAAAGTCCCCCTGGGTCTGTTTTATCTTCACTGTCTCCAGAGCTGCAAGTGACATGTGGGCTTGGTGAAGAGGCGAAGGGGTACAGATTGATTTCAGGTCTCAGTGTTTGTACCATAAAACCCTCTTTCAGCACCCACACATATAGGATAGCTTGCTTGTACAAAATTCCATTAAATATTACAGTGCATTAGCAAGTGGGTTTTTTGGGGACGGGGTGGGGGAGATACTGCCTACTAGAATTTAGGACAGGCAATGTTAACAAAATTGCCTTTCCAAGGAACTCAACTGTGTGTTACCACCTTCTCCCCATGCAGGAAGGAATAGTGTCTCCTAACGACCTGGACCTGGTCATGTCAGATGGGCTGGGCATGCGGTATGCATTCATTGGACCCTTGGAGACTATGCACCTCAATGCTGAAGGTATGCCTGCGACAGAGACGGGGCTCTGCGGTGTGGAATATTTCTCCAAGCTTTCTTATCTGCCAGCCTGTGCCATTTCTTTTTCAACAGTGTGGTAATGGTAGTATCTAGAAGGACTCTGATCAACCCGAGTAACTCAGAAAGAGCCGAGGCACAAAGCATTGTGGACTGACATGGAAGTCCACATGGGGTCTGCCAAGCTCAGGGCTCTGGACCACGAGGAGTCCTTGATGGAATCAAAAAGGAAGAAAGGGGAAGTGCTATGATGGAGATCTTGATGGGCATCTTGTTGCTTGGTGGAAGAGAGGCTATAGCTTCTGTGAGGGGTTGAAATGAGTTACAGAAGCAAGAGGGAGAACAAAGACGAGATGGTAGTGCCAAGTAGCCCTCAGGGATGCTTCTGGAGTTATCATCTTCTGCCCACACTTGAGTGCCTGTGTGTGTGTTTCTGCAGAGTGCTGAGATGGCCTCCCCGAAGGCCAGGAGTCACAAGGCGGGTGCTTTACAGGAGAGGCCTGGCAAGGTGGGGCAAGCCAGAAACTGTCCAGAAGCTGACTTCAAAGGTTGGGGAAAGTCACTGTAACCTGGTAGTTCCAAAGAAAAATAACTTGAAAGAATAAGAGTGAAACAGATTTCAAAAGATCCAAAGACAACCAACTGATGAAACCAATACCAAATTAAAACACACCAATGCAGTGATATACCAAAACCTGAAAAGATGCTACCTACACATTAGCTATCTTTTGGTATTAAAATAATAGTAACTTTTTTTTTTTGTCCTGGGTGAAGTCTCACTACATAGCCCTGGCTAGCCACAGATGATTGGCTCTCCTGCTGCATGCTGGGATCATAGGCATGAGCCGTATCTGGCACAATAGAAAGTAGTGTTTATGGCTTTTTCTTTTCCTTGTTTTCTTTTGTGTTGCTGGGGATCAAACCTAGAGTCTTCTGCATGCTAGGCAAGCACTCCTCCATTGAGCCTCAAGTAATGTTATCTTTTTTATTGCTCTGTTGCTGTAAACTTATACAATTTCTGGATGTTACTTTAACAGAGTCCTCATTAAGTGGTAAAGGAAACATAGAAAGAGAAAAGGGATGTTACCTCTAGGTCAAGACTATATTTCACAAGACATATTGAGAAAAGAGGTTTCCTGGGGAGAAGGGAGGAGACAGGGCTCCACTCCAGTTCCAGCTCTCTTGATACTTACTATGTAGCCCAAGCTGGTCTCAAACATCAAGTAATCCCCCTGCCTCAGCATTCCCAGTGTTGGGATTACAAGAGTACATCACCAAACCCTGCTAGTTTTTTGAGTGGGCAGAACCAGAACAGAAAACTGGAAGTGGCAGGCAGTCTGGTTTGTGTAGTATGTGACTGATGTGACAGAAAGAACTTTCTAGTAACTGGTGGTTTGACCCGGCAGGGAGGGCTCACGCCCTGGGTGAACTAAAGGGCTGTGGGTAGATGTTGAGAGGAAATGCCTGTCCTGTGGTGGGTTGGAGCTGATGGCCTTTCAGGTCTGACTTTCTTCCTTTGATCCTATGATGATGTTTTAGTTAATGAACTGTACTTTCCAACCAACATTCAAGGCAGTTTTCCCAGACCCAGCATTAGGTAATGCAGGTGAATGTATAATTTGAGGAGTGGACCCACTTCAGAAGCCCTGCAATAATAGTGCAATAACTGAGTCTTCCTTGAAAGGCAAGCCTTGCTAAGAACAGCGGAAGGAAGAAAGGACTCTCCCATGCTTTGTGTAGGAGGGTAACTTTGAACGTGAGAAGAAAATACTGAGAAGACACCTTCATACAAGTGAAATAAGAGTTTTGAAGCATCCTCGGAATGGTCTTGGATCATTTCAGGTGTCTTTTCAGCCAGCTCTTATGAGTGGGGAGCATAGCCAAGCGTTTGAAATGGACATAGACACTGTCTGATAACCACCATATTTCTCCTTTGTTGAGAGAATTAAGACAGTTAAGGTATTGTATGAAATCGATAGGAGGGAACTGAGAACAGCCTTGAATCTCAAACAAATAGAAACAGAAGCCAGTAACACCAGACACTCAAGATCAGGGGGGTGGCAGACAGGAAGGAGGCCACAACAATTTTTCAAACAAAACTGATATGATAAGAAAGCTTAATTGGCTTAATGTGATAATAGGGGTCGGATGTAGTTTTCAACTTCTGAGCATTCCAAAGCCCAGAGCTAGAAAGTTATAAGATCTGGCTGGGAACCAATGGCCCTTATTCTTCTGGTGTCACCCAGAATATATCAAGATTGGAGTCGGGAGGATGTTTCCTGGTTTTGCTGAAGTGGTTTTCATAAATCTTGAACTTACAGGAGTTTTTGGTCTTAAAAGCTACCATTTTTTTTTCTAAAGCGAGTGCAGATATTTTAGGTTTATTTATTTATTTTTAAAGATTGAGGATAATTTGATTCGAGTTGGAGAGAGAACGCCAGGGCAGACGAGCTGTAAATGTCATCCGCTGCAGTGATGAGGGGATGAGGAGGAGGAGGACCTTGCCTTTTGAGTTTGGCAGGGAGGAGGAGGAGGACCTTGCCTTTTGAGTTCGGTTCTGGGAAAGCAGGCAGCTTCCGCAGTGGAGGCTGGAAGCAGCTGCATGGCAGAAGGTGGAAGAAGCTTCAAAGAATTAGTTCCAGGGAAAGTGTTTGCAGGCTTTGGCTAGTATCTGAAAGAAAGAAAAAAAGAAAAGAAAAGTTACAGGTTGCTGAGAAACTCAGAGAAGTGGGAAGGCCTCATGGCAGAGGTGTTTTGAGAAGCTGTCTAGGGGAAGGGAGACTTTTTAAAAAAGATTCTAATTAAATCGAAAACAGTAGGGTAGAAGTTTGCCTTCCTGTCTACTTTTTAAGAGCAGCCTTTGTGAAACATGTACTCTCAGAATAGAGGCTCTGGCCAGTAGGACAGCTAGATCCCCACCCTAGCTTTCTCATCTGTTAGCTACATAAGCTTAGATCAACCTTTTCGTTCAGTGCACCTCGGTTTTCCCATCTGTTCAGTGGGGATAACAACCACTTCCTGGGGGTAGGTGCAGTAAAGAGACTACATGGAAGCACAAGGAAACCACATGGAGGGTGAAGAAGGGCTTTGGCAGGCCCAAGTGTGGCAAACACAAGCCCGAACATGGCACCTACAGGTTTTACCTTTTACCCTCCTCCTCCTTCCTAAAAACCATTAGATTACATTCCTAAAGCTAGCCCCCAAGGTCCATTCCATTAATTTGGCCACTGACTCATTCCTGAGAATAAAACGCCAAGCTCCAGCAATCAAAATTCATTACTTAGCTAACAAGTCCAATCAGGATTTACTAGCTCACCCTAGTACAGACTCCCCATTTTTCTCCTTAAGAAACCCACTCCTGCAAAAAACAAGCAAACAAACAAAACAACAACAACAACAAAACCCACTTACTTGCTTGCTTAATAAATGGCCTTTTGCTTATTTTATCTTTGTTTGGATATTGGGGCATGGAAGCCAGAGCCTGGTGCCATGCTAGATTGAGCTACACATCCACTGCTTAAATGTTATCTCTATTCAGCTTGTTGCATTTAATTTATTTCTCTTACAGGGTTTTTGTTTGTGTTTAGTTTTCTTAATTCTCCCCCCTCCCAAGATTCACCCAGGCCTGAGGGAGACATACAGTGTAGACACAGATGAGGCCGCCTTTTGATTGCGGGGCAGAGGAAGCCCTAGAAGCAGGCCTGGTTTCTCAGCTGAGAACATGGGTCCTGCCCTGTCCCTCGCAGCTCTTTGGACTTTGTGTTTTGCAGTCTCTGTAGAGGGACAATGTCTCAGAACCTGGAAACCCCAGATCCCCCTCTGAGTGAATTGGTTGTTACTGGCTTCTTGTCTTGAAGACCCTCACCTGAGCAGGAAGCCTGCTGGAGGTGTTGTCTGTCTATGTTGAGCCATCGTGACTGGTAGGAGCAGATGAGGTAAAAGACAAGGCCTGGTGCTGGAGTGGGCCCTGCTGCCCGGACAACTCTGTCCTTAGAGGACATTCAATATTATCATTCTGTTTTCAGGCCCTTCTGACCTGTTTTCATAAAGTCTGTAAAACTCTCCTAAATCAGGAGAACCCATGTAGGTGTGGGTTTATGAACTGGGTCAAAGCTAGACCCTTTGGTCTCGGTTACAATGAGGTTCTCCAGAAAACTGAACACCCAGTGTTGGGGGCGGGTGTCCGTCAGGTATGGGTGGCCAGCCAACTATGGCGTGGAGGACTTTGTCTCACCCCATACACTCAACAGACAGGAGTGTTTTCTGTTGGTGGAGGTGTTAGGGTTCAGGAACCCCCCCCCCTTTTATCCCGAGGAACTCACACAGAGAGAACTAGGAGTCAGCAAGATAAGCTAACTCTAATTTTTTGGGAATCAACTCCTCTCTGTGCTTCCACTGTCCATACAAGCATCTCCTAAGAAATTAGGTTCATGGCCAGGGAGTTGAAAGCAGCCGTTAAGAGCCGTGGGTGCTATTCCAGAAGGTTGGAGTGTCACTCCCTATACCCATATGGAGGCCAAAATACCTAATATATGAAATAAGAATAAATAAATCTTTTCTAAAAATTAAGTTTAGCTTCTGCAGAGCCAAGCTTTCCAAGAGCTGTGGAAGAGCCATTCCTAATGGCCTCTTCCAAACTCCACATGCACCAAGCATGCACATAGTGCATATACATACATACATACATACATACATACATACATACATGCAGGCAGGCAAAAACACTCATACACATAAAATGAAAATATAAATAAACCTACAAAAAAGAGGAAGAAATGTTCCTTCGAATTTTCAGGAGTTTTATAAAAGGCAGTAGAGAAAGTTCTAGAAAGTCTCCGAGAATGGAATGGTTTCAGGATGGTGGAAGATGAACATTTGTTGAAGGAATGTAAAGTAACCCAGAGATAAAACATGGTCTGTGTATCAAATCCCTTCAGGCTGCTGCTTACATTGGCTGGGGAGATGGAGCTGGCTCTTGAGAGGGGCTTGGGCTCCATTTTCACTATAAGCTGGTTAAATATGCAGCCACAATCAATCTGGAAGGTTTGGGTCTTAAATGTCTCCCAAAGACTCTGTGCAGCATGCTTGGTGACCAGCTCATGGTGTTATTTGAGAAGCAGCATGGGATCTTTAAGAGCTGGGATCCTGAGCCATTGAGATGGTTCAGGGGTAAAGGGTTTTGCCACCAAGCCTGAGGACCTGAATTTGACTTCCAGAACCCACATAGTGGAAAGAGAGAACCAGCTCCCACAAGTTGGTCTCTGACCTACACACACATTGTCACACACACAATGTCACACACACACACACACACACACACACACACACACACACACACACAATAAATTTGTGTCAGGAGGGTGGGGTCTATTTAGAAACACGTTAGATCTCTGGGGGTGTGCCCTGGAATTGGGAGTCTGCCCTCTTCCTGTCTGTATCCCGGTCATCACGAGGTGAGCATCTTTTCTCCATCATGTATTCCCTACCATGAGGTTCTGCTTTCCATATGTCCAAAGCAATGGGGAAGTCCACCAGCTTGCAGCCCAGCTTAGAGGCTTGTGCACAATGAGGATAAGGCAGGTCTGGCTTCAGCACTCCCAATGGCTGTGCAAGTGGGTGATGAGCACAGTCCTGGTGCAGCGCTCACCAACTTATCCACACATGGTTATCTTAGGCATTTTGCCATTATGTTGGGAGCTGACTAACTTGAAATCAGTTAACATCTTTTAAATATATTCAATTTGGTGTCTCTAGCTCCTAACTCCAAATGAATACATTGCAGTTGTGTCTAGATTTTATCATTGTTAGTGTGAATAAATAAACAGATAGGGAAAGTGGAACAAATGCTTATTTTCTTAAGGGAAAGTCACATTTACCTAGTTTTCTGGTCTCTGGCAATCCAGAGAAGACTAAACATGGCTGGAGCTAACATATATGCGGTAAAATCTCTCTTTAAAAACCAGCCAGTGGTTAACTGCAGGTGCTAATGATAGAAATGCTGGTCGGCTTTAATAAATTTCTCAAGATGGATGTGGAAGGTGCACACCCGTAATCCCAGTATTTGGGAAGTAGAGTAGGTGGCACTGTGTTCAAAGCCAGCCTTGGCTACAAGGTGAGTTTGGGGCCATCCTGAGCTACGTGAGACCCAGTTTGAAAACACACACACACACACACACACACACACACACACACACACACACACACACACACACACCCTTCTAAACACTTGCTTTTTTTCAAAGGTTCTTTGGCCTATAGTCTTCATGGGGTAGATAAGAACAAGCTTTGGGGGCTATGAAAATTCTGCAATTTTATTTGTGTGACCCACTGCTGAGGCTTTGTGGCTCTGGAAGACTGAATATGGGCCTGAGGGCCAGCTCCATGGTAGAACTCATGTCCAGCATCACAAAAGGGAAAACAATGGGCCAGAGTCAGCACAGCCAGGACTTATAGACACGTTGGCCTCTGGGATCCCAGGCCTGGCTTCTGACTTACTCTAACCTATGCCTACTCTTGCAGCCCCAAGGCTCAGCATATAGGGGAAGAGGAGGGAACTGAGTGTCCTGGGGCAGAAAGGTGCCCAGGCTAGACCAAGCTTGTGTTTTCCTTCGGAGCTCACCTGGGTTCCATGTCTATTTAATCTCAGTGTCAACCCACACAGCCCCGCTGCTGCTTGTACTGACTGCGTGCCTCTCTTCCTCCTCCTCCACTCATTTCTCCTCCAAAGCCCTGCAGTAGAGAAATTTACCAGCTGGGCTGGGCAGGGACAGCCTGCACACAGGGGTTCAGGCAGGCCTGACTCCAACCCTCCTTATGGAAGTGTAGCAAGTGATGAATACAACCCTGGTTCAGGTCTCACCACCTCATAAATACAAGATAAGGTATAACCTGACCTTGAGGCTTAAGTATGTGATAAGGAGGGAGTGACTTGAGTTTTGACATCTGGGGTTCATGAAGAATGAATTGAAGCCATTCATGATGATTCATGCCTGTAGTGCCAGCACTTGGGAGGCTGTGGCAAGAGGATTACCGTGAGTTTAAGGCTATTGTGGGCCACAGAGTGAGACTCTGTCTCTAAAAAGGAGGGTGGGGGGAGGAGAGGAGCCTGAAGATGTACTTATTTAGCATTCATAGAACCTTTGATTCCATCCCCAACTCCACAGCAAGCAGGAGTGGTGGCATATGCCTGTAATCCCAGCACTTGAATAGTGGACATGGGACCAGACATTCCAAGTCATCTATGTAGCCTGGGCTGTACGAGTTCTTGTATTAGAAAGAAAGAAAAGGGGTGGGAGGCAAAAAAAAAAAAAAAGGAAAATGAAGAGAAAAAATTCACTGAAGCCCAGCACACACCCTTAGCAATACATAGTTGAAGGAGCTGCTTTCTGCATGTCAGAGTGTGAGCACCACAGACCGAGGACCCCCGAGGTTCACTGACCAAGGACCCCTGAGATGCACTGGTGTGGGACACATGGCAGGCCCAAGGGGTCTAGTGCTCTTTAGGATTTTAGTTTCCAGAAAGCCAGGATAGAGACTCCTGGGGGAGGGTCCTGCTTACCAAGGCCAGCAGGTTGCTCATCTCCTGCCTCTTCTCTGTAGATTCCCCTTTCCCAGGGCAGAACCTTCTGCATAGGTCTCAGTTTAAGAGTTAGAGAATGTTGATGCTGGTGTGTGGGTTCCTGTTTTCATGCCATTGCAGGTATTGTAAGCTACTGTGACAGATACAGTGATGGAATGAAGCGTGTCCTCAAGACTTTTGGACCTGTTCCAGAGTTCTCAGGGGCCACAGTGGAGAAAGTTAACCAGGTATGTGGACTACCCAGGGGCATGCAAGCTGGCACATAATGGCCATCCCCCTCCTGTGCCATCTGTGGGCGGGGCTTTGTCAGTAGCTGCAGTCTTGACCCTTGGTTCTGATGGTTGCTTCTCCCTGAATGCCCATAGTTGCACCCTGGCCTCTAGGATACTTAGGGATAAGGTGATGGTGACCAGCAGCTCATTTTGACTTGTCTTGGGGGAATCTCTTGAGATCTGGAGCTGTGTTAACTAACTGTGGGGTTTGTGCTTCTGTGACTTTGGAAGCGGTATACACACAGCTGGCATAAACAGGAAAGACAATTACCCTCCTGGCAGATTAGTTTCTCTGCATGTGTTCTCTGTTTTTCCTTCCCTTTCCTTCTCTCAGGACATCTGTATGAAGGTTCCTGATGATCCAGAACATTTAGCTGCCAGAAGAAAATGGAGGGACGACTGTCTCATGAAACTTGCTAAACTGAAGCACCAGGTGCAGCCCCAGTAAATTTCTTGTAATGCCTCCATCACTCCTTCCTGGGAAACTCTCTTTGGCGAGATTAGAAGCTCTTGATCCAATCCCTGTGCAGCATCGAGAAGCCTAGGAAGCCGGCCTTAAGACCAGGTCTGCTCCCCGGTGTTCTGCTACGAGCAGCTGTAGATACCAAGTATCTTCAGGTCACTCCTGCCTAACCCTGCACTGGGCTATCAGGGCACTGCTTGGGCTCTGAGTTGTGGGTTTCCTGCTACCTGGGCAAACAGGCTGAAGATCTTCACTTCTTTCCAGTGTGATTACACATGCATTTCCAGGTGATAATTGCAGTTTCCTGTTATCTTAATCTACTACAAAAGAATTTTTGTAATCGTTTTCTAATCCCCCTGAGTGCCCTGTAACCCTTGCATTATGAAATAATCACCTTAAGCTTTAATGAATAATATTCTGAATAAAAATCTTGATTCCATGAGGGCAGTCAATTTCTACAAACACACACACACCCCAAACAAATAAATGTGCAAACGGTCCTCAAGTTAGTTCAGTTGTGCCTGGTAGTCTTCTGGTCAGATATGTTTAAGGAGCATGTGGGCAGCTCAGCCATGTCTGCACTAAATGAATGGTTTAGAGTTCAGCAGAAAAGACACCAGCTCTAACAGTCATTTCTAGAACCTCCTTCAACATTGCTGGCATAAGCTTCCAGAGTGCTCTGAGGACACCAAGGCATGCATCTATCCACAGTGACTCTGATCACTGGACACCATGACGCGGCTCCCCAACAGTGCTGGCAAGGCACTGGCCTTGCAGTTTTGGGTGGTGGGAGTCTTGGTGTCATGAGGTAGGGACCTGCATTTCCTCAGGGTGGAGGCAGTTGTGGTGTGGGAAGCAGTGACTTTGATTAGGTCATTTTTCTCTAGCTTGTGAGTCTTAATCAGCACATACCCCCATGTTCTCAGCCCACACTGAATGGCTGAAGATCTGCGGTTACCATGAATCAAAGTGGCCACGCAGCAGGCTCCGTGCCCCAAGACCTCATGCACATGGAGGAGCATGATAACATTGAGAGGCTTTGCGGGGGAAGCTTCAAGGAGGTGGGCTGTGAGCCTGAGTGGATCACAGGAGTCAGCTGAGGAACAGCATGGGGTCTGAACAGGCTGTGTTTAGAATGGCTTAGCCCACCGTGGCCAGGAGAGAGCTCTGCAGAGAGGTCCCAGTCAATCTGATAAGATGAGCCATTGGACCATGCTAATGGTTAGACCTCTCTCTCCCCAGCACTGGATCAGGCTTGGGTCTCACAAGTTCACTCTGACAGCAGATAGGACCAGACAGGATGTAAGCCTGCTGTGAGGGTATGAGGCTGTGGGGCAGTGGACTGGGGATGTCTGCAAGTAGGAGCTGCCAGTCATGGCTGGGAAAAGTGCTAGACATGCCTTGTGCAAGGTCAGAAAGTCAGAGAGGCCTGGCAGGAGATGTCCTGTGCTTGAAAACTTCTCTGGGAAGTTAATGTGACAAGATGGAAAGGAAGTGTTGAACCCTGAAAGGCCTCCTCCTCTTTGCCTGATAGTCCTTCAGCTCTGGTGACTCAGCCTCTCACCCTTCCTGATCTCATTGCTTCACCCAGCAGCAGGGGCTTTGCACCTCCCTGCAGCTAAGGCTCCTCCACCTTCCCTTCAAGGTCCTGCCCAGTGCTGTTGCAGTCACAGCTTTGCTTTCAGAGCTGCCTGGTCATCCCTTCCTGAGTACTGAAGGCCATGCAGTCCCCAGACCACGCCTGAAAACCCACATGAGGGTGACCTAGCTTGACATGGGGCAAAGAAGCTCCCACCGGTGATCTGCCTGGCTCTTGGCGTTGATGAACCATGAGAATCCTGGAAGGGCTGGCCATGTAGTTTGCTGGGCCTGAGACTACACAAGAGGTCCTCCCTAGGAGAGCCTGGCAGGGTACTCACTCGTTCTGGGCAGCATTGCTGTAGGATGAAAGAAGGTGGTGGCACTTGGAAACATTGGCTTTTGTTGTATATGTAAATTATGTTTTCCTACTTTCATTGTCATGTTTTCTTGGGTGAATGTCGGGAACGACTGAAAATATCTACAGGTTCAGAATCTAAGGAATTCAGACAAATGGGGATCAAAATATTTGGAAAAGGATTCTAGAAAATTCCGAAAAGCAACATGTACAATTGTTTTCCCTTACATTGTCATAGCTACCGAGTCTGACAGCCATTTCCTCAGCAGTTATATTGTATTAAGTATTATGAATCACCTAGGGGTGGTTTGTAGTATGCAGAAGGGTGTGTATGGGTTCTTGGCAAATCTGGAGCCATTTATATAGGGGACTTGAACATCTGTGAATTTTGGTACCCACAGGGATCCTGGAATCAATTATATGGCTACTTAGGAAGGACCTGAGATGGTAGCAGAAAGCTTCATGGTCTTGTAGCCAACACAATACATAATGAGAAACTGATAAAGTATACAAATGCTGACTCTCATCTAAGAGCTGGAAATAGCAATTAGTTCAATCTTGAGAACAAAGAGTTGGGAGCATACACCTAGCTTGAGGAAGGTAGTTCTGGAAGCAGCTGGCCAGAGTCAGGATTTGGTCAGACATGGAGCAGGGGAGATTGTGAGCCCAGGTTCACATGTCTGTTAGAGGAACTGTCACACCGGGAGGTCATTCTTCTTGGCTGGCTGTGGGCTGCTCTGAAAGAGCCTGATTGTTCTGATGGGTCAGTGGATGCATCCTTCTTCACAGCCTTTCCTCCAGCTGGGCTGTTGGGTCCAAAGCTGCAAAGGAGAGGACCCCACTTTGCATATCATTTCTTGCTTGCCCAGCCTCCTCTGTCTGGAGTATAGCCACCTGCCCCAGGACACTCAGTTCCCTCCTCTTCCCCTATATGCTGAGCCTTGGGGCTGCAAGAGTAGGCACAGGTTAGAGTAAGTCAGAAGCCAGGCCTGGGATCCCAGAGGCCAACGTGTCTATAAGTCCTGGCTGTGCTGACTCTGGCCCATTGTTTTCCCTTTTGTGGTGCTGGACATGAGTTCTACCATGGAGCTGGCCCTCAGGCCCATATTCAGTCTTCCAGAGCCATAAAGCCTCAGCAGTGGGTCACACAAATAAAATTGCAGAATTTTCATAGCCCCCAAAGCTTGTTCTTATCTACCCCATGAAGACTATAGGCCAAAGAACCTTTGAAAACAGCAAGTGTTTAGAAGGGTGTGTGTGTGAGTGTGACTGTGTGTGTGCTCGCATGTAGCCTTGACATTTCTGAAGGATCCCAGTCTCTGTTTATCTGATGTTTCCTCAGGAGCAGGCTGAGATCTGGTTTGGGATTAGACCAAGTGTTCCCCTTGTCACGTCATCACAGGGGTCTGTAATGACCACGTATTACTGCTGGGCCTTCACTGATGGATTTTTCCATTCCAAATTACTATTTTTTTTTAAATTAGGGAGTTAATTAGAAGGACCTGCCCAATAAGACATCATCCTGACCAGTTTCTGAATCATTTTCCTGGGGTTGCAAAGTCATAAATCTCCATCAGCATGATGAATGTCCTCAATTCCTCATTTTCTGCTCCCTGAGCCCAGCATCTTTCCTAAGGCACACACAGTGTCATGTGTGCGACTCCACGTGATTGCCCTGCTGGGGATGCTCACTCAGCTCTTACCTGAGGATCAAAAGATTACTACAACTGTTTTGAGACTGGGTCTTACATAGCCTAAGCTGACCTTAAACTCTGGATCCTCCTGCCTCAGCCTCCAGGAACATCGATTATAGGTGTGATCACTATGGCCTGCTTTTCTGTTTCCTCTCTAAGAGCCACATGTTTGTAATCCCAGCACCAAGACAGGAGGATCACGGAGCTGAGAGAACAACTCTGTTAAATGAGTGTCAAGGACCTTGAAGACTCCCTCTGTATGCTCAGACAGGCTCAGGCAGCCTACTGTAAGTGGGAGCAGCCCTCCTGTGTTGGCTGTGAGGGGCACGAGGCACGCCTTTGCTGGGCATGGTGGGCACAGCTGGAGCCACACCCACCCCCTCCACAGGATGTCAGGGCTCCATCTGCACAGGACAAGTGTAGCCCATATGGAATGGTGCTTTTCTCAAGAGATAAAAACTGGTAACACTAGAACTTCTTGGGAAAAGGGGAATTTTCCAGAAAAAGGAGAGCTGGGTCAATCTCTAGAGAACTGTGAGACCTTGATCTGTCAATTGAGAGAGAATAGCAGGCTGTTAGTTCACACATGGAGATTTTCATAAAAAAACAAAACAACAACAACAACAACAAAACACCTGGGAGAAAGGGCCTTAAAACTGCTTATTTCTAATTGTGTGTGTGTGTGTGTGTGTGTGTGTGTGTGTGTGTGTGTGTGTGTGTTTTGTTATGCTCTTTCACGACAAGCATACATTTTTATATTAAAAACCTGGGTGCTGTTAGCATTGTGTCCTCTGCTCTGACTTCTGATCACTCACCAAGACCGGAGTTTGAAGGACAGAGCCTCCAGCACCCTCCCCTGGCTTGCTTCACTTGTAGATAGACCTCAGTGCTTATAAACTAATGAAACCATGTGCAGATGGAGCCAGCTCTATGCAGGGGAGAGCCCAGGCTCTTGACATACAGTAGATGTTCTAAGTGCAGAGTGCTGGGGTCCCACCCAAGAGCTTACTAACATTTGCTAACTCACCACTACCATCTCAATACCATTGCAAACACCACCATCCCTGTCATCATCACTTCTGCTAGCACCTCTAGCACAGTCTAAGTACCACCACCACCACCATCCTCACCATCGCTGCCGCCATCTCCATTACCATCTCAGTATCTTTTTAGCACCATCATCACCATTTACTCTAGCTCCTTCAGGAAGCTTATTGTGGTCCAGTGTTTCATAGCAGCATCCTTCAGATGGAACAGGATGGTGCAGGTGGAGAGGGGAGTCCAATCAGGAAGAAAACAAGCTTTAATGCCCGGGAAAGATGACGTTTACAGGCCCTTCTCCAAGGTCATGGAAGCAGTAAGCAAGGGCCCAGCTGCGGAGAGATTCTTGGGCCTGTTGAGCTGCCTGCAGGTCACGCAGAAAAATCCAGGCATGCAGTTTTCAGCAGACACCACCCATGTTGGGTGGGCCTTTGGGTGATGCAGCTGCTGTTGAGTCATCCTTGCTCCTGTAAGGAACCCCTCACCCTTTCTCCTGCTAGTGACTACAACTAAAACTCTGGGTTCACCAGGTTGAGCTTTGGTGCAGTCATTGCTTTGGTCTGAAGTGGGCTCCCTTTCTGGGGTAAATAGACACGTGTGTTGCAATTCCTCCAGGAAAAGTCTTTCACATGCCACTGAGGGAAATAGTAAACAAAGATAAATGACTCAATAAACAAAATACTGAGTACAATGCTTGTGGACCCGGGTAGGGTAGGCAGTTGCTGAAGGTCTGCTCCATGCTGGAGTGCTGGCAGACCTCTCTGGGATATGGACAAGGAAAGCCTAGGCCTATGCTACTCTGGGCAGGCATGCATAGGCAAACACTGGCTACAGGCTGGGCTGGGAAGGAGGAGCCTCAGCCAAGGCAGCCAGGAGGCACCAAGAGAGTTGAGGAATGGACTAGGAAGATCAGAGAGGGAGACAGATAGGCAGGGTGTAAATCTTTGTTACAAACAAGAGCTCCAATCTGTGGGACTCACACTATGGGGGCGTGTTGGGGTTGGGCTAGTCTCAGGGTCTGATGTTTTCCTCAAGACACATTCCCTGTCCTCATTACACAGTTGTGAATTCTGACAAGAGGACAGACCCAGCCTGAGAACAGATTACGTGAGAGAGCCATGAGATGGTCCCCTTCGAAGTGTGGGAAACGTGCTGCAGCCAATGGTACACAAGAGAACTGTAGCATGGACTTGAAGATCAGTGTCACACAACTCTAGTTGGCGGCTGGCTCGGAGAAGTCACAGAACACAGAGATTCGAAGCCTGGGCTCTGCGGCCAGACTGCCTGCCCTCTGCAGTAGGCAGCTTTGAACAAGTTGCCCGGCCTTACTTGTTTCGGTCTTGGTGTCAATGGTAATACAATTGCTACAATGTCTGGGGCTTGTGGTACAAGTCCAGTAGATAGCAGTTGAGTGATACAGTTAGGGCCCCAGGGGCATGGGAATGGTCTCAGTAGCTGCTGGCCCCTCATGGTTTACATGTTGTGTGGTGTGAATCTGGTCTTTCCCACCCTGCTAACAACAGTGCTGGAGATGCTTACTGTCTCTGCCTCTCCATGCAGTCAGGGTGACTCTTAAAGAGGGCTGTGGGCCCTTCTCATCTCTCACTGGCAGCTGAGGGGGTAAAGCTCAGGATCTGGACACCATACCATCCCTGTCAGCGTCACTTTTCAAGGCTAATACCACAAGATATATCAAAACAAAAGAGGAAAGCAATATTTGTGGCTCTGCGGCTCAAACTTGGGATGTCATGCATGCTAGGCAAGTGTCCTACCTCTGAGCCACAACCCAACCCCAAGAAACTTGTGGTTGTGACTTTCACCTGCTGCCTGGGTCTGAGTAGTGTAGACCACAGGCCAGGAGGCTTAGTCAGCCATTGTTTCTCATGGTTCTAAGGACTGAGTCACATTTTGAGGTAAAAGTTAGCCAGGTTTGCCAATGCCACACCTCAGCCTTTAAAGTGAGCACATTAAGCTGCCCAGAAAAGCACATCTGCCACTCTGTCCCCAAATGCTTTCTGCCCAAAGCCACTGGAAGGAGGCAGAAGGGAAGGGAGCCAGGGTCTTCCCTTCCCCACCCTTGTCTTCCTGATAGGCAGGAGGACTCATTTGTATCTGGTAAAGATGCCTCTAGCTGTCCCTCAGCCTTTGACTTTCTGCATCCTTCAGTTGTTCAGGTGCAAATATCGCCTCCTTTTTGTCACTGTCCAGCACTCTGACTTGGAATTCACTTTCCCATCTAGAATTCTGGATGGTCCACCCATAGGACACCGCCTTGCATGGTGGTCAGTCAGCCAAGCTGAGGCTACTCTGTGGCTTCTGCCTAGCCAGTGCTCAAGGCTGCCATTCTCCACACCCACGTGAACGTCTCAGATGATCCTTTTAGTCTTCTTGGGAAAAACTGCCTTTTAATTTGTGGTCTCAGAGACATCATACAATGTTGGAGGTTTTGCTGATTTCCCCCTCACCTGAATAATTCCCCCAATAACTCTATGTCTCCTCTCTTGCATCCTTGAAGCTGACTGGGAAATGTACAAGACTTTTGATGCCTCAGGAAGATGCCTGACCATGTGGTAATTTAGACAGAAAACGTTTTCTCTCGTATTTTGCATTTCTATGTGGAGGCTAAATGATGTGTACAGGCTTGAAAAACACAGGCTCCTAGTAAGGTCCAAACCCTTTCTTGGAGACATTTCTGAGTGTGAGGAGGCTGCAGGTATGTGAGCTCAGGAGGTGTTCCAAGTCCTCTTTGAACTTCCAGTGTTCCCCCCCTCTGTGTGTGTACATGTGTGTATACATGTGCTGTACATGTTTATGTATATGTGTATGTGTCAGGTACCCATGCATTTATTTGTACATGTGTGTAGAGGCCAGAGGTCAACATCACTTCTTCATCTTATTTTGTGAGACAGTGTCTATCTCTGAAGCTAGAGATCCACCATTTGGTTCAGTTAGCTGGCCAGTGAGCCCAAGGACTCTCCTGTGTCTGTCTCCCAGGGCTAGAATCTGGATTTAGACAGATCTTGGGGATTAAATCAGTTCCTGTTGCTTGCACGGCAAGTACTTTGCTGACTGAGCCATATCCTCAGGTCACCACCATTCCTGTTTTATTTGTTTGTGTTTTGTTGGGGAATTAAACCCAGAACCCTGTGGATGCTAAGCCAGTGCTACACCCCAGCCCCAACCATTCTCAATCTATCAATAGGAATACACACAGTAAAATGTAGCCTCCTTAAATATTTGGTTACCCTGAGGTATGCTCAGCAAAAGAAAAGTAGGTAAGATGCTGAATTCTTTCATTTATTTGCATTTCCAATGTGAGTTAATAGTAACTGGCATAAAGGTGGTCAATGAGGCTTTTAAATTAATCAGTAGTAGTATAAGCTCAGGAATGTATGCTTTAATAGGCTGTATCTATGACTCAGGGATGTGGGCATCTTCCATCTTTGGCAGTTGAGCCCCTGCCCTGTTGTTTCCTGAGATTTTTGGTGCAGCCTGGCAGTCTAAGAGTATCTTTGCTTGATGGTATGTCCCTCCTGGGAATTTTCAGAGTACACACCCCTGTTCTTGCAGTCTTATTTTATATTTTCTATGCTTTTAGGAGCTATCTATCTATCTATCTATCTATCTATCTATCTATGAATGACAGTCATTTCTAGGAGTGGCCAGAAATTGAGAGACTATACATCAGTTTATTTAAGAAGTACCTGTTGAGAATCTAATGTGTTTAGATTCTATGTAAATGAGGGGGTAATTCAGTCACTTGGGGTTGTTGAGCATCTCAGCTGGGGGACAGAATGATTGCACCATTCAAGTGGAGCATCGAAGGATTGGCATTGAGGCAGGGTGGCCCCCAGGAGGAGGTGACACTGGACATTCAAACAAGGATTCAGACATCTTTTAACAGGGAAGGCCTTCCCTTCACCCAAGTTTTATCTGGTTCCTCCACTCAGCAAATGAAACAAAACAGCATGCTAAGCAATGCTCCACTATGGAGCCACACTGAGCCCAAGGAAGTCCTTTCCCAGAATGAGTCAAGTCTGTCTCTTGAAGTGTCAACCTCAGTTCCAAGTGTCACTTCTTTGATGCCCCTCAAATCTTATATTTGATCCTGAACAGCATTTCTTAGGTAGCAATAAAATTTAAAACTATCCCTTTAAAGGAGGAAAAATATTCCAAATACTAATGGATCCAGGCCATGTGATAAGAGGGGCCCAGTGACAACAGACATCTAGCAGTGTCACACATGTACCCTCAAGTCAGCCTCAAGTTCTGTAGTCATTGAAAGGAAATAGAATTTACAGGCAACACACTTGGGCTACTTAAACATTTTGGGGGTAATAATTTCATACAAAACATATTTCTTAAAAAGCATTCTAGAAGACAAAATTTTAAAAACCTTTGTATGATTCTTTAACTATTAAAACAAAACAGGAGTCAGTGGTGCACACTGTAATTTCTGTATTGGGAGATGGATGCAAGAAGATCAGAATTTAAGGATAACCTGGACTATACAAGAGACTGTTTCAACCCCCCCCACACACACACCACACACACACACACACACCCCCACACACACCCCACACACACACCCCACACACACCCTACACACAAACAACTATGATAAAGCTGAATGTCCTTCCCCAAAGAGAAACTCCGGGCCCAGGAGGCTTCTCTAGGGTCATTGTGTTAACATTCCTAAAGTGTTTACTTTTAATTTTGTGTTAACTATCTGGGGTAATTTTGTAAGAGGTGATAACATTCATCCCCAAACCCAATTATAGAAAAAATTAGCATGAAAAACATGAGAAAACACAAATTTATGCCAATTCCAGCGCAAAAATATCAGCAAGCCCCCCAGTGCTTTGTGAAACAGGGGGGCTTGCTGTCATCAAGCTACCATCGTGCCATAGATGAAAGGCTGGCTACCATGTACCCCAGTAAAATAAAAGACAGTCAAAAAGGACATAAAATATCATTATTTATATGGATTATATATTAAAGTAATAGTTTAAAACATTGGGCTAAATCAAATATATACTTTTTTCTAAAGAGAAGATTGTCCTCTAAAACTGGCCTGAAGTTATGACCCAACAGCCAGTGGGCTCCTAACCCTCAGGCCAGCCCTGCATAGTTCACTCCTCTCTAGTACTGTGAATACAGACTTTCATCTCAGAGAATCAAGAAGAAATGTACAAACAAGGGTTGTGAAGCTACCTTGAGGGAGAATTCAACCCACCTGAACGTTTGTTGACAGTACAGATTTTCATCCCCAGACCCCCTAAATCAGACTCTGCAAGGCAGGCCCAGGAATGTCAAGCGAAGGCCAGTGTGCAGCTGCAATTGCACTGGCCAAGTCACCAACAAACTCCCTGGAAATCTCTGGAGAACAGGTTCTTCTTGCCTCCTGGCTACCCATGTGACCTGAGATGAGGCTGACTTAGGAAGACCTCCCTCCCTCCCTCCCTCCCTCCCTCCCTCCCTCCCTCCCTCCCTCCCTCCCTTCCGTCTGGGGGCTCAGACCCAGGGTCTTGTGATGCTAGGCAAGTGCCCCTCTACTGAGTCACACCTGGCACTAGCAAGTCCTCTCTTGGACTGATTCAAGTCTGTCTCCTGAAGTCACACTGGATTCTGAATGTCACTTTGGTGATGTCCATCAGATCTTCTCTGGTCCTTGCCACCATTTCTTAAGGAACAAGTCTCAGAGCTCTGCTGTGTAATTTTTATCATGGGCTGTGCTTTTGAGGAAGTGGCATTTTCTGTGAGGAGGAAACAGGGACAGCTAACTGATGACAGCAAACGATGCCCCTTAGAACCATCTTCTAATCAAGTTCAACTAGGAAAAAAATGCACCCAGCTGGAGCCGAGTCAAAGCATCACTGTCATAGATGTGGAGACCTGACATTTTAACATAGGGAGAAGGGAGGAAAGTAAAGGATTTTTATAGATCACCATGGGGTCTGGAAGCCAGAGTCTTTGCACCTTACTGAGAAAATGATTTGGACAGAAAGTTCATCTCTCACAAAGGTTAACAAGAGTTAACCTTTGAAAATGGAACCAATAATTAACAGGACACTAGAAATTGAGAAGACTTTTTATGGTGATGTGAGAAAACAAAGCCACCTGAGCTGGGCGGGTTGCCAAGCATCAGGACCACTGTCATCATGCTTAAGATAACAACATTCCCTTGAAGATGCTTGGTCCCGGTGGAATACTCTCCACAGCTGAGTGACCTGCACCTTGGTGACACTTTGGGCAGGTGTCTAATCCTTTCAGACAGATGGGTTTAATTCATTTAATTCAATTTCCCCCAATTCTTTGTATGTTCTGCAGTTCTTTACATGTCTGCAAATTCATCACCCCTCTCTCTGAAGTACTTAGTACTTAGATTAATGGATCTGTGTTTTCCCATTTACAATTCACTAAAACCTGCAAGTTTCCAGGTTGATATATATATATATATATATATATATATATATATAGAGAGAGAGAGAGAGAGAGAGAGAGAGAGAGAGAGAGAGAGTACAAAACAACTATGGACATTCAAAATATACAAAGAGGGTCTTAGATCATATTACCAAACATTTTATTAGTTAACTTTGATAATACTGGGTGTGATGGGTCATCTTTAGTCTCAGGCCCTAGGACTCAGTGGCAGGCAGATCTCTGTGAGTTTGAGACTAACCAGAACAACATGGAAGACCTTATCTCAAACAAACAAGTAAACAAACAAGATGAAAAAAACCACCTGAACAACAACAACAACAACACTTAGTTCGCTTTGGCCCAAGTGCAGCTTTTCTTCGTGCCTACCTAGAGTGGATATTATAGAAGGTGTGTGCTGTGGTTTGAATAAGAAGTGCCCTCCATAGACTCATATGCCAGGGGCATAGTTATCAGCCAAGTGACACTATTTGGAATGTTCTGGAAACATTAGGAGGGACCTAGCTAGAGAAAATAGGTCACTAGGAGCTGGTCTTGGGGAGTACCTTGTCCCAGCATTCTTCTTATCTTCCTGTCTCTGCCACACATTCCTGCTACCTAGATGCCCTGCTCAAGCCCAACAGCCATGGACTCTCTGAAACTATGAGCCAGAATAAAACTTTCTTCTTTTAAATATTCTGTTGAATATTTTGGTCATAGCCACAATACAACTAGTGTGGTATATTGGTTCCTTTTCTATTGTCTGATAAAGTAGCATGACCAAGGCAACTTATAAATAAAGAATTTAATTGAGCTTACAGTTCCAGAGGGTTAACATTTGTGATCACAGAGTGAAAACATGTTATCTAAAAGAACAGCCAAGAATTTATGTCCTGAATCACAAGTAGGAGGCAGAGGGAGTTAATAGAGAATGACACAATTCTTAAAACCCCAAAGCCCACCCCCAGTGACTTCCTCCAACAAGGACATGCACCCTAATCCTTCCCAAAAAGTTTCACCAACTGGGGAACAAGTCTGCAAGCATATGAGCCTATGGGGACCGATCTCCTTTAAACTACCACACTTTACTAACAGTATCAGAATTGCTACAGTGGCTCTGATCATTGGCAAACCTCACTGCCTTCTATACTATAGTAATCATTTGTGATCACCCCTTTGTCAGATGCAAATTATAGATTATTGGAGTCAGAAGAGACATCAAAGTTCAAGAGTTTGTGTCCAGTTTTATCATCTAGCATCTAATTGATCTTCACCTTCATCCTTCGTAGATGTAGCTAAAATGTGGTTCACAGGATTAGTTATGTGTAGAGCCCTAATCTCTGGTTTCTTTGCACCTATCTTAGTACATTTTTCATTGCTGTGGTGATATTTTGTTTATGATCTAACAAATAAAGCTTGCCTGAAGATCAGAGTGCAAAGCTAATCACACTAGTTAGCCATAGAGGTCAGGCACTTGGGAGACAGAGGCAGATGGATCTTTGTTAGTTTAAGGTCAAGAGCTACATGAAATTGATCCAGTCTAAAAGAGAAACAGAGCTCACACAAATGTGATTCCAGCACTTGGGATCACACACCTTCAACCCCAGTACTAAGGAGGTGGAGACAGAAAGGGATATGGCTGGGCAGAGAGAGGAGACAGGAGCTCATGGAAGTCTGAGTAGTTAGTCTGAGGCAACAGTCTGAGGATGTAGTTTGAGATTTTGTAGAGAGAGCATCCAGTTTGAGGATTCATTGGGATGGATGCAGTCTAGGCAGTCTATAAAGTCTGAGGCAGTCAGTTTGAGCATTCAGTCTGAGGTTGTGAAGAAAGGATCACCCTTTCAGTCTGAGGTAGAGGTAAGAGCTAGTGGCTGACTGCTTTGTTTCTCTGATCTTTCAGCTTCAAGCAGCCCCTCCCCCCATATCTGATTCTGGGTTTTTATTATTAAGACCTATTAGAACTCATGCAGCACATTGCAGTAACAAAATGCCTGCAACCGACACAAACAAAAGTGATTTGCGTAGTTCACATTTTGCAAGGACTGGCTTCTCCTCAGCTGGGTGAGGGCTTTATAGAGGACAGTGGAGGGGACGATGCTGCAGAGCAGGATCTTGCTCTTTTATATCAACCCCTTTGAGAACTAACCAGGTCCCATGAGAGCTATCTCATTTTTTCCCTCCCAAACGAGAAGCCCTCCAAGGCTATTTATAGACCCTGTTTCTTAAAGGTTCATCCACCCCAATCATCACCAAAAGGAGGACCAATCTTCTCACACATGAACTTGTGGGGAGACACACTCAAGCCATGTGTAAAACATAGCACCCCCAGTAATGATGATGATGATAATGATAGCCACCATTTTACTGAGCATATACTACTGTACCCCAACACCATTCTAGGGACTTTGTGTATATTGTCTTTGATACATAAAAAAGAGAGCAGGTGCTTACACTACAGAACCCAGAATTCAGGTCTTCCAAGTCAGCTCTATCCTCTCCATTGCCTCCTAAAATTCCCTTCACTTTAAAGAATGCCATAAATATGTTTCTATTATGAATAAGCAGGCAGAAAGGGGGAGGGCTATCAGCAAGAACTCAAAATAGGTGGCCAACATTCCCAAGCAGCCCTCCTTACAGATGAATTGACTAAATGGGCTTCTTTTCATGAGCTCAGGTCTGTACTTCTGCAGGTGAATTCTTCTCTGGGAGGAGATAATATCACCACCCAGTAGTCAAGATCTGTTGGGAGTTCGGCATCTCTCTTACTGTCAAGTTTTACCTGAGATCCTAAAACCAAGTCTCAGCAAGAAAGAGACATTGAGGAAGAGAGAGCCTGGAAGAAGTTGCCCCAGAATTGCTTACTTATTTATTTACTTATTCCTGCAGTGCTGGAGGTTGAACCCAAGCATCATGCACACCAGGCGAGCATTTCACCACTGAGCTGTATCTGAGCTGCATCTTCAATCTCCAAAGCTTTTAAAAATGGCTTTACTGAGGTGTAGTTATGTACCGTAAACTACCCATTTTAAGTATTCAATGCAATGAATCTTGTTGTGAAACATTAGTTGAAGATGTGTTGCATTCATTTGTGCTGTGGAAAATTTGTTTAATGATGCAAAGATGTGTTGCATTCTTTTATGTTGCATTTGTTTAACTCTGTGAAACTGTGTTACTTTGCCTGTCTAAAACACCTGATTGGTCTAATAAAGAGCTGAGTGGCCAATAGGAGGGCAGGAGAGAGAAATATTCGGGGCTGCCAGGCAGGCAGAAAGAATAAATAGAAGAGAAGAGAGGAGGAATGAAGAAGGAGAAAGAGGAGAACACCAGGGACCAGCCACACAGTCAGCTATGGAGTAAGAAGAAAAAAAAAAAGGAATATAGAAAAGAGAAAGGTAAAATCCCAGAGGCAAAAGGTAGATAGAATAATTTAAGAAAAGCTGGCTAGAAACAAGTCAAGCTAAGGCGGGGCATTCACAACTATGAATAAGCCTTGGTACATTTATTTGGGAGCTGCATGGAGGGCCCCCCAAGAGCAAAGAGTAAACAAACAAACCAACCAAATACAGAATCTTAGCATATTTAAATAGTTACACATGATTATATGTCATGAGCATTTATCTGCAAGGAATTTGCTCAGTATTTGACTGAAAATGTCTTTATTTTGCCCAAATTTGTGTGTGTATGTTTGTGATATATGTATGTAAGGTGTGTGTGTATATGTATATAAATGTTTATTATGTGTATACACACACACACACACACACACACGTGTATGTGGCATATGTGTGTACATGTTTGTGTGGTGTATGTGTGTATGTATTTGTGTGTCTGTATGTGTATGCATGTGTATCCATTTGCACATGCACACAAAGACCAGAGGTCTATATCCTTAGCCATTCTCTACCTTATTTTTCAAGGCAGGGTCTCTCCCTGAACCTGGAGCTCATCTTTAGACTGACTGGTTAATGGGCTCCAGGAATTCATCTGTCTGCCCTGTACTGGAGTTGCAGATGCAAACTATAGTGCCTGGTGCTCACCCAGGACCTTGCTGACTAAGCCATCTCCCTGGCCCTGACATTTGTTTGTTTGTTTATTTATTACTTATTTGCTCAGACTGGCCTAGAACTTGCTATGAAGCTGAGGGTGACTTTGAACTACTGATCCTCCTACTCCTGCCTCCCAAGTGCTAAGAATACAAGTGTGCACTACCATGTCTCACCTCCACTCAATGTTTTAAACTTCCTTTTCTCTTTGTGCTTCAAGAAGTGACCCCCCCCCATCCCATGTAGGTCAGGTTGTCCTCAAACTGACCATCCTGTCCCCAGACCCTTGTGTTGTAATTACAAGGCCTGACATGTTTTCAAGTTCACAGTCCTCAAGCCAATGGCTCATTAGCCCCAGAACTGTATTTTCAGAGTTGCAACTTAACACCCATATTTCTCCACCTAGAATCTGTCTCTTTGTTCCTTCCTTCCATCCCTTCCTGCAACCCTTCTAGCATACCTAATGGTTGGTTACAAGTGCTTGCCCAGTAGACTAGGTATCAGGCTTCTGTGGTCTCATTTCTGTTTATTTGTTTTTCCCTGTCTAGAAATTTTTTAGGTTCCAATGATTTGGAAGTGTGCATGGATAGAGACTCTGAATTGCATTAACTTCTGATAGTAAGTCACTGACAGGTTCTTTTAAGCCCATGTTTAGGTGTTATTCAGGTTTTGGCAGGCCTAGGCCTCAGGATGTGGCTCTGACTCCTCAGACACCGTCCTTCTAGTTCTTCAGGAGGAGCCTGTCATGTTTGCTGAACTCTAAGGGGACCTTGAAGTTGCTACCCTCGAGGCTGCTGCTGTCTGCAAGGCTCCCTGCCTTGGCACGTGGACTAGCGCACACACCACAAATAAAAATAATAAAAATAAATTTTAAGAAAATAATATGCCCCCCCCAAAAATTGTTGGCTGGGCACAGGACTTACATAATTACACTCATGCTTCACATACACACACACCTCATGTGAACACATACACTCACTCACACACACACACACACCTCATGTGAACACATACACTCACTCACACACACACACAAACACACACACACACACTCACACACATACACACCATCACCACCACCACCACCCACCATCACCAGCACCTGTTAAAGTAGCCAAGGACCTGATTTTGTCTTTTCCTTGTAGTCATCCTGCTTTCTGGAATCCTCTTTAATTTCCATTTACAGGGCAGCTCTGAACTTAGCCGCTTCTTTCCCACAGTGTCACTGCTGTTTCTTTCTGTTCAACTATTGTGACATGTTTTACTACTGCAAGAAACTTTGCAGGGACTATTTTATATATAAACCAGAGTAAATCTCTAGAAGGTGAACAAGTATTCGACAGAAAGGGACTTCTAAATATCATAATATCAGCTGGGTGTTGTGATACAGGCAGGTTACCTAGCCACTTGGAGGTGGAGGCAGAAAGATTGCTGTGAGTGTAAGGTCAGCCAGAATTTATTTCCCAACAGAACTCTGTTTACACACAAACTCTTTAGTACAAACTGGCAAAAACCATTTCATGAAGTACAAGAATGCTGGGTAGTAAACAATGAGATTGCTTGAACAGATAATTTCTATTCTGTTTTTCCAGCTGCTGACATTAAGTTTATTGGGGTTAGTTAGTACCTGTCTGTCAGAACATATGAGGTCACATTGCACAAACATGCCTGTCTTGGGACCAGGGATGTTGGCTGTTGGATCTGAGTCACGCACGCTTCCTGCCCAGGTGTGTCTTAAGCCGCCTTAGAATTTCCTTCCTGTGTTCACCCTTTTGCAGCTCCCTTTCCATGTCATGTTTACCTCTGCAGTGAAAAGTTGTGAGGGCTGATGAGGAAATGAGACGAGTTTGCTTTTAAAGAGACATGTGATGCCCTTTCAGATGGATGGACTGGAAGGACTGCCTTTTTGTTTTGTGGTGAAAGGGCAAGGCCAGAGGGTGAACACTTGGCTGAACTGGGATCCAGAGAAATGATATTAAGTTCTTAGCAGCTTCTTCTTCTTCTTCTTCTTCTTCTTCTTCTTCTTCTTCTTCTTCTTCTTCTTCTTCTTCTTCTTCTTCTTCTTCTTCTTCTTCTTCTCCTTCTCCTTCTCCTTCTCCTTCTCCTTCTCCTTCTCCTTCTCCTTCTTCTTCTTCTTCTCCTTCTTCTCCTCCTCCTCCTCCTCTTCCTCCTCCTCTTCGTCCTGCTCCTCCTGTTTCTCTTAAATTTAAGTGTGTGTGTGTGAGTGTGTGTGTGTGTGTGTGTGTGTGTGTGTGTGTGTGTGTGTGTGTGTACACAGCTTGTGGGAATCGGTTCTCTGCTTCCACCAGCTAGGTTCTAGAGATCAACTCAGGTCATCAGCTTGGTAGCAAGTGCCTTTACCTACTGGGCCATCTTAAAGGCCTTTTCTTTTTTCTTTTTCCTTTTTTTGAGACAAAGTCTTTGTAGCCCAGGCTGGTCTTAAATTCTCCACGAAGCTGCCTTCAACTTCTGATTGCTAGGATTACAGGCACATACCACAGTATCAATTCACTCATAATTGGGGATCCAAACCAGGGTTTCACGATTGCTAGGCAAATCTGGTTTATAATTGTTGCATATTGTTTGTTTTCTATTTATCCATGCTGTTTATACTTCTTTTTGGTCCTCTATTATTTTGGAATTTTCATGTTTTTAACTTATCATTCCATCATACTCAAGTAACTGTCTAGTCATGTTTTTTTTTTTTTCTATTCTTCCAGTGTTGGGCCAGTGGGCAAAGTGCTTGCTAACCAAGCCTGATGATGTGAGGGTTTCTTTAAAATTTTTCCTTTAAGATTTTTAAAATTTCATTTCATGTGAATGAATGTTTTGCCTGCATGGATGTACATATGTGGAGGTCAGAAGATGTCAGGTTCCCTGGAACTGGAGTTATGAGTGGTTGTGAGTCACCATGTTGGTGCTGGGAACTAAACCCAGGTCTTCTGTAAGAGCCACAAGTGATCTCAACCACTGAACTATTTCTCCAGCCACTCTACATGGGTTTCAACCCTGGAAACCTTAGAAGGCTTGACTCCACAGAGCTGCCTTCTGACCCTGCATGTGCCCACACACCACACACATATACAATAATTATTATTATTATTAACTAACTTTTAAAAAATCAAACAAAAACTCTAACTTCTGACATTGGCCATGTACTAATTGTTATATTATCATCATCATGCATTTTAATTTCATATGATTCAAGTTTATGACATGATTAGTGTGATAAACCAGTAGGGTGTATTCACATGTACATATGTATTCATTTTGTTTCTTGGCTTCAGTTGATTGTATGAATTATTTAAAAATAACGCCAAGTTTCCATGTGAAAATGCAATGGAAATTGTTTTTTTATATTATTCTAAAATTGTTTTTTGTATTATTCTAATACGCCCCACTCTCTCTAGTGTTTCACTTTTCCGAATCGGCTCGATCGGCAGTCCTATAAGCGCAGCAGTGCAGGAAATTTCAAACCATGCTTGACCTCAGTATTTCTGAGGCTGTATCAGAATTCACGGAAAAAGCAAAGCCGTTTCCCCACTTTTGAGATTTGCACACTGAGTCCCAATAAAGACGGGTCTTAGTGTTCCTTACTTTTATCATTGCTGTGACGAAATGTCTGATGCTTTAGGAAAGGAAGGTTTTTTCTTTTTTGTCCAGAGTTGAGATGGACGAGGTGGATCATGGTGGGAAGGCGTGGTTTCACAGTTCAGGAGGCGGCCACAGTTCAGGTCTGGCCACAGTTCATGGGGCGGAGTACTCCATGGCTTTCCCTTTTTTATACAGCCCTGGACCCAGCCCACGGGACAGTGTGAGTCATCCCTCCTAAGGTAAACCTCATTGGAAATGTCCTCATAGGCATGTCCACAGGTGTGTCTCCCAGGTAACTCTAAATCCAGCCCATTGGTGAAGACTTGGCCACCACGGTCCTATTCAGTGTTTTATGATGAAGGCTTAATCTCAGAACTAATTCCTGACACATCCCCTTGAAAGCTTGCCAGCTTTGGAGAGACAGAGCATTCCACGGATGACTGAAATATTTTGTATACTAACTAACTAACTAACTAACTAACTAACTAACTAACTAACTCACATACAGTGAAGCTGTGCATATGCTTCTGAGAATTATTTCTGGGCTTGAACTCAACGCCTCATACCGGGCACATGTGTTTTGGCTGACACTTAAATCTGCCCAGTCCAGATGTGGACCATTCTCTTCCTGCATAAAGTCCACGCAGGCCCTTTGCAGCGAACTTGCCTTCTCTGACATCTGGCCCACCAAGTGCTCACCCAGCATGTCAGGAGAGACGAGTGTTGCCAGCTGTGGAACTTTGTGCAAATGGAGTCATCTATGAGAACTCTCCAGTCTGGCTGGGTTTTTTGTTCTCATTGTACTGTGTCTGAGAGTCACACCCATGATTATGCAATCAGAAGTCTTTTTTTTTTTTTTTTTTTTAAATCAGTGAATGGTGAGTGGTTTTCACTGGGTGTCTATGCCAGGTTTTCCAATCACCTGTTAATGGACAATGGACTTGTGGGAAGTATTACTTGAAAGTTTTGACTTTTAGGAATGAAGCCTCTGTGAATATTTGCATGCAAGTCTTATTGTGAGAAATGTGTTTTTATTTCTATGCCTAAACGTGCAATCCATGAGTCATATTTTTGTTAGTCAGCTTCTGTTACTGTAATAAAACACTTGAGGTATGCAATTTACAGGTTTCTGAGGTTTTTGCCTGTGACAATACAGTGCATTATTTAGGAGACTGGCAGAAAAACTACTTACCTTAAAGTATCTCGTGCGCAAAAAGAGAAGGAAAGGGGGCCACAGTCTCAACATCTCCCCAAGGGCTCATCCACGGTGATCTAACTTCTTTCATAGGCTCCACCTCTCGTGGGTTCTGCCTTTTACAGCAGAGCTGTTGTCAACAGCCAGATTTCAGCACATGGGCTTGGGGTACTGTTAAGTTTAAATTATGTTGATATTGTAAGTCTACCTGTAACTTCACAAGAAATAACCAGCCAATATGCTGGGCTACTCTGGATCCTGTCCCCAATGTATGAATTCAGTTCTTTGTCAGTACTTAATATAGCTGGTCTTTTCAATTTTGATCTTCTCCATAGGTGAGAGGATATCTTAATGTGGTTTCATTTTTAAAACAAATCTTTAAGTTAATATAGTTTTAGTTAAGCTTTTCTAGGCCAGTGAGATGGCTCAGTAGGTAAAAGTGTCTATTACCAAACCCGATGACCTGGGTTTGATCCCTGGGAATCACATGGTAGAAAGACAGGACTGACTCTTACAACTTCTCCTCTGACCTCAACACATGCACCCCGACCTATGCACACACATGCAAAAGTGAAATATTATAACAAATTGTTCTTAGCCATCCATGTATCTCTATCCATGAAGTTCCGGTTTTAGAACTTCAGGACAGAATCTCCCTATGCAGTCCATGCTAGCTTTGAAATTGTAAGTCCTCCTCCTGTTTTAGCCTCCAAAGTGATGGGATTACAGGTGTGTGCCACTGTGTCCAGCTTCTGGATTTTGATTTTAAATTGATTGCTTGTTATTGCAGACTCACAGTGCCCTCTGTGAGTGTTGGGTAGAAGTCCTTTAGAAGATAATGGGCACTGAAACACCCTTCTAACTTGGGGCAAGTCTGCATCTTATCTCCAACTGCTTCACAAGTACCAAGATAGAAAAGTGTAAGAACTCACATGAGGATGGGAGTTCACTTGGGGAGGCAAAAAGGGTGGACCAGATAAAACATGAACCAGGAATCTAGCTTTTCCCCTATAACCAAACCCAGCCAAGTGGAGAAGGCTAGAATTGCCACCCTCAGCACACACTGTCCTGAAGTTTTGTCAGCAACCACAGTCCTGAGTTCTGGGTATGGGCCATTTTTCTTTGTAAACAAAACAAAGAAAAAACAAGTTCACGGGTGGGGAGACGGCTCAGTCAGTAAGTGCTTTCTGTCCAAGCATGAAGAGGGACATGAGTTAGATTTTCAACACCCACATGGTGGGGAGGTAGAGACAGGAAGATCTCTGGGGCTGGCTGGGCAGTCAGTCTAGCCAAACAGTGGGCTTCAGATCCAGGGAGAGACTGTCTCAAAAATTAAAGTGGAGAAGTAACTGAGTTATACATCTGAGGTCAGTCACTGACCTCCGTATGCACACATATGAGTGCATACATGAAATGTGTACACACACACCTCTATGCAACCTCAGGGATCCTCTTTCTTCTCCCCTGCCCCTTTTTTGCAAATAGGTCTCATACTGTCGCAGGATAGCCTGGAACTCACTGGATGACTTAAAATGCATGGCAAATACTCTGCACCTCCCAAGGACTGAGATTCTGAGATTCCAGTCATGATGAGGCCCACACCTGAAGTCAAGGATGGTTCTCGCATTTTAGATTCCAGAACTTTGCCCTGAAATTCCAGCAGAAAAACTCTCTCCAGAAAAGTGACGATAGTGTGGCCTAAGAAATCACAACCAAAAGACACAATAAAAACAGACCCAAAGGCTCCCCTAGGAAAGCTTCGCTGGCTACTTCCCAGAGTGCCAGTCAGTTCCTGGGCTAGGCTGCTTCTCCTGAATGAAAATCCCCACATCAGCTGCTTTGTGTCCTTGCCTGTCCCTGCATCAGCAGCTGCTTTTTGTCCTTGCCTGTCATTTGGATCTTTAGGCTGACCTGGCTCATGGCCTTTCCACACATTTTGCTATAAATTAAGCACACATGGGGTCTGGAAATGAGCACTTTACTGAAACAATGGGTTTGCACAGAAGGCTGGGGTGTGGCTCAATAGTAGAGTGCTTGCCTCTCGTGGGCAAGACCTGGGTTCCATCTCTACCATAAGAAAAAAAAAAAGTAATAGTAACGGATTTGAGAAAAGTCGGCTGTTCTAGCTTGAATCCCAGACCTGGGCACTAGCTGATCCCAGGCATCAGTGAGTTTTTATTGCCATGTATTTCAGTTGTGCTTTCTTAGGCTATAGCACATCAACTTTCCTGGAGAGAAGCTTTCCTGTTGTAAGTGCAGAGTAAATGTAAATGGTCTGTGGCGAAGGGGATTTATGACAGAGACAGGTGTCTATCACTCGAAACTGATGCTTTCTGCTACAGCTCTGGTGTGCTTTGTCCTCACCAAAATGAGGCTCAGTCCCAAGGGCGGCAGCCTTTTTGGGGCACATGGGATCAGGAGGGTTCCACTCTATCGAGGTGATTAAGGAGTTAGTTATTAGGAGTGAGTCAGTTATTATGAGAGCAAGCCTGGCACACTCCCTCCCCTCTCTCAGAGGAAGGCTCTTCCACAGACACTCCTGGTGTGTTACACCATGTCCAAAGTCACCTTCACCAGACCTCCAGGAACTGTTTCTTCTCTATAATTTACCCAGCCCCAATTGTTTTGTTATCACACTGAGTAAGAAGTAAGCCTCTTTGTCTTGTGCTTCCCCAAGAGTGAGGAGCATGATCATTGTAGTTTCCTAATGTTTTCTCCCATCTGAATCACCATTCAGCCCTTGTTACCCATATCCCACCGGCCTAGACATGTTTTGTAAATGGTCAAGACCGTGTCTGCCGGGACTAGTCACCTTTATGGCTGCCTCATGGACCTCCCTGGAGAGGAAGACAAGAACTAGGCTGCAAGGTGTTGAAGGAAGACATTCTTACCCAACCTTGTTTGTTTGGGAGAAGCAAACAAGAAACCTTGGAGTTTGTGTTTGTGCCAACTTTCAATTAATGCCTGTAGTCAAGCCCAAACCAAACATCCGCTGTCTGGTCTGCTGGCCCCATGCTCAACGCTCCGCACTCCACTCATTTCAGTTGCCTGCCCAAGACAGCTCCACAGAGCAAAAGGAGCCCATGGGCAGACCCCCACCAGCTGGAAGGGCCAAACTTGTGAGTCCTTTGCAGCATGATTCGGGGATACCAGCAGTCCCCCCTTGGTGCACTGAAGGCTGTAGAACTCTGCTGGTCTTCAGGCAAAACACACACTGAGAAACAGGGCTGGTACTGTTAGCCCTTGTGCAGTATGGGGAACAGCCAGAGCCTAGGTGGCTTTCCTGTTTCGAGCACTGAGCTAGGTGTAGACATACATAGCTATGTAAGTCAGGCTACCCTCAAACTCATCATCCTCTCATCAGGGACCGAGTCTTGGGATTACAGGCATGAGCCAGCACTCCT
Organism: Cricetulus griseus; assembly: GCF_003668045.3. NCBI lineage: Eukaryota > Metazoa > Chordata > Mammalia > Rodentia > Cricetidae > Cricetulus > Cricetulus griseus. The sequence continues at coordinate 212,322,628 of NW_023276807.1, read as the reverse complement.
GGCTTCTGTAGGACTCTCAATCTGACTGTTATATTGGGGGTAACTTGAAGGCCATTCATGGCCTCTCAGCCTGAGCTTATACATACTGAGGTGCACAAGGAGGGAGAGGCCTGGAGGACAGGTCTCGGCTGACATTTCAAATACTGGTTTGATATCTGGATGAGATTCTGAGTGGAGAGCACCACGAAGGAGGTGACTCAGTAGGAGGGGAGAAGACCTTATGTTGGGAGGAGTCATGGTGAAGCAGGATTTCCAGGGTTTCTGGGTCTTTCCTCTTCACTCACAAGGAGCTGAGTGTGGAGATATGTCCCTCTCTTCTTCCTGCTTATTGCTTCCCATCTTCGAGCTCAAGGCTGTTAGGAACAGACTGGGACTGTGCTCAGCAAGTGGAACACACTACTGAGACCTAGGGTGTTGGGGTGTGGTGTGGTGTGTGTGTGTGTGTGTGTGTGTGTGTGTGTGTGTGTGTGTGTGTGTACAGTCCTGATGCCCAGAGGGCTCAGCTCTGCAGGGAGCTTGTGCTCAGCACAGATCCCAGGGTGAGCTGGTTTCCCTGAGGGCACCCATGTGCTGCTGAGATCCCATCAGGGGAAATGGTTTTAAGGGTCAGAGGAGAGACTTCAGCTTCCAGTCAGACAGAATGGTTCTAGATCCTGGGAGATATGGGATTTCTTCTGTGGCCTGTTTCTAAGGTATGGATTTGGTAATAATTTTGGCGTTTTGGATCTGTCTCTTCAGTCCTCCAACAATGCAGATGAATGAGCATTTTGAACTAAAATAATAAAAAACAGAGACTTTCGAGCACCAGCATGACAACCACAAGAAATTCTACACCAAGCCTCCTATGACAGATGCAGGCAGCATTCAAGTGTACTCAAGGCACTGTGTGCAGCTACCTCAAGACTCTGTGCAAGACATAAGACAGAAACTGATCTCATGTTTTACCTGGGGTTCTATCCTCATGATAGCTCACCTAGGCAAATGTTGCAACATTTGCACAATTCTAAAAGCCTGGGCATTTTGGATAAAGGATAGCCTGGACTGTGTGGAATGTCCTGGAGGGAACCTCTGTCTGCTAAAACCTACTGTAGTAAATTCATTTGCTTGGGTGACTGAAGATAAAGACATAAGTGAAACGCATTCTCCTTGGAAAAGAACAGCCATTAATTTTTTGCATATATATATTTATCTAAATTAGAAACAATCTTGTTTTACCAGCCATTATTTTTTAAAAAATTTAAATTGCATTCATGTGTGTGTGTGTGTGTGTGTGTGTGTGTGTGTGTGTGTGTGTGTAGGTCAGAGGACAACTTAAAGGAGTCAATTCTCTCCTTGTACCCAGGACTGAAATCAGGTTATCTGACTTGGTGACCAGCACCTTTATTGGCCGAACATTCTCATTGGTGCAGAGCAGCCATTTATAACATGGCAACACCTCTCTGTAGCAGCAGAGGCCCAACAGTGCTGGCCAGGATCACCACACGTCCAAATGACCCCTTAGTTACGTGGCCAGGGACTTGGCAGACAATATTCCCAGGCCATCTCCTGGGGATTAACCATATCTTTTGCACCTCATTTAGTCACCACTAAGATCAATTTCTCTCATTGCTCCCTGTTTCCAAAAATTTGACACAGCATGTTCTGTGGTTGCATCAGCTGTGTGGTCACCAGGTCTGATGAAGACATTGTGTCACCTGGGCGAACGTCATGTGGCACAGACGGTGTGGTTGCCGACTCTGGACAGTTCAGATTGCCTCCAGGATGTCTCCCAACGTACACACTGTGACTTCTCAACTTCTGCTGGATTTCCTGTGAAAAAGTCTTCACCCCAGTTGCCACCCCAGCCAGCGATCATAAAGGTTCCTAGCCTGGGTTATTGCAGTATCACTGTTACTATCTCTAGACTGCCTTACCTACTCTGTCTCAGGCCCAGGGACAGTCCACTTTTGTTCTTCAAGGTGCCAACAGACTGCTCCGTGCACATGCTGGCACAGTCCCAGCCTTTCCCCTCTACCTTCCATCCCTCCTGATAACCTCAAATCCCTGCTGCAGCCTTCCATCTGACTTGGATGGCTGAAACACCCCACAGGTGAGCTTGACCCCAACCTATGAGATGTCCCCTTGCATTTACCAGTCCAACACCCAACTCAAACACTCGCCAGCTCTTCAGCTCCATCCTTCATCTTCCAGACAGAATTTGTACCCTCCTCCCCAGGTCCCTATCCCTCCTACAATCCCTGGTGTCTTGCCAGAATAGAGGTAACTTATCCACCCTTAGGCTGTAAGCCACTGAAAGTTGGGGATCTGGTCCTTGAGTCCCTCACAAAGCATGTGCTGTGAAGCAGATGTGTTGACAGCAAGCTGTGTGGATTGGGCTGCCCTGAGCTGTTCCGGTTGGTACAGTCGGATTGTGGAGAGAGGCTGGGATATAGGCCACCTTAATGTTTTTAATCTCTCTTTTAAAAAACATAAATTTATTCATGTATTTATGGAGAGTGTGAGGGGGGCAGACTGAGGATCACCTTAGGAACAACACCTGAGGTGTCTTCTGACCTCTGTGTGCATATTACGTATGCATGCACATGTCCCCCACATGTATCTGTACACACATGAACACATGCACATACACAAACCTTGGTTTTTCTTATTTCTTGATTATCTCATCTTTACACACTGGAGTTCTCTAATGGAAGAATTCACAATGTTTCACCAAATAAAACTTACTTTGTTTAAGGGTTTGAGCTTAAAGACACTCATCCACACACACAGGAGCCCAGTTTACACCAGTGAGGGGGTGGGAAGCCACCCACAGTATTTTTGAGACCTCTAGGTTATTCTGCTTTGCAGCAAAACTCTAAGACCTTCATGACCCCAGGCTGATGGCAGACACTTGACTGGGAGCATCTGGTGGCAACAGCAGTGTGAACAGCTACACCCCATCCCAGGCTCCCTCTTCTTTGGAGCCAGTGAATCTACAAGTGAGACGAAGACCCCAGAAGCTAGTAGTTGATGACCAACAGGTACAGGGTGGGACTCTGAGAACTTGGTGTGGTAAAGAAGGGCTTTGGGAGGCAGACTGGCTTGCGTAGGACACAAGTGTCACCACTACCACCTTAGAGTCTGAGTGTGACCCATCTGATCTAGTCATCCCTTTCTGTGCAGTGAGGTTCCTCCTGTCTGGACTAGGAAACAACAAGACATCCATTGTGGTGAGATTTCTTCTCTGTCCATTGTGGGTAATGGAAGTAGGAGGTAGCATGATTTCAGGAACTGTTCCAGGCAATAGGTACTCCGGAGTCAGCAGTCAGAGTGCCTGGAGGATCTCCTAGACAGCCAGCCTGAAAGACTGTAAATAAAGGGAAATGCAAAGCCACCAGGAAGTCAGCATGTCACATGACCAAGCAGTGGTGAAAGTGAGTAAGCTTCAGAAAGCCCTGGCTGGAACAGGCCAGGAACTGAGCTGCACCCTTTCTAAGAGTTCTACTCTGTGACCAGTGTCCTTTGGGAGCCCTCCACAGATGGGAAGGATGTAGAACACACACCATCGAGCTTGTTAAGATTTCATAGTTCATGCAGCTGGGGTGGCAGCTGAGCCCAGCTCCATGTACCTCTGTAACGGATGAGCCCATCGGTACCAGCTTGCTTCCTCCTGCAATTGTCGGAGCAGAGAGGGAAGTGTTAGTTCATTCAAGTTTCTAGAAGGGAGGTGAGCCTTGACAGACTAATTGCAGGCCTTGAGAGGAAGATGATTTGTTGAAGACAGACAGTGATGGAGGGGATGGTGTCTGATTCATTTGTGGCTGGATCCCAGTGTCTGTGTATCATTTGTAAACATCCACACAGTGCTGGATGACTTGAGGGAAAGGGACTCCATGGGACTTGGAAAGCAGTATTGAAGAACCACAAGCTGCTCTTTGCAGGTGAGGATTCTAGTTCAGAAGATGCTGGGCTCTGATTGCAATTGGAGAACACCCCACCCCAGTGGGTGTCAGGGTGCAGCGGGTATGTTCTATAGGTGTCTTGGCTCCATTGTGGGGGGATGCAGAACAGTAATCTGTTACATTAGCTAGCATGTGAAATAGACTACTTGGTTTGTGGCAGACCAAGATGGAGCAGAGGGGGACAGAGTGGGTAGAGAGACACAGAAGAACCAAAGGCTTTGTCTTATTTGTTGGCATGTCCTCAGTTTGGAGAGGCATACAGAAGCATCCAGTGCACATCTCTGCACTGCACTTAACCCAGAACATGGAAGAGAGCAAGCTGTGACCAGAAGTCACACATCATAGTGATACTTCATTCACTTAAAGAGCCAAGTGCACCCAGAAAGCAGAAGATACACAAATAATTGTTCATAACAGCATAATTCATGATAACTAAAAAATGGCAACAACTCAACAGACAAATGCATCAATTCAGTATGGTAGTCCATATGAGAGAATATTATTCAACTCCCCAAAAGCAACAAAACCCTGATATATGGGACAACCTGACTGAACCGTATGAGAAAGAAGCCAGACATTAGAGCCAGATACATGCTGCCTGAATCCATTTATATGAAATCTCCAGAGTAATAAATATATAGAGAGATGAAATAGCGTAGAAGTTTCCAGGAGCTATGAATGTATAAATGATATGTGTATGGTTTTTGTGTTTTCAGAGTGATGAAAAAAATACCCTGATAGACAATTGTGATGCTCAAACAACTCAATGAACTATTGACCGTAAAAAAGGTTTTATGGTGAGTGATTGGCTATCTCAATAAGGCTGTTACTAAAATACAAGAATGAGGCTAGCCTGTAGCTGTGTAGGAGAGTGTTTGTCTAGCATGTGCAAGGCTGTGAGTTCAGTCCCCAGGACCACCAGACAACAAAAACAAAGCCAGGGATAATGGTGAACTCCTGCAATAGCACTCCAGAGGTAAAGGGATAAGGATTGCAAACGCGAAGCCAGCTTGGGATATAAACAATAATAACATGATTGTGGTTCAGAGGCTGTAAAATGACTCTCTTTGTCCTTTTCTGTCACATCCAAGGCTTCCAGTCAACCCTCCTAATTCTGCGGGTTGCTATGGCTTCTGCTGGGCACTAGCCAACAGAGAAGGGGTCAGGGCCGTGTGTGGTACCTGGCCTCAATCCTGCCTGAAGGCTTTAGGCTATCCCTACTCCCTCGAGGCAGAAGCGTTTACTCCTGATGTTCTGGGGGTCACTGTCCAACCATTCACGGTGTGGCTACAGCCAGTGAATCAGTTATCTGCTCCCTCTGTTGGGTCAGGGGAATGACAACTAGGACTCTAGGCTAAAACAGCAGGACCAGAGCCTGCAGCTCACTCCAGCACCACCCAAATGATGCCCAGGTCAGCGCTGTTGGAGTTGGCCCTGGGAACACATTCCCACAGGGAAGAAAGACAGTAGTGTCCTGACTTGAGCAGGGCAGTGCGTCACGGCCAATGAGATCTCAGCAGGGAGGTAGCAGGAACATACTGAGGGACAGTGAGCCATCTGGGTCTCAGTCAAACACAAAGGGAATGAAACAGACACTAGGCTCCATTGTTTGTATGTGGGGGAAATGCTCACAAGTTCCCTCCAGCTAACTTGTTATTCTCTATGTGGCCTTTTTTCCATCAAAAATTAAATACACAGGTTTCAGAATGGGAACTTTATACTCACTCCACTCTTCTTTGCAGATAGTCAATATCCGTGATGCCCCGGAGCCAGATAGGGCCATTTTCTTCATCCACAGGTACAGTAGGTACCTTAGTCTCTTCTGTTGCCATAGCAAAATGCTTGAGGCTAGGTAGTGCTTAAGGAAAGGAGGTCAGAGTAGTTCACACATCCTGAGTAGGCTAACAGAGCATAGCACTGGCCTCCACTCTACTGTGATGAGAGCTCTTTCCCTGCACGGTGGTGGGGCACAGGGCATCATGGTGATAGTCTATTTGGAAAGGAAAGAGCACATGCTAAGGATAGAAGCTAGAGGGGCCAGGCTTGGCCTTTTTATTTACACCCTGGGCTCTGTGGTTAATTCCAGCTGAGGGACCCATTCACTAGGCTCAACCTTTTAGCCATGCCCTCCACCTCACTGAGGACTCAGCCTCCAACACACAAAGCTGTGGGGGGACAACATGGCACAGGTGAGGATGGGAAATAAAGCTTTCAACACTTTCCAAAGTAGGACTGTAAACATAAGTAGTCTCCCAAGGGCCTCCTGCTGACACTCTCCTGTGACATCCAAGTAGACCCAAAAACATCTCTACCTACCCCCAGTCAGGTGTTTGGGATGGCCTTAATGGCCCCCGACCTTGGTCTTGGGATCAGAGCTAGTAATAGGCTTCTTTGGAAACCAAGGCTACTGTGGTACCTCAGGCCCAGCTGTAGTGGATTTTAACGAAATCAAGCACCTTCCACAGACATTCATTTTCCCTGGTGCTAAGGAGGCCCAGCATCCTCATCTGACCATGACAGCTGATGGGGCTTTTCAGCGAAGGCCCACTGTGCAGGTCACAGCAGCTCTGGAATGCTGTCCAGCCATGAGCAGGGTGCCAGGGGCATTGAGATAGTGTTCAGGTGCTCTTTATGCCGGTGGCAGCAATCCATCATGTCAGGTTCAAAGAGTAATCTGGATTCATACTTTGGAACTAAATATTTTTTTAAAAAAGCAAAGAATGAGTGATGAGGCTGGTCTCAGTTCTTTGAGGGCTCTGCTAAAATAAAAAGGACTGCTTGAGGAGAGGGAGGGAGAAGTGACTGGACAGCGAGCCTGTCCTGTGCTGTTGTGATGGATGCACCTTATCCAGCATGCCAACACCAACAGCTGTGATGTGACATCATCAGTGGACACTAATAGACAGTCAGGCCACAATCTCAGTTCACCCACCCTGGCAAATGTACACCAATAACATAAAGGATGTTTAGAAACATGGCAGCCAGAGGAGAAGGTGGAGAGCTGCAAGCTCAGCTAAATTTTTCTATAAACCTGGAAAGGTTCCTTTTTAAAAAGTCGGCTAAAAACAGCACTTGGACACTTCTGGGTCCCAACCTCTTCCTTTCTGGGCTAAGGGAATGCTGGTGTTGAGAGGTACAAACGTTTTGAATTGGGAAGCAATATGGAGAGAAAATGGCCAGTGGACCCAGTTCTAATCCAGTTCTGCGAAGGACATAAGAAAATCTGAGATTGTATTTATCCCATTTGGTGGCACTTGGTTTTTTGAGAGGGGGGCATAAACTAGGGTTATCAACAACAGCAGTAGTCCTTGGCAAGGGGCACCAGGGCAAATTTTTAATGATTAGCTTCGTAGAGTGGAGGGTTTTAGTAAACTGTAGGGCTAAGAAGACAGGTGATGTCTACAGTACCAGTGATTAGGATGCCAGAGTTTGGGGAATTTTTGTTCTGGTAATGATGGGTCCTTGGCCAGGCCCCAGGAAGAAGAACTGTGTCTCAAACACTGACTCAGCTGGTTCCTCGAGGTTTGCCTCCCTGTAGCTGGTAGGCTGCCTGTGTTCGATGAGGGATGGAAACGTACAAATCTCAGGTCCCTCTTGAAAGTTCCCAGGCTGGAATAAGAGCCCAGAAGGCTGTGTTTTAAGCAACAGGGAAATCACTGTTTTGCACACTGAATCTGAGGATGCCTGGAGTGTTGTTTCCAGCTGCTCAATGCAGAAGGAATTTGTGAGAGAGGCAGGAGTCTCTGGCTGCTGCATGGTAATTAGAAGCCCTTGGGGGAATGCAAGGTTGTTTCATGATCTGAACCTGCTGTCATTTCACATGAAGGTGGAAAGATGCTGGGTGCCTTCTTCATGACCCCGGGAAAACAGACGAAATGACATGCATTAACATCTGGCTGGGTTCATTAGAGGAACTGAGGGAGACACACTCAGGGCTGGGCCAAATTCCACAAAGTCATGTGCAAAAGAGAATTCGGTCCGTCTGCATACCTCCCTCAGGAGTGAGCTTCACCTGCAAACCCCACTGTCTCTAATGCTTCAAACCAAGGCAGATGGAAGGATGCTGCACTGCACACACCTGAAGCCTGTGAGGTTTCAGAAATCAATCACTCTGATGGTTTTTCATAAAAGGCTGACATGAGCACTGAAATGAACTCATAAAGGAGTCCACTGATAAGGCAGGTGGGGAGTAGGGGAGTGGGGGAGGGGGAGAGGGAGAGTCGGGGGAGCCGCAACTCATTATGCACCGCCTAGTTCTGGTGTGTGCTGGCTAGTTTTTTTTTTTTTTTTCAGTTTAAATAGGTATTATTTTCTTTTTTGTGTAATTTATTTATTCTTTTAAATTTCATTTTACCTTCCAACCACAGTTCTCCCTCTCACCCCGCCCCCCACGTGGGCTGGCCAGTGTTTTATCAACTTGACACAGGCTATTATAGTCATCAGAGAGGAGGGGGCCTCAGTTGAGAAAATGCCTCCATAAGATCTGGTCTTAGGTTAGCACATGGGGCATTTTCTTAGTGATTGATGTGGGAGGGCCCGGCCCGTTGAGAGTGATGCCATCCCTGGGCTGGTGGCCCTGGGTTCTGTAAGAAATCAGGTTGAGCAAGTCATGAGGAGCAAGCCAGTAAGCAGCCCCCCTCCATGGCCTCTGCATCAGCTCCTGCCTCCAGTTCCTACACTGCTTGAGTTCCTGTCCTGGCTTCCTTCAGTGATGAACAGTGATGTGGAAGTGTAAGCAGAATAAACCCTTTCCTAGTTGCTTTGGCCATGGGACTTCATCACAGCAATGGTCACCCCAACTAAGACAAAGGTGTGTGGGTTTGTTTACTTAAATGTTTAGTGGGCACCAACTTTGTTCTAGACATGTGTAGGACACCAAGGACAGCAACAGGCTGGCTTTTTAAAGAAAAGAGACAGAAGAATAATAGATACTTATATGGTAAGTGCTCTGAAGAAAACCGATCAAGACTTACATAGACATGTGCTGAGACCAAGTGGTGACAGCCATTCCCTTTGGGAAGGTGATATCTGAGGTGACACAAAGAACCAGCTCTCAGAAGATCTAGGCTAGAGCTGGCAGTGAGTGCAAAAGCCCTGGGACATATTTGAGGAACAGAAAGAAGGGCAAGGATATCACTCTGAGGAAGAAAGAAACGTGACAGAAGCCTGGAGAAGCAAAGACTCAGGATTGTGTTTCAAGCATAAAGCAAATCCAAAGCTTTAAATAAAATAAAATATTTGTAGGAACATTCTGCTAATTATTCACCAGAGGGAGATGCACAAGAGTGGTTATTGTCGTAAACTATGAAATACAGTGTATATTATATTGATAATATAGAATACTATATAATTACTCCCCTCCATCTGCATAGGGAATAGCCTGTAAGAGAGACTCTGGGTAGACTCACAGAGGGACAAGTTAGAGAAATCCTGAGGATGTGGACTTGGATGTCAGTGCTGGAAAAAGACAGACTCAGGCAAGTGAGAGAAAATGGCAGGACTTGCTAGGAGCAGGTCCTTGAGAAACAGTGAACACCAAGAGCAGTTGAGAGGCCAAGAACGGCTGAGTAGTGCAGTATCTGTGAGCTGAGAAAGACTGAAGTAGATGGAAAAGAACTGTTTACACAAGTTCTTACCATGGTCAAACCTGTTGTAGGGTACCCACTAGAGAAGACTGCTCGGACATGGGTTTAAGCCAATAGAAAATCTCTATTAGTTGCCAGCAATAATGTTGGGTGTTCAGGATCCCAGCGTATTGTTGGGCCTTTCTCAGGGTGAGCTCTTAAGTACAAAAACCACATCCTGGGTTGACATACTTTAGTTAACAATAACAGTTAGAACAGGAGGAGAACTACAGAAGCCAAAAAGCCAGGTTAGTACACTTAGCCAGAACTACAGACTTTGATGGATGATGCCTTTGTTTTTTGTTTTGGCAGGTGGTTCTGTCTATGTGCTAAGTTTTATGGCCTGCATGGTACTTCAATCTTGGAGTCACCTGTGTGAAGGTCTGGGGCCCTGTTACAGATACTGATGTTTGGAACACAGGGCTGAGACTGAAGATGTACGTATGAAAACAACTGGAAGACAGATGATGACACATGCAGAGGCTGTCTTTGCCTTTTAACTGGCAGATTTAGTCCACTTTTATTTATCGCCACTGCTAATGTATTTATTTGTTTTTATACCTTCTTATTTGAGCTTTAAACACAAATCTCCATTCTCTACACCTGTTCATGTCAATGTAATAATTATACATTGTTTATCTTTTCACAACTGGCTTCTTTCACTTATGGTAATATTTCCAAGACTTGCAGCCAGCATCAGTGCTGTGTTCCTTTTGATGGCTGAGTGATATTCTTGTATCATATTTTATGATACAAGAATCCAGGGCTGGAGAGATGTTTCAGTGGTTAAGAGCACTGATGGCTCTTCCAGAGGACCGGGGTTCAATTCCCAGCACTCAAATGGCAGTTCACAACTGTCATGGGACCCGACACCCATGCATATAAAATAAAAATAAATAAATTAAAAACTAACCATCCCATTTGAAAAGATTAATTTAAAAAAGAATCTGTATAAATGGTCCTGTCATATTTTATATGGTCACTCTTCAGGCAATAGGCATTTGATGATGCTGTTCAGAAAAATCTCTTAAGTAGACTTAACTTCTTGTCTGAATGCTGTAGGAGAAAGCCCAGCAGCTGACAGACTAACACCTGTGTTGAAACATGTGCTGTCAGGAGCCTGCTGTCCCTTTAACCCACCCATAGCAGGGCAGATTTGGACAGGAATGAATTAAAACTGTGTGTGAACCTGGCTCTCCTCAGCCCTGCCCCTGGCCAATCTGTCATTAAAATCCACCCCAAGGAAGTGACAGACACACCCTACAAGCTACATTCTAACTTCTGTTGGATACATTTTATGAAAGAGAGAGAGAGGGAGGGAGGGAGGGAGGGAGGGAGGGAGGGAGGGAGGGAGGAAGGAAGGAAGAAAAGATTTGGTGTATCAGTTGTGCAATTCTTTCTGAAGTTTATAAACTGACCTTTATTATACAATCAGATTGTAACATGAAAATATTGATATTGGTCCCATGTTAGTGCTGCATCTTGGAGCCATCCTAAAGCCAGGTGCAGGAGACAAGCCCTGCCAAGTCAGAGTTGAAAGCAATTCCTCAGAACTCCACCTGGTGAACCCTGAGTAAAACCTGAAGTTCCCTGCTTTCTTGGGTCCCCTGGGAGCCTCCTGCTGTGGGAGTCTGTCCAGCTGTGAAGATCAGTGGGAAACAGATGCTGTGTACAGCCCTGGTCACCCACCGACAGACAAGAAGGGCAGCGCCAAGCCCACTCCCTGGAAGGAAGGAAACAGATGTGGTTGTGTTCTCTTCAGGGTGGACTCTTGAGCACAGAGCGTGTCGACTTCAAAGCAGGGAACATCCACCGTTAATATTTGGATGGGCCTGCCTACCATGGATAAGTGGCCCTGGCCACACACCTGTGGAGAGGGCCACCTCTGTGTTCTCTTGTTTTCTGCAGCTTCAGGGAGTGGCTCTGTAGAGAAGCAGGGCAAGGCAGCAAAGCCTGAAGTGTTTAGAAACATCGGCTCTAGTGAGTCATGGAAAACTTGCTGCCAAGGACAGCGCTGTTCTGTGAAGGATGCTGGTGGTCCAGGAGCCTCACCCACAAGGAGGGTGACTAAGAAGGTGATGCTGAGTGAGGCCATGCTCAGTCAGCAGGGCAACTAGCACTGGACACCAGCTGGGCAAAGACCCACAAACTAAGTACTCTCAAAGTGTGGCCTTGGGGGAGAATGTGTGGACAAGAACAGCTTCGGGCAGGAGAACTCTGTACAGAAGGAAGGGTCCATGTTTCCAAAGAAAAAGAATGACCATGAAGATAATATTATAGGCCCTGAAGGGGAGTGAGGAACCAGACCGAGGTGTAGGGGTGGGGAGGTGGGGAAACAGGTGGAAATGGCCCATGTTTGGGGAGTGTGATGGCTTAGCATAGTTTGTGTGTTTAAGGATGGGTGAACCTGCAAGTGTGCATATGTGTGTCCAAGAGTGGATGAGTGTGTAAACTGTAGGTCCTGTACAAGTGTGCATATGTGCCTGTATGAGTATAGGTGGGCATTGTGTGTGTGTGTGTGAGTGTGAGTGGGTGATTGTGCAAATATGGGTGAATGGGTGAGCTTGTACACATATGAATGCAGGAGAGAATCATGTGTGTGTGTGTGTGCAAGGATGGTCATGCAAATTTGGGTGAGTGTGAAAATGTATGAAAGGTATATATACAAACATGGGTGTGTGGACATCATGCGTGTGCAAACATTTTGGGAGTGAGCATATGTATTTGTGGGTCTTGTGTGTGAACATGTATGCAACCCTCCAAGTGTGTGTGAAGTTGTGCATGTGTGACTGTGAGTGTCCTAGCCTATGTATGTGTGAATACATGCGAGTGAGCACACCAGGTATGTGAGCATCCTTAGTAATGCATTTATGATCACAGTCATGTGGTGATCTGCAGACCACCTGTGGACATGTCAACAGGTCCCACCTTCATTGATCTTGTGATTAAAATTAAAATTGTTAGCTCTCTTCCTAGGTCCATCTTGATAAATGGTAAGAAGACTTGAACTAGTGGACACAGGTAATCCACGATGGAAACAAACCTTCATTGTGTGTAGATGCCAAAATTCCTAATTATCCAATGGATTTTCAGCATGGTCCCCATCAAAATCCCTGTGGGATGCTTCTGTGGTAAGATTCTAGATTTAAGTTCTGCCAGAAACCATGGATATAGGAATAGCAAAGCCAAAGTTATAAACACAGAATAGGCCTCTATATTACAGAATTGTGATGACACTGGAGCACAAAGGTCCTGAGGAATGGCTACATCAGGGAACCAGACTTCCCAAGTTAATAGCTGCACCAGTGGGCCAAGTGTTCAGTAGCAAACAAGTGCTTGTGGCAACTTGGTCATGAGGTTGAATGAGTTTGGCAAGCAGTGGGCCTGTTTCTTCCTGAGTGGTCTAGTCATGATTTATTTCTCAGCACACCCAAAAATCCACTGTGAGTTCACCGACAGGCCCTTCACATTGGGGTTGTTAGTGTCTTCCATGTCCACACTCACCCTTCTGCCTAGTTAAAGCATCTTGTCTTGTCAGGGACGTCTCCTGTGGGTACCTGGCAGTTATGTTATCTGATTCCCCCTTTAAGTCCATGGCTTGAAGAGAATGAATGTCCTTCCCTCAGAGCTGAGCTCTTCTCTCTAGCAAGATTAAAACACACACACACACACACACACACACACACACACACACACACACACACACACAAACAAACAAAAAACCAACAACAACAGTCAACCTAGGGTCAGTAGCAAGAGAGCAACGACTTGCTGTGAATGGACAGGTCGGGTTATAAGAGGCAAACTGACAAATGAAACACCTCTCATATATACTCTTGGTTGTCTGTCTACTCTGCTCATGGAGGAGGGTGGGCTATGAGTCCAGCTGGAGATAGAAGCTGTCTCTTCTGACCATTTTAGTTACTTTAAAAGGTTTTCCTGGGCACTGGGGAGATTATTTTGTTGGCTAAAGTACCTGCTGAGCAAGCATGAGTCCCCAGGACCCATGTGCTAAGCATGGTGGCTTCTGTAATCCCAGGGCTGAAAGCAACGGTGGTGGACAAAGGCAGACCCCTGAAGCCCATTGGCCAGTTAGCCTAGCCAGTCAAGGAGGTCTGTGTTCAGAGTACCTATTGAATGAGCTCTCTCTCTCTCTCTCTCTCTCTCTCTCTCTCTCTCGTTTTATTGTTTTTGAAATGAGGTCTTCCTTCATAGCTCAGGCTGGCCTCAAATTCTCTATTCTCCTGCCTCCACCTCCCAAGTTTTGGAATGACAGGCTTGCCCCCACCAAGATGTCTCCAATCATTACTTCCGACACCAACTAGCCCCAATACTTACTAAAAAATATGACCAGAAATTTCACATGGGGGTGGGCAGAAGTTTCTAGCACTTGGTTTTACCCTGAACAGGTTTTTTTTATTTTATTTTTTATTAGTTCAAATTAGGAACAAGCTTGCTTCACATATCAATCCCTTCTCCCTCCCCTCCTTCCCAACTCCCCACCAGCTCCTATCCTCTCCCCCCTCCCCAGGGAGGGTGGGGCCCTCCATGGGGGCTCCCCAAAGTCCACCACATCATCCTGGCCTAGGCCCTCCCAGCCACTGAACAGGTTTTCTATGAAGAAAATTTCAAGAATAAGAAGTGTTTTCCCAGACAAGGATTTTACATGTGTCTAGGAAATGGACAGCACATAGCTGAAAAGATAAGCTTTATTAAAATGTTTCAGTGATTTTAATCAATTGTGTTATATAAGGAGTGTATACAGAGACCAGAAATTTCCTTTAAAAGATTTATCAATAAAATCATAGTATCTCTCATACAATCCTGTCAACAGTGGTTACCAAAGAACACTCTGGTCTAGTTATAACATACACATACACTGTGTGAAAGGGAATTTCCTTCTAGTCTTTTCTTGAAGCCTGTGGAGGATGCATGCTCTCTATATAACTGCTCCATGCCAGGCTATATGTCTGTATCTGAACGACAGCAAATAAGAATTACAAATCTGGACTCAGGAAGGTGGGAAATACAGCTTTTCTCTTACTCGAGTGCTTATTTCTATTTTGGTGGAGGCTGGCCTCCTCAGAACATTCTGCATCCTGAGGCTTGCTTATTCTTTCAGTTTGTAATTGAAACTTTTGTTATTTTATTTTATATGTATGAGGTATTTTTCTTGTGTCTGTCTATGCATTACACATGTGCATGCTGCCTGAGGAGACTGGCAGAAGTTGGGACTCCTGTAACTGGAGCACAGTTGTGAGCCACCATGTGGGTGCTGGGAATCAAACTCAGGTCCTCTGGAAGAGCAGCCAGTCTTCTGAACCTCTGAGTCATCTCCCTAGCCCTGGTTTGTGTAATTTTTGTAATAAAAAAATAGGGTTTTTTCATATAATATATTCTGATCATGGTTTCCCCTCCCTCATTTCCTCTCAGGTCCCCCCCATCTTATTCCACGCCTTCTTTCTTCTCTAGTTAGAAAACAAACAGGCAAAGAAAGAAAGAAATACACCAGAATAAAATGAAACAGAGAAAAAAAGCACAAGAAGCTCATATATAAGCACAGACCCATGTGCACACAGAAAATCCATAAAAAACAAAATCATAAATCATAACATATAGCGAAATATCAGTAAGTTTAAAAATGCCCAGACAAAGCGTTATGAGACAAAATACCCTTGAGTTCATCTACTCCTGGGCATGGGACCTGACCCTGAGTGTGGTTTATATATCCAGTGAGACTCCATGGAGAAACTAATTTTTCCTTTGCAAGCAGTTGTCAATTGAAGATAGCTGGTTTACTTCACCCTCTCAGTGCTGGGACCCCATCTGGCTTGGAACTATGCGGACTCTGAGCACACTGCCACTAACTCTGAGTCCTGTTGTGTCTGGAAGACACTGTTTCCTTGGTGTCATCTTTTCCCCATGGCTCTTACAGTCTTTCTGCCTCCTCTTCCACATAGTTCCCTGAGCCCTCAGGGATGTTGAAGACATCCATTTAGTAATTCTATCAGTGGCCACATCCCCATTTGAAGTTGTCGTGTGACATGTCTTTTTTGTTTTTTCTTACTAGAGAAGGAATTGAAGACTTGTGGGTATCCTATGAATTTTCCTTTCATTCTGTACAAGCACTACCATTCTGCCTTCTTCACTTACGAGGAGGCCAACAGGTAATGAAGAATCAAACCAGCACTGAAATTCTGACCAAGCCTGCAGCTTTTGTCCTCCGTGACTCTCCTACAGCTCGGCCAGGGATGTTGTCATATAGTGTTTGCACACACAGCTTCAGTTCTAAGTGACACTTCAACCTCCCTAGCATCAGCCCAGCATTGAAGTCTTCTGGAGTATAGTGATGGCCCATCCCTTGGTTTGCTCTGAGTGCTGTGGGTGTAAAGTGGCCAGAGAAACAGAACACAGTGTGTGATGCTTCGTTAGGGCATTTGCTGAGGGCAGTGCAATGGAGCTCAGTGGGAAGAGAAAGGGGGTGCCAGGTGTGGTCAGTTGCGGTTTCTAAGAGAAAATAGCTTTCAATGGGTGACAGTCATGAGGAGGGGAGGGAGAATAAACTAGGCCTTTCATGGGAGTTGAACCACAGAAATGTATGCTGGTAGCAGTTTGAATTAAAACAAGCTTGACTCCTTACAGCTTAGCTCAGGGTAGTGGTCTCGCCACCTTTGGGCAGACGGAATTGGAAAGAGGGAAGCTTGAGGCATAGTTTGTTTTTTTGGGGGGGATGGCGGGGTGGCCCTTTCTCTTGGGTTAGGAAGGGCAGAGAAGTGCTCGCACTGTTCTTTACACTTACCTGTGTAAGTGTTCCCCAATAAACACACATTTATCATTTTTCTTGGGTCTAGTGAAATCTTTACACCCACGCCTTCAGCTCAGTGGCACTGGTTTGTGTTATTACTGTACTAGGCTTTCTACGATTATTTTAGATCATATTTCTACTCATAAAACTATGAGCCATGCATAGTGGCACATGTCTGTAATCTCAGCACCTTGGAGAGAAGAAGATGGGGACAATATATCCTTGGTCTCAAAGCAAGTTCCAGGCTAACTTAGGCTGCATGACTCACTGCCTCAGAAAAGGATCAAGAAGGGAAGAATTGTTGTAAGCAGAGGCAAGCCTCAGCTGTCTCCTGTTTACCCCTCGACTACATTGTGAGGCTCCTGAAGTGGCTGATTAAACCGTCTAGGTTTGCGTGTGTTCTAGAATGTTCATGCAGGGACAAACTCAGCTACTGATGCCTTCTCATCATGGTTCTCCCAGTCACATATAGCAGGCAGCTCCCAGCTATCTCAGAGGCCAACTAAGTCAAACAAGGCCCAACAGCCAGCTGTCTTCAAGTCAACTGTCTCTGTATGTCACTTGTGTTGTGACCTCCGACTAGAGTTCCGAGGACCTGTTCTGCTTCAAGGCTGCCAGACTTGACAGTCTTCTTGACTCAATTAAACTCATCCAGGTGAAGAAAGTGGGGACAGGGAAGAGACTGGGCTTGGTAGGCATATATGAGCATGCTGAGTGAGCCATAGATCCTTTTATGGGGAAAGAAAGCACCGATGAGTTAAGTGACCTAAATGACATGCCTGGCCCATCAAACAACCCAAGGCAGGTGATTCTTCTTCCTGTGCTGACTCAAAGCCTCTCTCCAAGGTGAAGAAATAATGCTGTTCTCAGCAACAGCTGCTTCCCTTTGCTTCCCAGGGATACCAGGTGAACTTCTGGGGTGTTTCCTCCATCTTAAACATGGCTCATGCCCCAGTGAATAGTCTCTGATTCTTTATTTCATGGGTTATAGGGCTACAACAGATAAAAAGCTTTCTGACATAAATTTAGGAATGACTTTGAGTTACTGAGTGAATTCTAAAATTCAGTGTCTGCCCACACAAATACCGTTTCTTGTATAGATGTGTAAAACTGAAAGGTTTCAAAAAGACTGTGGTGATGTCTGGTGTCCAGGGTGTAGCCTCCTAGCCCTGGGGCCAGTACCCAGTGAGACAGCATCATTTGACTTGGACTGTCTTTCCAGAGCCTGACCACAGCCTGGAAGCTTCCTTCACCAGTCACCACCATCCAACTGGAGCTTGCATTTAAGGGGAAGCCAACCGGCCACTGCTTATGTCCACAGAAGAACCTGGAACGTTTAGACGGGAAAGTCAGGGTCTCATCGCTGGTAAATGGCTTGGTCTTGTCTCCAGGTTCATGTTCACAGCCTTTTAATACCTTTAAAACTAATGAGACCCAGCCCTACTGAAGAGCTCACTGAGTTCCTGAGCATCTAATATGTGCCAAGGATAGTACCCAGATGAATGATTGGGCTC
This sequence comes from Cricetulus griseus, assembly GCF_003668045.3. NCBI lineage: Eukaryota > Metazoa > Chordata > Mammalia > Rodentia > Cricetidae > Cricetulus > Cricetulus griseus. The sequence goes on along the minus strand of NW_023276807.1, from coordinate 212,304,744 downwards.
CTTCACCCAGCTACAGAGGACGCATTAACCACAGGCTCTTTTCACTCAGCATGAGTGATAGCAAAATCCAAATCTATCATCTATCCATCCATCTCTCTGCATGTACACATATATGTAATTAGGTCATCACTTTGCGCAAGGATTTTATGAATAAGATTCTCTAAAAGAAGGAATCAGATGAGTGAGCCACAGGGGTGGCCAGGTTCCTGGGGCATGTCCCTTGCTGTCTCCAGTCTTTCCTAGACAGTCCTGCCTGTAGAACACAGCTATATACATTTGCAGTGACAAAAGCACAATGGAAGCAAATTGAGTGTATGGAGCCAGGTCTATGTAAAGGTTTAAGAGAGGAAAGAGCTAATACGCATGGCTCTCGGCCATATTTAAGCTATTAACTAGAAATCATGTCAGTTGCAGGTCTCTACCTTGTCTCCCCTTGGGTGTACTGTAGGGAAAATAGGATGGAACCAAGTGTGGGAGGCTCTGAGTCCCACTGTGCTCCTTTCCGCAGGCAGCTTCTGACACTGAATGAGTCACCTTCACAGTGCTGAGCTGTCTCTTCATTTATAAACCAGGAATGCCTGCGTGCCCTGCCTGCCTGCAAGGCTGTTATTAGGATTAATAATAAAGCTCCTGAGATTAATATTTGCAACACTCTGCAACCGCCCTGTGCTGTAATTACCCCCATTAAAGATGAGAGAGCCATGGCTCAGAAGAGTGAAGTAAGTTGCTGATGGACACCTAACTACAAAGTGCTGGGTGTGGGATCTGAACCACCTGGGCTGAAGCAGGGCAAGGTCCTTTGGCTTCTTCTCCCAGGGGATGGCTGCTCTGGGACCTGTCTCATTGAAACCCTGTCAAAAAATCACCCTGGTGTCATGGGTGCAGATGGTCACTGACAATGGTGGCTGTATTTTCAGGCCACTTTTGGGAGCTCAGAAATATTTGAGCCACTCTTGGTAGGTTTTATTTTGTATGTGTGCCTATAAAACTGTGTGTGTGTATGTGTGTGTGTGTGTGTGTGTGTGTGTGTGTGTGTGTGTGTGTTGTGCCTATGTGTGTTGTACCTATGGGGGGGTTATATGCCTGTCTGTGGGTATACATACAGGGCAGAGGTCATCTTGGGGTATTTTCTGCTATTGCTTCCCATCTAGTTTTCTAAGACAAGATCTCTCACTAAACCTGCAGCTCACTGTTCAGCTAGACTGCTGGTCAGCAAAGCCCTGGAATGTACCTGTCTCCAACCCCGAATTCCACCCTCCCCTCCCCTCCACCTCCCACATCTCTCCAGTGCTGGCATTGCAGGCACACATTGCTTCACCGGGCATGCAACATGCGTTTTATCTAGACTCGGGTCCTCATGTTTGTTCAGCAAACTCTTCACCTAACAAGGGTTTTTCTGTACAGAAAGTAGGAGAGGATGTTTGCAGTGAGAAAACAGAGGTGGGCACTGTCCTCACAGTCAGATCTGCCTGGCTATACTCTCCAACCAACCTCCCCTGCCCACTTGTCCAAAGTGTGTGTATTTGTAAAAAGCAGTCTTGATATGCTCACAGGCACGTATTCACTCACACACCACTTGGTCATCAACATAAATTTCAGGAAGTCCCTATATTAATCCTTAGAGGAGCAAACATTGGCCTTCTTAAGAAAGAGTATGATTGTGTGTGTGTGTGTGTTACAGAAACATTCTGTAGGAGCCTATTGTACACATGTATGTATATAATGCATACGTATTCAATGTTTGTCAAAAGACCTATAGAGAGGGCTGAGGTTATGGCTGACGTGGCAGATTGCTTGCTTGCAGGCATGAAGTCCTGGGTTTGTGCCCCAGCACTGCATAAGCCTGGTGTGGTAGTACATAACTATAATCCTAGCACTTAGAAGGTAGAGGCAGGAGGATCAGAAGTTCAAGGTCATCCTCAGCCTATATAATGAGTTCAAGGTCAGCTTCAGCTGTATAAAACCCAGTCTCATAAATGAAACAAAAAAAGAAAAACAAAAGACTTGAAGAAGAAAGAAACACACACACACACACACACACACACACACACCAACATGTCAGGCAGCCACCTGAATCTATGCCCTACTATCGTGTGAACTGTCAGGCATGCTGGTACGTGAAGGTGTGTATGTATACTTGAATGGCTTTTTCAACTCTATTTTATATACAAGCTTGAATAGTCTTCATCTAAAATGCCATGGACAAGAAGCATTTCCCATTTCAAAGTTTTTTTCAGGTTGTGAAATATTTTCATATACATAATAGATGCCTTGGTGACAGGACCTAAAGTCTAAACATGAAATTCATTATATTTCTTATCCTCCTTAGACATAGCCTGAGGGTGCTTTTATACAGTATTTTTAGTAGGCTTGCATTTTCACCATGATCTGTCAAATGGAGCAAGGAATTTTCTACTAGAGGCATCTGTCGGCTCAAAAAAGCTTCGGAAGCTGGGCATAGTGACACAAGCATGCTATCTCAGCACTCAAGAGGCCAAGGCAGAGAATTATAATTTGAGGCCAGCATGAGCTACATAGTAAGACTCTTCTTTGAAATAAAAGAAAATTGGAATGGATAGAGAGAAGGAGGGAAGGATGGAGGGAGGGAAGTTATAGCCCTTGCACCTCCAGGACAAATCCCTGTGAGGAGGCAGGCTCCTCTCCCCTACTGCAGCCCAGATCCTTGCAAGCTCCCAGCTTCCAGCTGTGTTGGGTTCCACCCTGTCCTCTGCCCTTTGCTAGATGGTTTTCCCAAAACAGAAATCTGTCCTGTTCACGCCCCTCTTAGAGCCTTTCTCTGACCTCCAAGCCCATCACCAGAGAGAGGAAGTCTAGGCTCTCGGGATGGTTAGGAGGCCCTCTGTGTCTTCAGGCCTCCTACACTCTCTGCTATACTTCCACATTCCTAATGCACGTAGGGCCTCTAACTGCCACACCACAGATGTCCTTACTCCTCTCTAGAACTATGGACACTGATCAAAAAATACAGTTCTTGCTACAGCGGCAACCTATATTCCCAAGGACAAAAGGAAAGGGTATCTAAAGAAACCAGCATTCCGACTCCCTCAGATGAGGATTTATTTATGTTATTATATGTATGAGTGCTTGGCCTGCATGTATGCCTGGGCACCACAAGCACACCTGGTGCCCACAGAAGCCAAAAGAAGGCATTGGATCCCTGGAACTGGAGTTACAGATGGTTGTGAGCTGCCTTGTGGGTGCTGGAAATCAAGCCTGGGTTCTCTGGAAAAGTAGCCAATGCTTTCAAGTGCAGAGCTATCTCTCCAGCCCTGAGGTAAAGCTTTTTAAGGAGCTATGTATAATATGTGATGTGAAATAGTAAGAATAACACCAAATAGGCTTAATCTAAAATTTGGCTAAAACTACAATCTATGATTCAGTACAACGGACAATAAAGAGCTCTTCCACCTCTTTCACCAGGGCCCAGCTCTATAAATATATAGAACTTGAAAACATCATCCTGAGTGAAGTAACCCAGATCCCAGTAGACAAACATTGAATGTTCTCTCCCCACAGGCTCCTAGATTCAAATCTCTAGGTGTGAGTACATATCCTAGAATAACTGCAGAAGGCATGAAAGTGAAAAAGGACCATAAATAGAGGAACGAGGGAGCAACAGAGAGGGACTAGCGGGGTACAAGTGATCTGGTTGGGGGAAGTGGGAAACAGGAGTTTCCCACTTAGGGTTACTATTGCTGTGATGAAACACCATGACAAAAAGCAAGCTGGCCACATTGCCATTCATCATCGAAGGAAGTCGGGAGAGGAGCACAAGCAGGGCAGGAACCTTGTAAATTGTTGGTAAGGGTTATTCAAGAGATTTCCAAATGGTACAGGCTATTGCCTCCCACAGAGGTGGAAGATAAGCCTCTATGGCTAAAGACACCATACACCTCAGAAACAGGGTCTGATGCTCCTAAGCAAGAACTGACCTGAATGCTTCCTCCCTGAGGCCTTGCTTTTGTGGTACTAGAAAGATACCATGCAAGCTTCCAAAGGAGGGAAGCAACCAACAGTCCTACCCAGCTATGATGCCTATGAACCACAGTAATGACCAGCATGGCACAATAACTGGAAGGGAGCAGTGGTGGCACATGTACCTTGGCAGTAACAAACAGCTCTCTAATTGGATGTGAGGTCTGGCCAATGAGAGGGAAACAATGCCTGGTACTGGAAACTTAGCCAGTTTCACAGGACTAATGGACCTGGACTAAGTCATGGACCTTGGAGAAGAGCTACAGCCACCTCTTTACTAAACCAGCATTATCCCTAACTACAGTCTAAATATTTGTTCTTATACCTACAGATACATATAGTCATCATCCCTCATCAGGGAAACGGCTCTTTGCATCAGATGGAGACCACAACAGAAAGCCACAACCAATCAAAATGCAGAGTTGTGGACTCCAGTCCCAATGGATACATCTACAAAACAACCTCCATACCTAAGGTTCAGGGAACTTTGCAGAAGAGAGGGTGGGAAGACTGGGAGAGCCAGAGCATCAGGGAATCTTCTATGGGATTGTGTCTCCTAGGAATGTCAGAACCCATAACATCTCACCAGCATGGCTGCCTCAACATGAACTGAACAGGACAACAACAACAGACATGCCAAAGTGATCTGGGGAAAGAAAGCCCAGCGGGCCTGAGCCCTACTCAAGAACTACAGGCAACTAAGGAACGCTGAGAGTGGGAGACAAAGTCCTATCCAAGAAAGAGCACACCGCTTGGGTCCTCCAATGCCAAATGGTCAGCCCTGAAAACATACAGACACATAATACTATTCAGACTGAGCAGATTATAAGTTATGTATTTAGGAATCTATATGCATAATAAATATGCATATAACAACAATTAATGAAAAAAGAGACCATGAATTTGAAAGACGGCAAGGAAGAGTATATGGGAGGGTTTGGATGGAGGAAAGGGAAAGGGGAAATGTTGTACTTATATTATAATTTCGGAAATAAAGGAATTAAAAGTAAGGCATCAGACGGGATTGAATCATGAACTTAAGGCCCTAGTGAGTATGATGATGATGTGCTGTATGAAAAGGACTGACAGAGAGTGCATGACTCTTCCTGTTGCATCTTCTGCCCATAGAGACACAACGCCCCTCTTTTCTGTGAAGACACAGCCCTCACCAGAAAGCTGAACCTAATGCCACGGTGATCTAGGACTCCCCCGCTTCCAGACTGTGAGAAATAAATCTGTTCTTTGTAACGTACCTATTCAAGGGTCATTGTAGGAACGACACACACACAGATTAAAAGAGTGAGGTAAAGGACTGGAGAGATGGCTCAGAGGTTAAGAGCACTGGCTGTTCAATTCTCAGCAACCACATGGCAGCTCACAACCATCTGTAACTCCAGTTCCAGGGAATCTGACATCCTCACACCAATGCACATAAAATAAATTTAAATAAATTATTTTTAAAAAGAACATAGAATATTTTTAAAAAAGAGTGAGGTAAAATATAAGAGATGGAATTTACCAGGAGGGGAAGATGGGACGTCAGTAAAGTACTTGCCACTCAAGCATGAGGACCCGAGTTCAATCCCTGGACCCACATAAAAAGCTAAACATTTCCATGCAATCCCAGCACTGTGGGGGCAGGGTAAAAACAGGTAGATCCCTGAGGCTCACTGGGCAGCTAGATGAGCTTCATCAGCAAGCCTCAGGTTCCAGTGAGAGACCCAGTCTCAAAAACATAGGTAGACAGCATCTGTGGACCAGCAGCTGAGTTTGGCTTCTGACCTCCACCTGCACAAGCACACACACAAAGATGAAGTTATCAAGGAGCGGACTTGCTGCCATCTATGTAGTGATGGGCGTTAAAGAGTTGGAGGGAGGAGCAGCAGTAGTTACAATGAAATTATCATCTCAGTGCTACTCACACACACAGTTAAGTGCGAAGAGGTTACATCATTGCATCTACTGGTTTAATTGTCAGTTCTGTTTATTGACTTACTCTGTTGGTATAATTGATATCTTACTAAAGACATTTAGTTAAGTGTGTAGGTATATTTAAATATATTTCATCTTTATGTGTCTGGTATATGACATACAAATATAACATTTGAGTGTAAATAGCAACAGTTGTGAAAATTTTCTACGAATATTTCCTGTGTATCTGTGTTGAGATGAGCTTTCTACAATTATCACAATTAAAGACATTTAAAAATTAAAAAATTAAAAACAGGCAGTAAAGAGAGAAATTCTATACCTATGGCTGATGGTAGAATGCTAACTGAAAATGAATATAAAGTAATTCTTGTGGTGTTCTGGCTTGAATCTGCTATTTATATCACATTTTAAGACTGAGAATGCATAAAGAGAATGGGAAGAAAACTTGAAATTGGGTGTCAGTAAAGCAATTTAAAGAGAATTTGAAAAATTCAGAGGAAAACTGGAAGTCCAGGGTCAGCTCAGTGGGTGACACAACCTCAGAGGTTGGGAAACCAAAGGGGGAAGAATTTAAAGCCACTCTCTCTTTCTCTTCCTCTTTCCCCCATGACCAGCAGGCATGAACAAGCTAGCAAGAACAGGCAATTAGCTCTTCAAATACATTTCAGCAAACAAGAAAGAAACAGGTTTGGAGAAGAGATAGAGGAATAAAGGAAGAGACACAGAGATCAACAAAAGAGAGACCACCATGTTAGGAACAGATCTAAACCCTTCACAATCGCTTCACTCCACAGAAAAAGAAAGATAGACAGAGAAAGAAAGAAAAGAATGGTTTTTATAAGAAGTCAATAAAGCAATCAGAATTTCAAATTGCAGAGGGAATGTGAAAGAGAGAGAGAGAAAGCATGGGGAAGCTAGCAGGCTGCTAACGAGCAGGCAGATCAGAAAGGCCATCAGGGACCATAGCAAGACTTTGCCCACCAAGAAGCAGGGTGGTTTTTGGTTCCTTGATTTCAGGGGTTTCAGGCCGTGGTCACTATATCACACTGCTTTGCACTTGGGATAGCATAGTCCATTTTATTGATTTCAGCCCTCAATTGGATTATTTCCTGGCGTCTGCTCCTCCGGGGTGTATTGGCTTCTTTGTTTTCTAAAGCTTTCAGTTGTGCTGTTAATTCTCTAGTGTGATTATTCTCCTGTTTCTTCATGTGGGCACTTAGAGCTATGAACTTTCCTCTTAGCACTGCTTTTAATACAATGGAAACTAGGAGAACAATACAAAGAATCAATATAACAAAAAGTTGGTTCTTTGAGAAAATCAACAAGATAGACAAACCTTTATCCAAAATTACCAAACAACAAAGAGTGAACATGCAAATTAATAAAATCAGGAATGAAAAGGGGGACATAACAACAGACACAGAGGAAATCCAGAGAATCATCAGGTCATACTTTGAAAACCTATATTCCTCAAAATTTGAAAATCTAAAGGAAATGGACAATTTTCTGGACAGATTTCACTTTCCAAAGTTATATCAAGAACAGATAAGCAACTTAAATAGGCCTATAACCTCTAATGAAATTGAAGCAGTCATCAGAAGTCTCCCAACCAAAAATAGCCCAGGGCCAGATGGCTTCAGTGCAGAATTCTACCAGAAATTCAAAGTACAGCTAATACCAATTCTCCTCAAAGTATTCCACACAATAGAATCAGAAGGGTCATTACCAAACTCTTTTTATGAGGCCACAATAACCTTGATACCCAAGCCACACAAAGACACAACTAAGAAAGAGAACTACAGACCAATATCCCCCATGAACATTGATGCAAAAATTCTCAATAAAATATTGGCAAATCGAATCCAAGAGCACCTCAGAGAAATCATCCATCCCGATCAAGTAGGCTTTATCCCAGGGATGCAAGGATGGTTCAACATAAGAAAATCCATCAATGTAATCCACCATATAAACAGACTGAGGAAAAAATCACATGAATATCTCACTAGATGCTGAAAAAGCCTTTGACAACATCCAACACCCTTTCATGATAAAGGTCCTGGAGAAATCAGGGATAACAGGAACATACCTCAACATAATAAGAGCAATATACAGCAAGCCAACAGCCAACATCAAATTAAATGGAGAGAAACTCAATGCAATTCCTCTAAAATCAGGAACAAGACAAGGCTGTCCACTCTGTCCATACCTTTTCAATATTGTCCTTGAAGTTCTAGCTAGAGCAATAAGACAACAAAAGGAGATCAAGGGAATACAAATTGGAAAGGAAGAAGTCAAACTCTCACTATTTGCTGATGATATGATAGTCTATATAAGTGACCTGAAAAACTCTACCAGGGAACTCCTACAGCTGATAAACACCTTCAGCAAAGTGGCAGGATGCAAGATTAACTCAAAAAAATCTGTAGCCCTACTATATACGGATGACACATTGGTAGAGAAAGAAATTAGAGAAACATCACCCTTTACAATTGCCACAAACAACATAAAATACCTTGGGGTAACACTAACCAAAAAAGTGAAAGACCTGTACCGTAAGAATTTTAAGTCTCTAAAGAAAGAAATTAAAGAAGATACCAGAAAATGGAAGGATCTCCCATGCTCTTGGATAGGTAGGATCAACATAGTAAAAATGGCAATCTTGCCAAAAGCAATCTACAGATTCAATGCAATCCCCATCAAAATCCCAACACAATTCTTCACTGACCTTGAAAGAACAATTCTCAACTTTATATGGAAAAACAAAAGACCCAGGATAGCCAAAACAACCCTGTACAATAGAGGAACTTCTGGAGGCATCACCATCCCTGACTTCAAGCTCTATTACAGAGCTATAGTCCTGAAAACAGCTTGGTATTGGCACAAAAATAGACAGGTAGACCAATGTAATAGAGTTGAAAACCCTGATATTAACCCACACACCTATGAACACAACAATTTTTGACAAATAATCCAAATATATATGCTGGAACAAAGAGAACATCTTCAACAAATGGTGGTGGCATAACTGGATGCAAACATGTAGAAGACTACAGATAGACCCAAGCCTTTCGCCCTGCACAAAACGTAAGTCCAAATGGATCAAAGACCTCAACACAAACCCAGCCACTCTGAACCTAATAGAACATAAACTGGGAAATACCCTTGAATTAATCAGTACAGCAGACCTCTTCCTGAACATAACACCAGTAGCACAGACACTGAGATAAACAATTAATAAATGGGACTTCCTAAAACTGAGAAGCTTCTGTAAGGGAAAGGACACAGTCAGCAAGACAAAACGACAGCCCACAGACTGGGAAAAGACATTCACCAACCCCACATCTGACAGAGGGCTGATTTCCAAAATATACAAAGAACTCAAGAATCTATTCTCCAAAACACCAAACAATCCAATTAAAAAATGGGGTACAGACTAAATAGAAAATTCTCACTAGAGGAATCTAAAATGGCTGAAAGACACATACGAAAGTGTTCAACATCCTTAGCCATCAGGGAAATGCAAATCAAAACAACTCTGAGATACCATCTTACTCCTATCAGAATGGCTAAAATCAAAAACACCAATGACAGTTTATGCTGGAGAGGATGCGGAGAAAAAGGAACACTTCTCCACTGCTGGTGGGAGTGCCAACTTGTACAACCACTTTGGAAATCAGTATGGTGATTCCTCAGGAAAATGGGAATGAGTCTACCAGAAGATCCAGCAATTCCACTCCTAGGCATATACCCAAAAGAAGCACATTCATACAACAAGGACATCTGTTCAACCATGTTCATAGCAGCATTATTTGTAATAGCCAGAAACTGGAAGCAGCCTAGATGCCCCTCAACAGAAGAATGGATAGAGAAATTGTGGTACATTTACACTACTCAGCAGAAAAAAACAATGGAATCTTGAAAATTGCAGGAAAATGGATGGAATTCGAAGAAACCATTCTGAGCAAGGTAACCCAATCACAAAAAGACAAACATGATATGTACTCACTCATATGTGGATTTTAGACATAGAGTAAAGGATTACCATCCTACAGTCCACACTGCCAGAGATACTAGTAAACAAGGAAGACCCTAAAAGAGACAAAGTTTGTCCCCTGGAGAAGGGGAAAGGATCACCATCCCCTGAGCAAATTGAGAACATGGGAAGAGGGGGGCGGAAGCTATGAGAGTGAGAAGGGAAGAAAAGGAAGGATGCAGAGGTCATGAGGAAGCAGAAATTTTGAGTCAGGTGTAGATTAGAAGAAAGGACATATGACAGGATTTTAATTTAGGGGGTGGTAGAGGAGGAAGGGAGGGAGAAGGGAACTGGGATCGTCATATAATTGAATCTTGTTTGTAATTCAAATATATAAAAAATAAAAAATAAAAAACAAATCATGGTGTCAACAAACATCACCAGATAGATGTCAGTAAAAAAAATAAAGCTAAAGTACAAAACCAAAAAAAAATAATAATGTTAGCTTATACATAGTTTTGATGAATAAAAGTAAATACAAGGAAATGTTACACAGATAGGGCCTATGAGTTTCACTGAAGTAGCTGCATAGTGATAGCTCAAGTTAATTATTATGAGAAACAATTGAGCCCTGGGAGCCAGACTGGCTCAAATCCCTTTAATCTTATGCTGAAAGATGTAGTCACAGGTTTCCATATGTGTCATTAGCTGAAGCAAAGCCTTATAATAACTTCAGGTCATGTTCTGTTAATCTGAAACAAGTTATAATGTTATAACTTGTAAATGTATATGGACTATTGGGGTGACTTTGTTTTTGGTCATGTAAGAAAGAACAACAACAACAAAAAAAAACCATGTTTTTACCTGTATTCTATAGGAATTTAGCAAGATCACTGTATGGGAAAGATATTAGAATGAATAGCTATTTTTAAGAAGTATGTTGACTTTGAAGAATCCTTGTGGAAAACAGTGATTGTTTTGCTGATGGGGTCTTGTGGCCAACCTATGACTTTGGTTATAAGCTGCCTCAGGTACGCCTGAAGCTCTTGTATTGTTGTGTGTTGTACACAAGGGATGTGATGGTCTCTTTCAGTAAGACATGTAAATTAAAGTTAGGGACCTTGGTATGAGGAAATGTTTTGTGTAACAATCAATAAATGTTACTTTGAATGGCAAAAAAAAAAAAGAACTTGTACTATAGATTTGTGTACAGGAAGCATTTTCTCAATCAAGAGTCCCTTTCCCAATGATTCTAGCTTGTGTCAGGTTGACATAAAACATTAAGATATGCAAAAAAGCCCAACTCCGTTATTCAATACAATTTCTGCATCAGCTCAGGGCCTACACAGCACGGCCTAGTGGGTAGAACATTGTTTACGGTTATAGTGCCCTAGGCTCAAATTCCAGTCTTACCACTGACTAGCTATGCAACCTTGGGCAAGCCAACACTTAAGTCCACAGGGCCTTCCAACAGCACACAGATCATTGTTTAGAAGTCACACTGAGATGAATGAACGGAGGCGCACACTGAGGTCAGCCCTGCAGCTGACTGAGCTTTAAGAGCATGAGGACAGCCCTGCAGCTGACTGAGCCTAAGGGGCATGAGGATGGCAATGTTCAGAGAGCAAAGGGGGACCCCAAAATAGCTCACCTTGGAGTCCAGAAGAGAAAGCCAGCAGCTATGTCCAAAGAAAGGACACTGTACCCAAGCCTACTGCACTTCATGGAAGAGGCTTCCTGTGGCCTGAATAAAAGGCCCTTTACCTCCATGTGGATAGCTTCTCTGCTGCCCGATTACACACGTATCAAGCACAGGCCAGAGTCCAGAGATAAGCTGGCCTATCTGAAAAACTGGTTGAGATCACAGGAAATGAACACCCTCCAACACCAAGTGAAGCTGATGCACACACCTGGGGCTTGCACATGCCACCGCTGAGTGGAGCTCCTACCGGATGGGGACCCTTGAACTCACCTATGCAGGGCCTCTAAGGCCCAGCCTTCCTGTGTTCACACCCTGACCTCATCTTCCCCTCCTTTGATGTATAGTTAGCAGACATTGTTCCATCTATAATAGAGGAATGCAATTAATTCCCTCTAGGAGCTTTCTCACAAACTGGGCTGTATACAACACTTTCGTGGAAACTTGAGCTTGCTGAGAGCTCATGCCATTGTCCTGTGCATCCAAGGCCACTCAGAATGAAGAGGAAACTCAATCTCTGGGGTTGGAGCTATAAGCAGGAGCCCCATATTCAGTTTCTTTTCTCCTTTTAAGTTGGTTTTTCTTGGAAATTCTGTCATAACAATGGAAAGTTGCTATGACCAGCACATCCTTTGAAGTTTGTAACTGCTAGTTTTACTTCAAGACAAATTCAGAAGCAATGTGTACGTGATGACACTACATAGAACAATGGATTTTATTAATTATAATGTTATACTAAATGTCATAAATAATGTAAATTAATATTAGTACACAAATTACACATTACTTGGCTACTTCGATCAAGTTCTTGACTGCTAAATGAATTTTTGTCTCAAAAACATTTTATAATTTGCATGTGTGTATGTATGCGTGTATTTTTGTGTGGGAGCATATGTAGGGAGGGGGGATACCTGTGTGTGGAGGCCAGAGATCTACCTCATGTACTGTTTCTCAAATGAATTTTGGCAAGTGAGGTAGACTGTTAGCCAGAGAGCCTTAGGAATTTGCCGCTCTGCCTCCCCAGTGCTGGGATTTCAAGTGTGTACTACTAGGCCTGGCCTTTTTATAGGTTCTGCAGAACTGTGTTCTGCAATCACATTCTGGTCCTCATGCTTGAATACAGGCACTTTACTAACTGAGCTCTCTCTCCAGCCCCAAGATTTATTTATTTTTATTTTATGTGTTTTGCCTGAATGCAAGTCTGTGTACCATGTGTGTGTTTGGTGCCCTTGGGAGTCAGAAAAGGGCATTGGATTCCCAGAACTGGAATTAGAGGTGGCTGTGAACCGATATGCGGGTGCTGGGAATTAAACCTGGGTCCTCTGAAAGAGCAGCCAGTGCTCTTAAACACCGAGCTGTCACTCCATCCCCATAAAAGCTTATAAAGGATAAGTACATCTATTCTATTGTTCTACGAATACTTTTATTTTCTCGGTGTTTTTGTTTTGTTTTGTTTTCACTGGGAATTGAACCAGGGCCTCATGCATACTAGGCAAGAACTCTACCATTAAGCTAAATACATGTGGAATCGGGCAGCAGGGAAGCTAGCCACATGGAGATAAAGGGCCTTTTATTCAGGAAGCCTCTTCCATGAAGTGCAGTAGGCTTGGGTACAGTGTCCTTTCCCTAGACACAGCCTCTGGTTTTCTCTTCTGGACTCCTGGCTGAGCTATTTTGGGGTCCCCCTTTGCTCTCTGAACATTGCCATCCTCATGCCCCTTAGGCTCAGTTTCCCAAGTCACATGGGCCCCTTGCTGCCCTCAGCTGCAGGGCTGACCTCAGTGTGCACCTCCATTCATTCATCTCAGCGTGACTTCCAAACAATGGTGTCTGTGTTGTAGAAAGGCCCTGTGGACATAAGTGTTGGCTTGCGCAAGGTTGTGTAGCTAAGTACCTGGCTCTAATTTTTATTTTTTAACATATATGGGGATAGGAACAACAATTTAGTGCATAAATAGCAGGTGTGCCAATCAAATCAAGGCAGTTAGCATTTCTATCATCTCAAATATTTATCATTTCTATGTGTTGAAAAACTAATCATTCTGAAGTACAACATTGCCTTTGTGAGAGTTACTATTACTGTTAGTAAATACCATAGCCAACAACAGCTTGGAGAAAAAATGATTTATTTGGCTTACATATTCTGAGTCACACTCCATTGAGGAAAGTCAACACAGGAACTCAAAACTGGGTGGAAACCTGGAGGCAGGAGCTGATGCAGAGGCCATGGAGGAGTGCTGCTTCCTGGATTGCTCCACATGGCTTGTTTTGTCTGCTTTCTTGTAGTACCCTGGACTACCATCCTTTGGCACCATCCACAACGGGCTGGGCCCTCCCCATCAATCAGAAATTAAGAAAATACCTAATATGTCCACCTACAACCTGATCTTGTGGGAAGTATATTCTTAATTGGAGTTCTTGCCTCTCAAATGACTTTAGCTTGTGTTGAGTTGACATAAAACTAGCCAGCACATTCATGTATACTGTGATCACTCTAATGTGCTATAGAACCACCCAAGTTCACTCCACCTGTGTTTGGGTTCTGTTATCTTGCCTCTTTCACAAGCTCTTCTTAAACACTGCTAAAGAAATAAATGTCAGGTGAGAAGACACTATCTACATATCTGTACTTCTTGGGGTAATGTATGATAAGGCCCAAGGTAGACTGTCTCCTAGCTCTTATGGGACCTTTTATAGTTACTACAGTTTTCAATTTTGTGGTCATTTGTATGCTATGCTGTCCAGCTACTTGGTTTTTTGTTTTTATTGTTTTGTTTTATTTCTGATTGAAAAGCTTGTCCATTGACTGTGATAACTCAGCCATTTGCTTTTTTAGAAAATGATGCTGTAAAAGTAAGTACTCCAACAACAGTCACTGGTACCAATGAACTTGCATTACCAAACCCACCTGCATTCTAGAGACTGGGGAGTCATCGAAGAATGAATTATTATTGAACAGTGCTGTTCGTGCTCAGGGTTGTGCTCTTGAAGAGGTGGTGCCTATCTTTGTTGTTTTGTTTTGTTTTGATTTGATTTGATTTGATTTGATTTGATTTGATTTGAGGTTCCTAGGACCGACCACACAGCTTCAAGCCACCTCAAATCACTCAGGCAGGTAATAACATCTGGAGTCAGAACCAGAGGTCCTAAAAGTTGAACTTTCCTCACTTTAATGCTCAAGGCTTCTCAGGAAGAAGTTGGTGCCCCTCATCCCGAGCATGAGATGAGTGTGCAAACACATTGTCAGATATAACTAGGCCTTACCCCTCTTGCTATGCACTCTATGCTCAGATTAGTTTACCTGCCTTAGGAAACACTGAGAACTGTGAGATAGACTCCATGGTCTCCTTATTCCCTGTAATACTTTACTTCGTTTAACTATTCTTGGTTTATGTCCTAATATTATCCACACCAAGAGGCAGATCCCTTGATTATGATAATAGAAAGTGAGGATTTGGGTCCTTTATTTAAATTTAATGTTTACTGCTTATACATTTTTCACAAATAAGGGGCATCCATGTGTCTTTGCCATCCTGGGGATTGAACCTAGAGCCTCACACAGCCTAGGCAAGAAATCTGACACTAAGCAACATCCCCAGCCCACCACTTCTTTTTGTTGTTGTTGTTTTGCTTTTCTTTTTTTCTTTCTCTCCATTTTTATTTAAATTAGAAACAAGATTGTTTTACATGTCAATCCCAGTTCCCTCTCCCTCCCCTCCTCCCTTGCTCCCCCCCAACTAACACCCTACCTATCCCATATACTTTCTGCTCCCCCAGAAGGGTGAGGCCTTCCATAGGGCGGTCTTCAGAGTCTGCCATATCCTTTGGGATAGGGCCTAGGCCCAACCCCTTGTGTCTAGGCTCAGGGAGTATCCCTCTATGTGGAATGGGCTCCCAAAGTCCATTCCTATGCTAGGGATAAGTACTGAACTACTACAAAATGCCCCATAGATTTCTGAGGCCTCCTCACTGACACCCACAACTTCTATGTGCCTTTAACAGTGCTGTCTTGTTGAGAACACAACATCTTCCCTAGGAATAGTATTATCAACACAGAATACTCTAAGGTCAAAGGTCTAGTTGTCAGCAATAAAACCCCTCCCAGAAAACCTGCTACTCCATAGACACATCATTGGTTCCTTTAATGATAAAGACAAAAGACATCATCAGCTCCAAGACAGGACAAGGTTCTGCCCTTGAGAGAACTGAGGGTATCCCCAGAACTATTGACAGTGCCTTGTGGTCAGTCAAAGTTATTGGAGTACAAGAGTTTTATTCTAGTGGATTTCTCGTTTAGCCAATTAACTATTTGTTTAGAAAGCTTTCGTATCCAGAGGGAAAAGGAAAGATAACAGAAAAGCTAAAATCAGTGAACACCTGCTGGTAGAATGGATCAGATCTAAGACCACTTTGATTAAAACCTGATAGGACTTACAGCTCACAGTGTATGTATTACTTTCTAGAAATTTCTTTCTGAGCCCTCAAGACAATGTAAAACACCCTTCCTTCTGGAGTCCTTGCAGCTCCATGACCTGTGGAGACAAGGCATGTCGGTCCTCACCCACTTTAAGTCCAGATGGTTCTTCAGGGAAGGGCTGGGTGTTTGCTGGTAAATGCTGAAAATATTGGAAATTGGGCAGAGATTGCACCGCTGTTTTTGCTGAATGTAAATGGAGGCAGAGCTTTTCTTTTGTCCCAACTGCCCGGTCCCAAATAAACACACAAAAGCTTATATTAATTAGAGAATTATTTCCCTATAGATCAGGGTTATTGCTAACTAGCTCTTACAAAATCTATATTTTGCCACATGGCTTGTGGCTTTATCTGTCTTCTAGTATCCTGCTTCCCCAGCAGCTGCTTGCATCTCCTCTCTGACTCTGCCTTCTTCCTCTCTGTATTTTCAGTTTGGCTTTCTCATCTAGCCTTATTCTGCCTTGCTACAGGACAAAACAGCTTCTTTATTAATCAATGAGAGTAAAACATATTTACAGCATAAAGAAGGTTTATCCCACAACAGCTGAATAAATGAGTTTTACAATGACAATGACATTCATTTTAAAAAAAATGAAACTTAGAAGTCTCAGAAGACAGCCAGGTGACCCATAAAGTTATGTGGTGAATAACCTCTATGGGAATAGAGTAACCAGAAAGGAGGGTCTCAGAAGGTGTATGGAAGCCTGGAAGGGCCAAGATTCCAGCAACCAGAAGCTTCAGGCTGAAACACACCTTCTTAAATCAAGGTTTATTTATTTAGTTTTTATTAAGGCAGAATTAGGTTTGAAAGGCAGGGGGAACTTCTTCCCAAACAGAAACCAAAGGGTATCAGGTCTAGGACACTGATGGTCATCTGAGGATCCCCAGGTGTCCCCTGAGTCAGAGTCACTGTAGAGGTCTGTTGAAAATCCTATTCAGATTCAGATCAAAGTCTGGAAATGACCCCTGGGAGTAGGAAGGACGTGAGCCAAGAGGTAGCAGAGGGCCAAAGGCCAGGCTAGAGATATTTGGGACTAGGTTCAGGTCACTTGACACATCCTGAAACCTACCTAGGAGAAGCCAGTCATAGGGAGTTCCAGTCCTCTTAAACTGCTTCTATTCAGTCACCGAGCAATCACTGAACACACACTGGACGGATGGAAGGACAGAGGACAAATTAATCCAGCTCCTGCTCCTATAACAGAATGCACAGGCTAGATAACTTATAAAGAACAGGGGTCCAAACCCTGATTCTGGAGCCCGAGGAGCCCAAAAGCATGGTGTGGGCATCTGGTGATGGCCTCTCACCTGCCTCACAAGATGGCAGCCG
Organism: Cricetulus griseus; assembly: GCF_003668045.3. Classification (NCBI taxonomy): domain Eukaryota; kingdom Metazoa; phylum Chordata; class Mammalia; order Rodentia; family Cricetidae; genus Cricetulus; species Cricetulus griseus. The sequence goes on along the minus strand of NW_023276807.1, from coordinate 212,287,341 downwards.
CACATGGTGAGACAGTGCAAATGTGCTAGTTCGGTCTTTTCCTCTTCTTATAAAGTAATTAGAGCCATCCTGGAGGCCCCGCCCCCATGACCTCATCTAATCCTACTCTGCTCCCATCAGTCCCCATCTCCAAGTAACATCAGTGTAGAAACTGGAGAGTTTAGTTTCCAGCCTGAGCCTTTGAGAGATCCATCCCACTAAGAGTAGCATCCCTGCAGGGTTCATCACCGGAGAGGTTCCCACCCCTAAGGTGTACACTGTTACTGAATTGAGCCTCTGATTTTACAGTCAGACATGCAACTTCATAGCACAATGGAAAGCAAGCACCTGTACATAGCAGATCTCAGGGGCTCCAAAGCTGTGGTGTACTGTTACTATTACCCCAGGAACTAGAAGCAGCCTGGGGGACTCTATGGGTAGAGTGCTAACTGTGTTGTGTTAAACAGCAGAACTACTGGGGACAGGAGCCAGCACCTGTCCCCACATGCACTGGGGTTGTGCTTTTTCTACCCCGTCACCCCACAGTCACAAGGCCTCTCACGGTTGGAGAAAATTCATTTTCTTTGGGACTAAGGGCATGCGCCACCTTGCCCAGCTTCTTAAGCACTTCCCAGGGGCCTGGCGGTGCTTTCTATTACAACATTGGAAGTGCACTCACTTTGCTTTGGGATAAAATGATGAAGACTTTTTGTTTTTGTTGCTTTGATCATCCATTTTTCTAAGGAAATGAGTACCAAGCAAAATACGAACGAATGTAGGACATTTCTGCTGAACTCAGCCATGTCTTTAAAAACAAATATAACACTAGAAACAGAAAATCCCCAGGATCACACACCGGGCCTGCTCTGCACAGGGGGTTGATTCCAGATGCTGCCAAGACCTGGAACGCACCCCTCCTGTGAAAACATGCAGGCCACGCACAGCCGGCTCCACCCCTGGCAAACCCTCTTTCTTCTGACTCTGATATAACAAGTATTTTAAAAAGTATCTTCACAGAAACAGATTTAATGTTCCATAGAATTTAGCTGTTTAAAGTGATTTGGGGAACGTTCCTTTATTAACCTTTCATACGACGGAAAGTGCATGTAAATACAAATTTTGTGATTGTAAATACTGTAGGGTATTCAGTTCAGTGAGTGGCGCTGAGCCTGTCCACAGTCTTGCACCATTGTTGTCTGTTTCCAAACGGTTGCCATCACCCACACCAGAGCTCAGAACCCACAAAACGCTAGCTGCCATTCCCCCTCCCTAGTCCTTGGGGAAACTTACCGTTCTCCTGTCTGTCCTACAGGCTGGTCTACACTAGGTGTCTTTCCAAGAAGAATCTTTGGATGTCTGTCTTTGGGGTGTGGCCTGTTTCATTAGAGTGTTTTCCCAAGGTTCACCAGTGCTGAAGCTTGTGCCTGATGCCTTTCCTTATTACACCTGGGTAATATTCCATTGTAAAGAAACTCTGCTTGCATGACATTTTATACACCAAATTTGTGTGAATGGTCCACACCAAGCAATTCTCCAGCAACTAGAGGTCCTATAATTTAATTCAGTTATGACACTTACTACCCCAAGTTAGTGCAAGCCTCATGCATTAAAGAATACAGTCTCCTAGACTGTCTTTATACAGGATCTCTGGCCAAATTCAGGCTTGCATTCTGTACACATCTAAGGGTCCTATGATAGTCCCTCCTCAGGTTCAGTAATTTGCTAGAACAGCTAAGAAATCATTTTACTTGTGTCTGTTGGTTTATTATGAAGGATAGTAAGTATATGAAGGATACAACTCAAACAGTCAAATGGAAGACACTTAATGAGAAATACATGTGGGAAGGGGAGGGTTACAGCACCTCCATGCCCTCTGAAAGTATGCCCCTCTCCTCGTATGTCTGTGTGCCTCCCGATCTGGAAGCTCGCTGACTCCATCCTTGTGAGTTTTAAGAGGGCATCCCCATGAAGGAATGTTTGCTTCCATCATTGGCCTGTGGTGAGCAGCTAAACTCCCTCTTTCCTATCCACAGGGTGTGGGTGGGGCTCCAACCTGCAATGGCTCGTTGGTCCTTTGCCAATCAGCTTCCATCTTGACACTATCTAGGAGCCCCAGTCATCTCATTAGCTTACAAAGTGATACTTATTGCCTTGAAGTCTTCTTGGAGCTCATAGAAAGTTCTGTACCAAGAAATAGGCACAGATTAGTTCTTCCTTGTTTCGGGACACACACACTTCATCTTTGGTGATACCATACAACTGTGCTATTCAACTACATGCAACCACACCACACCATTCACCTGTACGTATCTGTTCTCAACTTTTCAGGGTCTGTTTCTAGGAGTGGACGTGCTCAGTTACAAGGCAATTCTATATTTAACTTTTGAGGAATCTCCAAACTGTTTGCCAGGGTGGATTCACGTTTCATATCCTTCTCCACAATGTATGAGAGCTACAGTTCTCCTAATTCTTCTTTTCTTGTCTTTATTTTTTCATCTTCTTTCTTCCCTTATTTTTTTTAATGAACTATAGTCAGTCTACTGAGATAATACCTCAGTGTTGTTTTGATTTGCATTTTCCATGACTGGGTTATTTTGCATATCTTATTTGGAGCAACGTCTATTCAGTCCATTGCCTGATGATCTTTGGTTGGGTTGTTGTTCTTTCTGCTGTTGAATTATAGTGATTCTTTATGTCTCCTCATCAGACATATGATCTTCAGGATCTTCTGCCACTCTTCAAATTGCCTGTTATAATCTAGATATGAAATGAGGTCCTGTTTTGAATGCTGGATCCCCAAGTAGAAGCACTAATTTGAGAGGTTATAGGGATATTGACGGAAGGCAAGCTACAGAAAGTAGAAGGCTTCACAGGTCCCAGAATCCCTTTCCACCATGCTTCTTGGCCACCATGAAGTGAATAGCTTCCTCCAAGCAGTGTACCTCAGTGATGTTCTGCCCAACCCTGAGCTGAACACTCTGAAACCATTAGCAAAACCAGTGTTTTCTCCTTTAAATTGTCTGACAGGTGTTTTGATCACAGATACACAGTGTCTGGTATTGTCTTAGCCTTTAAAGTCCTTCTATGAGTGGTGGCTCATCTTCACTGTCAACTAGATTTACAGTCACCAGGAGACCAAAATCTGGGAGTGTCTGTGAGAGTGTTTCCAGAGAGTTTTACCTGAGAAGGCGGGACCTACCCTGAATATGACTGACACTATCCTGTGGGCTTGATTCTGAGAGAATTTAAAAAAGGAGAAAGGCAAATGAGCATCAGCATCCATATCTCTCTCTACCAGACCATGAAAGTGATGCTCACACCCCCACCGGTACTCCTGCTCTACGATCCCCCCAACATGCTGAGCCTCACTTTCAAACTGACAGAACGAACCCTTCCTTCCTTAAATTGCCTTTCCATAGTGTTTTTTCATAGGAACAAGAATAACTAACACAAATTGTTGGTTCATTGAACTCTCAGTACTAGCTGGTCCTCACAGAATAACTGCCTCAGGGAGAGGTTACGGATGGATTTCACAAACTCCTCAATGCATTAGAAGTCTTGGGGAAACAGCAGTTTTATCAGCCTGTCTGCTATCTGCATGGGGATTCTGGCTTTGTTCCTGCAACAAAACCCCTACCCTGATGATAATGTTTCTCCGTATGGAATGTAAGAGGCTTTCTAAACCTTTCTCTAGTTTTTTCAGACTTCATTCTACTGGGTTCCCAAGTCAGTCAACTTTCTATCTGTGTAGCCGGTCACCTTATAAAGAAGAAAGGTTTCGTTTTGAGTCATGGTTTCTGAACACCATGGTGGGATTGAGTGACAAAGTAATTGCTCAATTCATGGTGGACCAGACGCTAAAGGAGACATTGGAGGGGCTGGGGGTCTAATGCTCCTCCCAATAACATGTTCCCAGGGACTGGCTTCCCTCCCACTCAGCTCCACCTCTCAAAGGTTTGCCACCTCCTTCAAGGCTGGTTACCAAACATTCTATGCACCAGCCTTTTCAGGATAGCCAAGATCCAAACAGCAGTCATTTCAATCTAAGGGATTCTGCAAAAAAGGAGGCAATATTTTGAAGCTTTTAAATGATAATTTAAAAGAAAAAAATTGTTTTACTCATACCTTTGCTGTCAATCTTTCTCTGGTTCTCTGCACCTCAACTCTCCCTCCATCTTGCCCTGGCTTTTGTTCTCAGGTTTAATCTTTGTACCACATTTAGTTTAGTTGAGTGTTTTTCCTCTTTCTTTTCTAATTTTCCACCTTCCCAGAGTCCATTAAACTTATAAAGGTGGCATAGCTTAAAATACATATACATTCTTAGCAGCAAAACTCTCAAGATAAGTCATTTGTGGGTGGTTTCCAGCAAAAAAACAAAAGAGGCTTGTAAAACCACACTTCAACTCTGTTGACCTAGTTGAGAATAAAGAAAAGTATTTAGTATTTAGTGGGTCTGCAACCCGGAAAAGCACAGTCTTGGGCCAACTTGAAGTGTGTTGAGGTTTTACAAAATGGCAGCTGGATTTAAGGTTTTAAACTAAAAGGGGGCCGGGAAGTACTTTAGTTTTTAGTCAGGGATTACTATTGGTTCCGGCAGAAGTAGGGCTGTTTTATAAGAAGGGATTAGACAGAAAGCAGCCAGGACTATGAGTCATGACAGGTAATATGAAGCAAGTTTTTTTTTTTTCCTAGTTTCAACTCTGTCATAGTGACTTTTGTTTGTTTTTGTTTTGTGGTGCATAGGTGTAAAAAAATGTAATTGACAGTGAAAGTGTAAAACCTTAAAAGGGAAGTGTCATGGCTCCCAAATGGTTCTTCTACCGGAATTCACAGAGATGTACAGAGTTTAGGACTGGGCAAGCATTTGAGTGGCTTCCTTAATCTAGCCGTGAGATGTTTTAATTCGCAAGTTCATTAGCACAAGATGATTTTATTTTTCTTAAAGTAAAAATAGTGTTTTAAATTTTTCAAGCAATTAGAAGCTGGATTTGATGGCTCATGCCTGTAACCTCAGCACTTTTGATTTGGGGAACTGAGGCAGCAGAATTGCCACGAGTTTAAGGCCAGTTTGAGTTGCATATTAAGTACCAGGTCAGCCAAGGCTACAGTGCGAGACTTTGTCTCAACAAACAAACAATAAGAGAATAGAAAAGAAAGAGATTGGATGTGGTATCTTGGAAGAAGGGATCCTTTAGCCCATGATCTAGGAGGCCAGTGGGGACCAACCTTGCTTGAAGCTCTGCCCATCCTAGGTGGGCATGTCTGCAGCTCAGGTCAAAGTCTGGCTACAGGTGTGTCTGAGATCTGACTAACAAGGGCCCCCTAGCTCCATTAAGACCCTTCCAACCAGCTCAGATGTTTTGTTTATTTAACCTTGACAATTCACACTGGGAAAAACTTCAATGGACTCCCTGAGAAACTAGTACTATTACAATAATTACTCCATGAAATGATTTTTATGTTACATCCTTAAATGTATCCCAGGTAGTTTTCACAATTTGCAGGAAAAAACAAGGCAGCCATCTATACGTAACCATAGAAAGTAAGTCCCTGGGATGATCTGCTTTTAGGGATCATGTAGCCACCTGGCCTAGCGGGCAGCATGAAGCCTTGACCTTGTCACCTGAGCTGCCTGTTGCTGCAGTCATTAAGCTGGAGCAGGCCTCTGACTACTCTTCCTGTTTGACTAAAATCAGACTGCCTTCACTCTGAAGTAAGCAGTGGGGGTTGGGGGGGTGGAAAGTGGGTTGTTGTGACTGAATAATTACTGCTGTCTCCATACCTTTTGCCTCCTGGAGATGGCACAGATCTGGTTCTGTGACAGGTGATGCTCCCCCAGTCCCCAGGAAGACAGGATAAACTGCCCAGCCTTTTCAAAACACCCACATCCTGCCTCTTACTTAGTATACTTAATTAACATGGGAAGACAGCTTGAAACCTTGCCACTGGGTTCCTGACTTCTGGGACAAACCTGAGAAAGACAAAAGCAGAGCGGGAAGGACTTAAGATATGGGAAAAAATCTAATGTTCTAAGCACGACAACCCTGCTGGAACTGTGTGCTAACATGGCCTTCTCTGCTTTTTTTTTTTTTTTTTTTTCATTTTATACCATGATTAACAGGAAGAAAAACCTTCATATTGTGACCTGTACACACACACACACACACACACACACACACACCTGTATATATGCATGCAACTGCACACATACATCTGAAATGAGTTTACAAGACAAAACTTTCTTGAACCATATCACTCACTCACTGGAATTCACAGAGTTAGCTTTAAAACTTCATGTACTTCTCCCTGCTTGATTATATTTTGGGTTCTCTTTGGAAAGCCACCTGACTCCTTGGATCTGCCCATCATTTCTGAGAGGTGACAATCAGAACCAAGATCTGTCCACACAAGCTGAATGAGGCTTCCCCCAATCTCTTGAGCCCAGGATCCTAAGACACTGTGAAACAGAAGTGGCCACAGAGCAAGCAGGAGTGAAGGCAGGTGCTTCTCCCCGTGTGCGGTGGCTGAGAGGGTGTAGGACACCTGGTTTGGACTAACCATCACCCTTTCATTCCTACAGAGAACTTACACAGACTATTTTAGTATTAAATACTTCTACTTCAAAAGAACATTTACAGTGGGACTTTCTAGGACCTTGACCCAGGTGCAGCTCTGCAAAGGCATGTCTCACCTATTAGATAAAGTCACATGGAAGAAGCTGTGGGAAGACCTTGGGCTTCAGCTACTTGGCCTTTGAAGCCCTGGTCTCCAGAGACCTTACCACCTGTAAAGGAAGTTTCAATAGGAAGTTAATACTACACAGTTAGGAAACTGGCTTAGAAACAAAAATATTCTTCAACCTGTATGTAATACATCCACCATGAAAATGCCTCAAAATGCTTGTGTTGCTATGGAGAATGAAGTTATCCTCTACAAGGTACCAAGTCTCCTCTATGCACTGACCATTACTGTACCAGCCCAAGGATATCCATAAATACGTGCTGTTCAGAGTTAGAGGAACTGTGTGTAGGGGGGATGTCAGCATTCAACCACAATTGCAGAAACCATGTGTCCTTGTTCAATGTGTGAAGTCCCATCATTCTATAGCTTCTCCCTGCCTTTGGGTTTCTCTGGATTCAATTTACTCCCCCAGAGTAGTGAGTTATTCACCTCTGTCGAAGACATCAAAAATTACAGAGATCTGCTTGCTTTCCAGCCAAGTGCACAAGCATGTGTGTGGTTCCTGTTATCTATCAATCTAATGTGTTTCATTTTACAAAGATAAACAAATCCCCTACCAGTTTGTATATTAAAAATTCAGATTAGGCAGGCATGATAGCACACACCTTTAATCTTGGCACTCAGGAGGCAGAGGCAGGAGTTTCTTTATGATTTGAGGACAGCCTGGTCGACATAGCAAGTTGCAGGCTAGCCAAGGCTATGTAGTAAGACCTGTCTCAAAACAAACAAAAAACAATCAGAATGATTCAGAAGCATTTAGAAATCTAGAACTGAATGAGAATAATTTAAATAGGTTTACAGTCTCCAGACTGAAGTTTAGATGAAGGTACAGAATATTATCTATTTATATCTATCTATCTATCTATCTATCTATCTATCTATCTATCTATCTATCTATCATCTATTCATCCATCCACCCATCTATCTATCCATCTATCTATTTATCACCATTTATCTCTAGACATATAAATGACATACCATATGTAGATTATGGTGATGATATAAAGAAACCGAAAGTTTTACTTTAAGGAATTGGTCCAGATGATGACAGCAGCTGTGAGTGCTGTCTTCAGGGTGGGCCAGTCAGCTAAAGACCCAAAGAGCCATTGTTGATTCTGCGCTTTGAAAGCTGCATTGTACATTCTTTCCTCTCTTTCAGTGAAGCTGTGGTGGTTTGAATAAGAATGGCTCTTATAGGTTCCTATCTTTAAATATTTGGACCCCAGTTGGTGGGACATTTTGGGAAGGCTTTAGGAGGTATGGCTTTGTTGGAGGCATGTCACTGGGGGATGGGCTTTGAGATTTCAAAAGCCCATGTTACTCCCAGTGTCTCTCTGTGCCTCATGGCTGTGTCTCAAGATGTACAAGAGAAAGAAGGCATTAAGTTGCATGTGGGGAGTGGGAGGATCTGGGAGGACTGCAGGAGGGGAAACTGTGACCAGAATATATTATAGGAAAATACATTTCAATTATAATAACTTTTTTAGTTAAAACGAAGTAAGCTCTCAGCTTCTGCTCCAGCATCATGCTTGCCTGCCTGCTGCCATGCACCCACCATGATGGACTCTAACTCTCTAAAACTCTAAGCCTCAAACAGACACCTTATTCTATCCATTGACTTGGTCATGGTGCCTTATTGGAGCAATGGAAAAGTAACGAAGACAGAAAGAAGCTCAATCTTTCTTTCTATCCAGGCTTTCAATGGATGATGCCTACCCATATTGGGGACAGCAATTTTCTGAACTCAAGCTTCACCAATTTAAATCTTAATCTTATCTGGATGTCTTGCTGTAGTTTGGATCTGTAATGATTTCCACGGGGTGTGTATTGAAGGCTTGGTCACTGGCCTATGGTGCTGCGAGGAGACAGTAGAACCTGTAGGAAGTGAAGCCTCATGGGAGAGACAGACTCTGAAGGGATACTGGGAGCTGACCCCTTCCTGTCTCTCACTTCACTTTGCAGCTAACATCAAGGGAGCAGCCTCGTCTACCACAAGCTCCCACCATGTTGTACTGTGCCTCCACAGAGCTAAATGACCCGTTGTCTATCCGAAATCCCTGGAACTGTAGGTCCAAATACAGTTTTCTTTCTTTTAAGTGGAGTATCTCAGACATTTTGTCACAGTGATGGAAACTAATTTAAAACAAACACCCTCACAGAAACATCCAGAACAATATTTGAGATAGCATTTGGGCACTATAGCTCAGACAAGTTGACACATAACATTGACTATCTCACCCATATCAGTCTGGCAGCTCTTTAAACCATATTTAACTTGCCAGTAAAGACAAAGTCAGACTTCAGCCTAGCACAACTATCCAGGATACACCCAAAATTACACTCTCTCATAGAAGGTATAAAGTTCTTGGTGGTGTCCACTCTTTTTAATAAGCCACAGCTTAAATAATACGGTGAAAAGTTTGCCAAACATAAATGCCAACTCCAAGGTCAGTGTAGCCTACACATCATGAAAAGGGATGAGAAGAATAAAACGAATACATTTGCTTAACACATATGGACAAACATGATGTTCCTGACAAAGACTCATCCTAGCTTCTATATTTGGCCACATGTTCACAGGTGAACTTACACCCACCTTCTTCCTACCACATAGTCCGTATTCTATAAACAAGCTCTTCAGTTGTACTTGTTTTCACTGGGTGGGTTGACCCAAATCATCAATGCTGGGTGGATTGGACATTTTATAAATATCCCTGCCTTGACTGAGTTGCTGTGGTTTTCTATCAGCCTCCATCACTGGGTATAGAAACATTGAAAGACACCTTAAGGAATTCCCTTTATCCCAGGTACATTCTTCCTTCCCTCCTTTGGAGGAGCAGCCCAGCATCCCTGTAGGCCAGTAGGTTGTTCTTCAGTGACAGGTTCCCGAGAGGGAGGATCAGGCAATCAGACAATAAGAATATAGAAAAGTTTGGGATCAAGAGGTCTTGCATAAGCTATGTCTTATGCCAAGAAAATTTTTCTTATATACTATTTGTGGGGGGGGGGGGAAACTTGACAGAGTCAGCAGAAAGCCATCATACAATGGGACAAACCCAGAAAGAAGCTAATCAAACAATGTTGCATAAAGGGGCCATGGTGTATCTCAAGGACATTACAGACTGAGCTCAAAGCAGCCTTGGCACTTCTAAACTCTTCCCTTGGTGGGAAGAGTTGGATGTTTAGGATCTGAAGCCACAGATTTCCTAAGGCCTGGCCCCAGGCCATTACTGGCTCTGCCAAGCATATTCTTGGTTTCAGAGAGGTCTCCTCTATACATCAGGGCCTCAAAGAAAGCCCCAGGGTGATCCAGCCCTCAACAGCCTCTGCTGCATGAGAAGCTGAATGTGGCCTGTGGTGGTCTTAATTTCCAGTCCAGCAGCACCACTATTGCATCTCAACTCAAGCACCCTCCCTCTGGGCACAGTATCTCTAGGCCAGCAGAGCATAACGTCTTAGGAACAAGAAGCTAAGCATTTGCTGGTGTGTCATTAGGAGCAAAAGTGAGATGTTTTAGTATCATGTTTACCCCTTGGTTCCTGGACCACAACTTATGATCACAGGAGAAACACCATGTATATTTTGTAATGATTCAGAACTTGTGCAGCCTTCTGGAGAACCTTGCCCCAATCCTGCAACATCTGCCTCCAAGGTAGTTCTTCAACTAAATACATTAAAGACCATTCCTCCTCTCTATCAATCTAGTAGCTTCAGGAAATCAGAGAACAAGGTAAGACAATGTGTGGTGCTCATCATCATAGTTTATTTGCTGTGAAGTCATTTTCTTGGTGGGAGATGTCATTCTGTAAATATTATGTTTATCTTATTGGTTGATGAATAAAATAGATAGGTAGGACCAGGATATGAGGAGGATTCTGGGATGTGTAGGCAGAGAGGAATAGTCATGTGATCCTAGGAAGTGATGTAGCTGGCCAGAAACTGTCACTAGCTAACTATAGAGGTCTGGAGGTCTGTACAGACAGGCAGGAAGTGACATAGCTGGGCAGAATCAGAATATAAGCAGGGACAAACAGGAAATCGCTCTCTGATCTTCTCTTCTTTGCGGAGATGCTGAGCAGTTGAGATGTAGGATGCCAGTGAAAGAGGTCACTGGACCTTTCTCTGGTAAGATAAGACCACGTGGAAATACTTAGATTTCTAGAAATGGGTAAATGATTAAGAATAATAAACGTTAGCCAAAGGCCAACAGTTCCATAATTAATATAGTGTCTGTGTTTCTTTGGGGTAGAGAAGGGCGGGAGGACCTTCTTAAGATTACCTCCTTCGCCCAGAGATGAACTATAGTCCGTGATGGTAAGATTTCTTTATTCAAGAAAGCACCAGGGCAAAACACAGGCCAGAGTGAGGTCACAGGAACCAAGCTAGCTTGGCCAGAGAGAAGGGGCCAGGGTCTCCACGTGCAGCCCTTAAGAACCTTCCCTTAAGTCACCCAGGCTTTCCTTCACCCCGCCCTTATGGGCGAGTCCGGGGTCCACCTGGCACCGGTCCCGGGACTATTGGGCGGGGCTAGGGTGTCTCCCTACAGGACCTAGCCAGGCCAAGAAAACCTCATATTACAGTTTCTTGGCCAGAAGCAATGTTGTGTGGAAGACCACCATGTTGGATAAGACATTTTGTAACTCTATGGGTGGCAGCTAACTTATCCCTCCGGGGAATGGTATACCTTTTTTGCTGGGAGGTGCTCAATGTTGATCTCTGTTGCTGGCAGAGTAGGCATTCAGCTGTAGCTGTAGCCAGGTCAGCCTTGGGGAGTGGAAGTCCATGTTCAGCCCACGAAGAACTTCCTTCCCACCACCACAGCCACTTTGTTTAAGAGCCCATTGGGCAGTGAGAGTGCTGGCTGGGGAAAGAGGTTGGCTGGCATCCATCGGATGGCTATCATAATCGCTCCTCCTTACTCTGGTGAGCATTCATTGGCAATATCATATCTTCATTAGCTTTGCCCATTCAGAGAACTTCTATCCATGTGTCTCTTTTATGGTCTTCCTCATTCTCATTTTTCCAAACATTTTTTTTCAAGACCCCAACAATCCAGACAAACCACTGCTAACAACATAGGAACTGGTGTATTATTGAAATCTGGCCATTCCTCCTTCTAAACCAAACACACACACACACACACACACACACACACACACACACACACACACACTACTCCACATGAGCCATGAAGGGAATTTATACTGTGGTGCTTCCCATGACTGCCTCAGAAGTAAAACCTCTAAAATTAAACAAATCAGAATAAAGGGGATTGAAAACTACCAGAGTCAAGAAACTTACACACAGCCTTATAGTTTATAAGTTATGCTGCTTGCATTTTGGTATAATCTAAAATATCAAAAGGCCTTGGGAAAGACAGATAATATTAAAATGGAGGCAGTAACTTAAGGGAGATAGCAGTTAATGTTCTAGGGACCCTGGAAATTTTATGTATGTTTCTAACCCAAGGATCCCAGCAAATGTTCCCACTCTCCTTAGCTTTCCAACAGTCCTTCCCACCATGTTTGAATTTCTCATCACACCAATTATCACTGTCACCTCCCAAATCAATTCTTCACCATTACAGCCCAACCAGCATGTATCACACTAACTCATGCCTCTGTTGTAGGTGTGAATCTGAGCCTAGAGAAGACCCACTGAGATTTCCAGGTCTTTATGTCTTGGAACAAGGAATCAAACCAAAGACACACAAATAGAAGTGGGGACAGTTTTCTAAATATGAGAATAATGTCTCCAAGAATGGAAGTGGGCTAGATAGTCCAAGTCCTAAAAGTCTTCCTCTCCCTCAGCATGAGGACCATTTCCAGGGTGTTTAAGTAGCAGCCACTTTCCTCCACATTTGGAGAAATGGGGAATTCTCATGAATGCTTTTTTTTAAAAAAAAAATATTACTTTGTAGCCTTGGTGGAGTGAAATTTCTAGTTCTTCTGCCAAAATTGGCTTCTTTTATACATCAATCTTGATTCTCTTTCTCCACCCTTATTCTCCTGTTACACTAAGTCCATAGTAACCATCCTGAGCATCTTTCTATCTTCATCTCCATCTTAGATGCTGCCACCATCCACCCAGTTGTTCAAGACAAGCTGAATCATACTTCTATTATCTGCACATCTAATTGGTCATCAGGCTTTGTCCCGCTGGTACCAAGATACACTGTATTTTTCCACATCCTTCTAGACTACCATCTCCTATACCTCACCATCTTTTCTGGAATGTTCTTAAAGCCTTTGGAGTGGACTCCATGCCTCCAGGCTTCACCTACCTTCCTCCATCCTTAGCACTCCTCCAAAGGGACTTCCTTATAGATTTATTTGCTGTCTTCACTCAGAATTCTTCAACAGCCCCCTGCCCCCGGTGGCTGGCAGGGAACACCGCGCCCTTCCTGATGTGGCTCTGTCAAAATAGCTAGCCTCCTGAAAGAATGTGGTGTTCCACCTACACAAATTTCTAAGAGAGTTCTGGTTTGTCCACAACTAGAATTGAATTAGCCATGTTCAGGTCATTAAAATATTTTTCAACATATGAAATATGTCTTTCAAACAAGTATATTCTCACTTATGATGGACAGGGTCCCTGCCATAGATCCTGATTCCTGAGCTGTGTTGGAATAGGAGGAGGGCCTGGGTCTCCTAAGGGATGCCCATTGGAACCTCTAGTTGCAGGTTGAGGAATCCTCCAGGCTCCTTACAGCTTTGACCAAGTCCTAGCACTACGACTGATGAATTGGCTACCTACGCCATGGCTTTTATCATAGTCTGCTAAAGTGTACCCATGCCCAGTGCACTTCTGCCCCTCTACCCAATGCACTCTGTGGCAACAGTCTCTCTTGGTGAGGACATGGACTCAGGCACTCTGCTTGCTTTCTGCTCACCACCCTCTTGCACACAACTGTGCTGTTGGGGTGGAATTGACTGGTGTTTAGCTCCCCTGCCTGCGTTTCAGTGAGCTGAATTTATCTGTGTGTTTGTAAAGGATCAAGAAACAGGACTCCAAGGGCTGGTGAGATGGCCAAGCCTGATGACCTAAATTGGAGGGCCAGAACCCACACAGTAGAAAGAGAATGAATCATCTCCAGCAAGCAGTTCTCTGGCTTCCACACATGCACACATACGTCTCCCTGACTAATTTTAAATGTTTTTTTTTAATGAAATAGAAAGAAACTGGAGAGAAATTCCTCTCCTTATCTGTGTCTTAATCTGTGTGTGTGTCCTTCTGAAGCTCTCTCAAACACCAAAGGGTATTGCTGACCCAAATCTCCAGCCCAGACCACCATTGTCACCCCAGTTTCTGTGCTGTTTGACTGAATCGGTGAAGAACATGTGTTCCAGAAATGACAGCATAGAACATGTTAAATGGTCCATAGTACATCATCCAAATTTCAGGGTTACTCCTGATGCCAAGGGATACACAATCAGCCAGATGCTAAATGGTTCTATTAAAAATCAGAACACCACTGGAAAAGCTAAGTAAGAAGCAAGAAGATTAGCTGGACACTGGTGGAAATACCCAATGCCCCCCACTCACCATTAGTTCACAGGGTTGTCATTGTATGGGGCTACTTAAAGGAGCATAACTGACAGGATACATTCATGAGACTTTATCGCACTGATTTATATGAGCAGAATGGCAAACAGCTCACCAGAACACCACCAGCCACCAATGCCTCCTTGCCCTGAGCTAGCAGGGGACAGTCCCTGCCCATGACACAGCAGGGCAAGTGATAGGGTCACACACAGTTCCCAGAGACAGTACAGCTTTGGCAATAGCTCTGTATCTGGTCACTTAGATGTCACACCCTTGGCCAAAACCTCAATTCCGGTAAGCAGAGCCGAAAACCTGTGCACCAAAGCTTCCTTCATGTCCAGTGTTGTCCTACACACCGAGGCCACACCACAGCCACTCTCAGGAAAGCTTCTATACCCACCCAAGTCTGTAAGGATAAACAAAACTGCTCTTTGTCTGGCCCTGTGGAAACACAAACAAAAAAGTTAGCATTGGGATTGCTATGTTGGGAGTCAACCAAGCAGGACTCATAGAGGCTCACAGAGACTGAAGCAGCAATTGTGCAGCCCGCATGCCTAGGCCCCCAGCATGTATGTTATGATTGTTAACTTGGTGTTTTTGTAGGACTCCTAACAGTGGAAGCAGGGGCTGTCTCTGACTCTTGTGCCTGTTTTTGGGACCCTTTTCCAGCCCTGACATGAGGATTTATGCCTAATCTTATTGTAATTTGTTAAGGCATTTTTGGTTGAAGTCTCTCAGAGGCCTGTTCTTTTCTGAAGGGAAACAGAAGAGGAGAGGACCTGGAGGAGAAGGCAAGTGGTGGGGTGCGGGTGGGGGTGGGGTGGGGAGCAGCTGAGAAGAGTGGAGGGCGGGAAAACTGCACTGTATGAGAGAGGAATAAAATAAAAGATTGCTGTGTTGATTTATTTTTAAATTAACAGGTCTCTCATTTTGTATACTGTTCAGTTCAGTTTGTCAGTGTCTGGTAAGGATTTTTGCGTGGATATTCATGAGGAATGTTGGTCCATGTTTGCAAATGTTGTGCACAGATGTGGGGGCCAGAGTTGACATGGGGTGTTTTCCTCAATTAGTCTCCAACTGATCTTCTGAGACACACATTTGCTTACTGAGCTTGGACTGATTTGGCCACATTGCCTGGCCGTCAAGCCCCCAGAGACACTTCTGTCTCCCCTCCCCCTCATCCAAGTGCCAGCATTACAGTAGTGTACTGCTGTGTCTCATGTCTGGGGATCTGAACTCAGGTTGGCATCCGTGCATAGCAAGCACTTTACCACCTCACACTCTGTATTTTTCTTCCTGTAATGTTTTTATCTGGTTTTGGTATCAGGATAATGCCGACATCATAAAAACAACTCAGAGATTTTTTTCCTTACCCTTTTATTATCTAAGATTGGAAATATTTCTTTTCTACATTTCTGATATGATTTATTCAAGTTCAATTTCCTTGCTAGATTTTTAACCCATTCAAATATCTCATTTCTCTTGGCAAAGACTTTTGAGTTACAAAAGACAAAACAGAACAAATAAATAACAATGACAAAAACCAGAATCTACCTGGGCAGATCCTGTGTAAAAACAGCTCAGGATACTAGCCATGTGCAAACAGTATTGACAGTGGCAGGTCTCACTGGTCCATCTGTCTCCACAATTGGCTGATATATGAAGGCATCACAGGACTTGACTTGTTGGGATCCTGAGCTAGAGCAACAGTCTCAGCCTTGGGTGGCAGAGGCTGCAACAAAACCCCATCCCTGGGGTGGATGATGGCGGCAAGTCAACAGAGCTGTGATTGGGGTCCTTTGGCCTCTTGGGCTGAATCTCCATGATCTTCACAAGGGCCTGGATGGCCTGACCCTCTGATCACTGCCTCCATGGAATCTACCAGCATCTTCTCCAGGGCCCTCTGTGCTTTTGGCAAGACATCTTAGATTCCTTTTCCTGTGACCAGGGTTTTGGATGACATCTCTATGACATTTTCAGGGTAACAACCACTCTGGAATTGCCTGGGACAAGGAGAGAAAGAGAAGGGCCTCAATGCCACATAGGAAATAGAGTTGCTGGCCTTGCAGAGGAACCTTTTCAGCTACTATAAATTTCATCTAAGACCGCTGCATCCACTGTATTGACAAAATGCCGGCCTTGTAACAGTGCCTGATTCTTTAACTGTATTTAGGGCCTTCAATAACTCATCTTTTGTTATTGTTACTGATAGTCTATATTTTCTGTCTTTTATTGTGATCAGTCTTGCTAAAGGTTTATCAATTTAAGCTCTTATTTCTACTCTAAGCACAGTTTTAGCTTTATCTTACACATTCTCATATGCTTGTTTTAATTATCACCTGGCTTGAAATATTTCATGCACTGTAACTTGGAAAAACTTAGGAAATTTTAGGAAAATTTCCAGGTGCATTATTGTTACTGATTTCTAACTTAATTGCACTGAAATCAGAGAACATATTTTGTAAAAAAATAAAAATAAAAATAAAAACAAAAACAAAAATAAGCCTTTCAAACTTTGAAACTTACTCTATCATAAAACATGTGTCCTGCCCTGATGAATGTTCCATGTAAACTTGATATTGGATATGTTACTCCTTTGGGGATGATATTGTTCATAAATGTTGATTCAGTCTTGTTCTGCCATTTTACTGCAGCGTATTTAAAACATCTACCTATGCTTGTGTATTTATTACCCCACCCCAGCCCCAATTCTGCCAGGTTCCTTTCCTGTTTTACAAAGCTCTGTTCTGAGGCACATGTACTAGGATTGATGTATTTCCTGATAAAATGCCACCTCCTCATTGTTCTCTTTCTCTCAGAGTTCACTGTCTCATAGTCAAATAGCCATACCAGGTGTTCATTTTTGCCTTGTTGTTTTGTTTTAAGAAAAGTCACAATTTTTTTTATTTTTGAGATTTCACTAACAGAACTAAACTTTAATTTCATGTTGAGTATGTTTGTCTTTGATGCTGAGTACATGTTAGTATTACTTTCACATGTAACTTTGGAGAGGGTCTTATAGTCTCCAGTGAATAGATTAACAAGGAGTGTAAAACTACAAAGTACTAGGTTCTAAATTATGTCAGATACAATGATAAACACCATGTTGCTTGTCTCTAATTTTCCAAGATGGATTTCACTGTGAAGCTTTTTTCATAGCAGTTTATTTCAAGAAAGAAAGTGAAGGGTGTTCATAAAAATCATTTTTCTTTAAGTATAAGATATGGATAAATTAATAGACTTAACACAAAACTCCTACTTCCTATTTAAAGTTATGAATTGAGGGGGATTAACAAATATCAGCTGCAGATCCCAGTATCTCAAACCTGTATACACCATTTGCTTTTGTCAAGAAGAGCTAGACAAATCTAAAGATGACACGCAGCACAATTCCATCTGACATTCATGTCAGCCATTTGGGGATCAGAATTGGAGTGGCCAAATACTGCTAGTGGCAGGAATGAAAAAGCAATAAGTTCCAAGGGGAACAGAGCTAACAAAATTACTCATGCCGCCACCTTGGGATAAATGTTAAACACAAATGTAGACTTCTATAGTGCATGTTCATACAACAAGGACATATGTTCAACCATGTTCATAGCAGCATTGTTTGTAATAGCAAGAACCTGGAAGCAACCTAGATGCCCCTCAACTGAAGAATGGATAGAGAAAATGTGGTACATTTATACAATGGAGTACTACTCAGCAGAAAAAAGCAATGGAATCTTGAAATTTGCAGGCAAATGGATGGAACTAGAAGAAACCATCCTGAGTGAGGTAACCCAGTCACAAAAAGACAAACATGGTATGTACTCACTCATATATAATTTTAGACATAGAGCAAAGGATTACCAGCCTATAATCCTCTTCACCAAAGAAACTAGGAAACATGAAGGACTCTAAGGGATAAATGGACCCCAGGAATGGGAAGTGGCATGAACTCCTGAGCTAATTAGGAACATGAGGGTAGGGGAGAGGGTGCTGCCATAAGAAGAGCAAGAGAAGAGGAGTAGGAAATGGAGGAGCAGAAATATTCAGTTGGGGGAAGAATAGAGGAGAGAGAGCAGGATGAGAGATACCATATTAGAGGGAGCCATTATAGGTCTGAGAAGAGATCTGGAACTAGGGAGATCTCCAGAGACCGACAAGGATGACACGATTTGACAATCCAGGCAATGGTGGAGGGGATACCCCAAAAGCCCTTCTCCTAAAATGAGATTGATGACTTCTCTTTATGCCATCCTAGAGCCCTCATCCAGTGGCTGATGGAAGCAGAGACAGACATCCACAGATATACACTGAGCTGAAATCTGGAATTTAGTTGAAGAGAGGGAGGAATGAAGAACGAAGGGGTCTGTACCAGGTTGGAGAAACCCACAGGAACAGTTGGCCTGAACAAGGGAGAGCACATCGACCCCAGATGCTGTCTGGGGAGGCCAGTACAAGACTGATCCAGACCCCTGAACATGGATGTCAATAAGGAGGCCTCTGCACTCCAGGAAGCCTCTGGTAGTGGATTAGTATTTTTCCCTGGTGTAAGAAGGGACTTTGAGAGCCCATCCCACGTGAAGGGTTACACTCTGGCCCTGGACACATGGGGAAGGGCCCAGGCCCATCACAGGAAGATTTGGTGGACTTTGCAGAGCCCCCATTGAGGGCCCTACCCTGCCTGGGGAGTGGTGGGTGGATGGGGTGGGGGGTAGGTTGGGGGTGGGGGAGGAGGGATGGGGGTGAGGGGAGGGAGAGGGAGAAGGAACTTACATGTGAAACAAGCTTGTTCCCTAACTTGAACTAATAAAAAAAAAAGTTTCAAGACAACACTAGTATGCGTGAATGGCTGAAGTCCACAGAATACACACACACACACACACACACACACACACACACACACAAAAAAAAAAAAAAAAAAAAAAAAAAAAAAAAAAAAAACACTGTTTGCAATATAATGCTGATGCTTAGACACAGGCAAAGCATAGTGATTAATTATCAGAAACAGTCTTGTGTAGAGGAGACAAGAGTCTATGTAGTTCATGCTGGCTTTGAAGTCATAGTCCTCCTGTGTTGCAGTCTCTAGTGGGATTACCAGTGGGATTGTGCATTGCTACAATCAGCTAGGGCATGTCATTTTAGGATTGCTATTCTTAGGCAGATTTATCTTTTCTTGAGCCAGGGTAGCCCAGGCTCAAGAATTTGCTATGAAGCCAAGGATGATGTTGAATTTCTGGTCCTTTCTTTCCGAATTCAAGGGTTACAGGCATACACAGCACCAGGTTTGGCTGCTTAGCTACATCTTTAAAAAATAGTCAATTTAAGATAATTTTTCCTCTGATCATGGGTGAAGATGATTACTGAAAGTGAGTAATTCCTACTGTTCTCTGTAGAATTACTTGCAAAAAAAAAAAAAAAAAAGCCCATCATCTGTCTAATGTCACTCAAAAGACACTGAATAATTCACTTTATTAGACTAGCCTAGTGATAAAATGTTTGCTCATGTAACTATTTTAGAGAAATTTGTTGCTTTTCCAAATTTCACCTTTAAAGGCAAGTTGTTAAAGCTTTTCTAAATCAGATTCTTTTCTGTTTTCTTTTCTTTCTTTCTTTTTTTTTTTTTTTTGTTGTTGTTTTGTTTTTTGAGACAGGGTTTCTCTGTGTAGCTTTGGACCCTATCCTGGCACTCGCTCTGGAGACCAGGCTGGCCTCGAACTCACAGAGATCCACCTGCCTCTGCCTCCCGAGTGCAGGGGTTAAAGGTGTGCGCCACCAACACCCGGCTTTCTGTTTTCTTTTCAAGACAGGGTTTCTCTGTGTTGCTCTGGCTGTCCTGGAACTCACTCTGTAGACTAGGCTGGCCCCAAACTCAGAGAGATCTGCCTGCCTCTGCCTCCCTGGGATTAAAGATGTGTGCCACCAACACCCAGCCTTCTAAATCAGATCCTTAAATGAAAAAGAACAAGAGATAAAGTCCATAAAATTTAGCTGCCTCCCTCCCCAGGCGAGCCAACATCTCTCCTGAAATGCAAAGGCTGATTCCCTTCTTAGAACATGGGCTAGCAAGTGTTTTGTGTGGCTGTGTTTTGGACAAGGAAATGAGCTTTCCAGGCTGTCTGAACTATTTGGTCTCTATTACAGTCACTCCATTTCTGCCACTGAAGTGGGAAGAGTACTTAAATGTATTCACTTAAGACTTACAGATGATGTTTGTAGAGAGAATTTCTGCTTCCACTATAGACTATATACATACGTGTAAAATATTGGCAAAAGTGGAAGTAGTGCACTTTGAATCAATTATACTTCAGAATTTACTTTTCATACTCTATGGCTGGTATGGCTGACATGAATTTCTGGGAGTAGGTAGTGAGTCTATTTATTTTAAATGCTTTCATTCTATTACATCCTCATTAGGTTGTTAAAAAGTTAAATTGGATACTAAATTGTACGGACATCATTTATTAACTTTACATTAAACTCTCAGTTCTTGAATGAAGACCTTATCTTCAATGAAAGCATGATTACATGATTTTTTTTTTCTTTTGGGGGGAGGCGGGTTTCAAGACAGGGTTTCTCTGTGTCTTTAAAGGCTGTCCTGAAACTAGCTCTTGTAGACCAGGCTGGTCTCAAAGTCACAGAGATTTGCTTGCCTCTGCCTCCCGAGTGCTGGAATTAAAGGCGTGCGCCACCACCACCCTGCTGATTACATGATTCTTGATAGTAGAATCTTAACGCAGAGAGTTGGTTAAATTTAAAGTATTCCTCATCAAAATACAGTAACTTACTGCTTCTGAATCAGCCATTGCATCTAACTAGACACCAGTTTCTTCAAGGTGACTCATAACACTAGGTTAGTTCTGAAGCAAGGTTGGCCAACTGCCCTGAAGGCCAACTTTGGTAGACTACTCCTTCAGTTTTATTATTTTTAAAGATTTTATTTCAAGTGTGTGTGTGTGTGTGTGTGTGTGTGTGTGTGTGCTAATGTGAGTACAAGTACCTTTGGAAGAGGGTGCCAGGCCCACTGGAGCTGGAGTTGCAGGTGGTTGTGAGCAGACATGTACGTTGGGAACTGAACTTAGGTCCTCTGATAGAACAGTGCCCAATCTTAATCACAGAGCCATCTCTCCAGTCCACTGCTTTTATTGTGTAACTTTTCCTTCCTTTCCCTACCTGTCAGGATGTGTTAAAGTATGTGTTTTCTAGTCTATCAATGTGTCTATTCCTGTTTACTTTTACATTGATGTGAGTTTTTGGATTTGTATCTGTCATTTTGATATGTAATATATGGTTTGCTCTTCTACTTTGAATTTTATTCTTTGGTTCTTTCTTTCCTTATTTTAAGCCCAGAAGATGCTTTTCAAGATCCCATTATAGTCCTTCAATCATGCTTTTTCAGTAGTTATTGTAGTTTACAATTAGCATCTACTTAGAATAAGTATGTCCCATCTTACAAATAAAAAAGAATCTTGTGAGTGAAATTTACCTCAATCCTTTGTGCCATTTTATCTATCCTTTAATTTATTTACTTATTTCCACACATAAATATCATATTACATCATTAAGGTTTTAGTCTTCAACTTCCCATCTACTTATTCTAACACCTGGACTGTTTTGAGGCCTGTTTCTACTACCTGCCATTTTTCCTGATTATGGGTCAAAGACCCCATTTTTCACAAGCCTGCAATCTTCTCTCTGCTCTACATTGTGGGTGGTGTTTTGTATGTACAAAGCCATCTGTTATTAGTGGCTGTTGAGGATTGCTCTTGTGTGATTTTACTCTTTGTTAGGGTGGGTCTGTTTAGGTTCTGAACTTTAATCATAGGGTGTGCCTTTCCCTTTAGGATGTGGCCTTTCTCCCGAAGCATGTCCTTTCCAGGTATTTAACTGAACCTACAAGGTGTGCAGGGAGATGCCTCCACTGTGGCCAGGGCAGAGCTCAAACATCTGGGCATAACCAGTAACATCATCACCCTTGGATCAGCTCACAGCCAGTGAGTCAAGCCTGCACAGGACAGTCACATTCCAGGAAGTACCCAGAGTTGCCAACATTCCTAGGCTACTACCATCATTGTTCTAGATCCCTGCCCTAAAACTCTACCCATCATTCCAGCTTCCTCATGCACCCCAAACTCTGGCTCTGCCTGTTCTGTTTAATGGGACTTCAGGTGCCTTGGATCTCAACCTCATGCTGTAGCATGGGTGTCTTCACACTGACAAGATGCTTTTTTTAATTTCAATTTTTTTATTTTTAAGCAATACTTTATTATATAGATAGCAATACAAGTCATACATACAGAATGGAATAAAGCTACATCCAACAATCTTGCTTTTTGAATGCCACAAAGAAATGTGAGCTTTCCATTTCCTTTGTGCATAATGTTCTTTAACAACTTTTGACTTCATCTGCCTGGAAAAATAAGAGTACTGAGTTTTTGAAGAAATTTTTGCTATTCCTGTCTTCTAGCTCAGTAATGGAAAGGTATCGATGCAATATTGATCAGCTATATCTCATATGTATGGTATGGACTATAAGGACTCACATTAAAATTGCAATGTAGGTTATTTTGTTCAAGTATGGAAATATTATTCCTTGTGTATATATCCAAACTCAAAGACTTCTGTTCTTTAGATTTGAAAAGTATCAGTAATTGTGGGGGACCGAATATCCCTGTTATGGAATATTCTGGGTTCCAGGCCCTGGCTGACATAAACAGTGGGGGCGCCAGGGAGCTCCGAGTCGCCATTGTATTGTTAATTAACACCAGGCTGTAACTGTTTACCGAAGGTGATAATGCCTCCTAATTTGCATCTCTGTAGCTTGAGCCTTGAGTTGGCCCATACCTGGGCTCAAGACTCTGACTGCTTGACCAAGAGTTGTTCAGGCAACAGAATCACTTGATGTTTCCTGTCTCATCTTTAGCATCGTTGGGTAATTAAACTTCCCTAGTCCACACACCTCCACTCAGAAACAGACCCGGGACTGTACGGCTGGCTCTGTCCACAGTCCTAAAGACATCGGAACAAGTAATTACACAAAATGCTTTTCAACTCTACTCTTACCACCAGCCAGCCCCCAGGGTAATGCTGGAGTCTTCTCTAAGGAGCATTTCCATTTTATATGTCAAATACAAAGAGAATCCACAAGAAATGTGAGGTGAGAAAACAGAGCCCCCCATTTTGTATCAGATCCACATTTTGTATCAGAAATGATTATGGTCTGGATCATGTCTGGAGGAGACTCTGGGCATCAGCCACCCTAGAAACACCATTCTTTTAGTTTCTTGAATGTTGCTAAGCAGGTGAGAGGTGATGGGAGTTACAGATGTAACACTGTGACCTGGAAACCACCCTGATGCTATCAGAGGACGTGCTGAGCAATAGGAAGAACAAGGCTTTGGAGCCAGGAAGAGCTGGTCCAAGACAGCCCCACCTGACTTCTGAGTCTTAGACAGGTAACCCGATGCTCTGAGCCTGTTTCTCCATAGGAAACATAATAGGGGTAATACTACCTATTCTTCATGGGTATTCTGAGGAAGTGTGCATCAAGGGTGTGGGATAGGGCTGGTAACATTCTTGACATTGAACAAAAACCCACACTGGGCAGCATTCTACCTTTAGGGAGTTTGTTTTTTATATTGTCTTAATCTTTGGGCTAAGCCAGGGGAGTGACAGTCCCCTCACCACCTTGTCCCTGATGAGGAATGGGCAGCCATGTCTCACATCCCACAGGCATTGGCAAGATGGCTCCAACAGCACAAGCTGGAGTTAGCTCACATCCTACCTTTGGCACATGGGGACCCAGAAAGGACTGAGGTTTGGCTTTCTGCTGCCACATGCTCTGTGGCTTTGGAACCCTCCTTTGGTTCCTCTTTCTCTCACCAGTTAATAGTTAATACTGGCCTCTGCCAATGTCACAGAGCAGTCATAAGGCACAGGGAAGTAATACCAGGGACTGCTCTGCACCTTCCAGGTCAGCTCACAAAAGACAGTCACTCACCCTTCCCTCTCTCTTGGCCGTTTCTTGCTCTCCATTTGCCACCAACCAACTTTAGCATAGCATCAAGCAGTTACTAGACCAGCAGCGGCTGTGAGCTGGACAGGACACAAACCCCAGGGTTTGTGTGTGAAGATGAGGTGCAGGAGGACCCCCTCCCAGTGTCCACAGACTCTGCTGCTCTTACTACGCCGTATCCTGCAGGCTGGCTCCTGCTCCTCCTAGGTTCACATCTGTAATTAGTGCTGGGCCACCCTCTCCCTCTGGTCCTCTACTGAACCACTCTGTACTAGGGATGCTGCAGTTGTTGAAAATGAAAAAACAAACAAACAAACAAGCCTGTCCTTGTGGAGTGCACATCACACTGGGGAAAACAGAAAAGCACATGGTACTGGGGGCTTTATGGAAATACAAAGCCGTGTGTGTGTGTGTGTGTGTGTGTGTGTGTGTGTGTGTGTGTGTGTGTTGCTAGGTAAGTAGCCACCAGAAGAAGCCACAGAAGGAGTTATTTGATGGGGATGTGTAGGGAGACACCCTAGCCCCACCCCAGGCAACCCGGACAGGTGTGCCAGGTGTGCTGGGACATGCCCTTGAGGGCGGGGTGAAGAAAGTGGGGGGTGACGTAAAAGGAGGTAAGGGCTGCACGTGGAGACCCCGGGCTTCTCTCTTCTGGAACCAGCTACCTGCGCTGGTTCCAGCTCCCTCCCTCTCGCTTGACTGGTGTATCTAAATAAAGAAAACCTTAGCACTATTGGCTGCGGGCTGGTCACTCTTCAGGGATGTAGATCAGATGAGGAAGGAAAACCTCAGGGAACACTTTCCCTAGAAGGAAAGTACTGAGGCAAGGGCATGGTTAAGTGATGGTCAAGGGACAATGAGGCCACTGGAGCCTAAAGGAGACCATAGACAGAAGCCAGTTCTACACCTGGGAGGCTGCCATGTGGACATGTGTTTCCACTGCCTGTGATTTTGAAGGATTACTAGGGTTGACATGTAGAGAGATCCCCACCTCCATTAATGAAAGACAAATAAAGATCTATCTACCAGTTGGGCAAGCTCCTGTCCACAAGGACAACACACAAAATAGAGTGAGCATGTGAATACTTACCATGGCTGCATCAAGCTATAACACCACCAGTCACAGAGGTGGTGGCAGATGCACACAACCAGATGAGCTGGTGTTGGCTGCTGCTGGCCATATCCACTGGTTCCTCTGGGGCCAGAAAAATCTAAGCCACCCACACTCTCTCTCTACCTTCCACCATAACCTCTAAGTTCTCAGAGGAACCAAAGTCAATTTATACATCTTTATTTTGCCAACAGAGCCATTTTTTGGATAGGCCCAAGTTTGATTTTAAGGGGATTTTTAACCACACTACAGGTAATGTTCATCTCACCACTTGAAGAATACTCAGTATAGCTCGTTTTCATATTTATTTGCTATGTAGTAGGAGCTAAAACACCTTTCACTTGTGGGTCAGGGGTACAGCTCAATGATGGAGCATGTGTCTGTCATGTCCAAAGCTCTGGATTCCACCTCTCATGACATAAAAACATTATTCCCATCTCCTATATCATGAAAACCTATTGTTTATTTGTACACTCCTTCAAGAATGTCTCCTGAGGCTGCTTGTATAGATAACATCCTCCTTCGTGAGGAGAGAAATGACACTTATACTGAGCACATCCTACAATTGCAGTTGTACTATCTTAGTCATGTAAACTAATAGTGCCCTATTAACCACAGAAAGAATCTGCACGATAAACCATTAGATGACAAGGAAGAGAAAGGGGTATGACTCTCACAATGTATACTTTTTGCTAGTCAGGTTCACATAGAAAGAAAGAAAGAGAGAAAGAAAGAAAGAAAGAAAGAAAGAAAGAAAGAAAGAAAGAAAGAAGGAAAGAAGGAAAGAAAGAGAGGAGAAAAAGGAAGGAAGAGAGAAGAGGAAGGAAAGAAAGAAGGAAGAAAGGAAGAGGTAGGAGCTGGAGAGATGACTCAATGGCTAAGAGTTCTGACTGCTCTTACAGAGGTCATAGGTTCAGTTCCCAGCACCTACCCGGTGACTACAACCATCTGTAACCCCAGTTCCAGAGGATCCAGTGCCCCTTGACTTCCATGTGTGGTGCACATAAATCCATAAAAGTGCATACAAAAATATAAACAAATAAATAAACCTTTATAAAAAGGAAGAAATGAGTTATAGTCACAGTTACTTCACCTCTAGACGATCTGCATTGACCAACTAGGGCTCATTTCTGATGCATTTTCTGAAACTCTTTGTTCTTCATACTTTGTTTTCCAAACCAAACAAAATACCAGTCACCCTAACGAGAAAGAATGGCCTTCCCTCCACAGGACACAGTCTCCATTGTGCAACCACTAAGTCTATCCCCACTTTGCTTCATGTATCATTTATGGTGTTCACTTTCCTTCATCGCTACGATATTAAAAAAATGTGGGAATATGGTGAATTCAATGTAGTTTTTTTTTTTTTTCATTAACCAAAACCCAAACTGCACATAGAACATATGCATCGGGCTTAATTTTCTTTCCTGTATTTTTTTAAAATTTATTTATTAGTTCAAGTTAGGGAACAAACTTGTTTCACATGTAAGTCCCTTCTCCCTCTCCCTCTCTCAATGTAGTTTTTTAATCATTGTTTTTCCCCAAGTCTCATTAACACGTCCACAATATTACATTGGGGAAGTGTAAATCCTATGGCTAGAGCTAGATATAGGTACCAGCGCATAGAGGCCAAAACAAGGTGGAATTGGACAGCAGACGGGCAAGTGACGGCCATCTCAACAGACCCCAGGAGCTGAGGCTTCGTCATCTGCATGTGTGGTCAGCCCGCGCTGGCTACAGAAGCCCGTGGGAGTGGGGACCTCTGAGGACAAAGGTGAGGCAGGACTGAGATGAGGACTAGGCAGGAGTCCAGAGGGTCAAGAAGACCACAGCCACTAGGCGGGAAGCTGCACTCCTCTGCTGCTAGAGACGGTGGTGGGTTCTCGCGTGCAGTTGGACCTAAAAGCCTCTGGTCTTGGGAACATAGGATACAATGGTCTTGAAAGTGGAGGTTTGGTGAACATCCTGAACAGTGAGAAACCTGACCTCAGTGAGGTACCAGAATCTGTCAATCACTCACCCACAAAAGGGTAAAACTAGGAAATTAAAGTATGACAGACAGCCTTGATTTACAAAATAAATAGAGGCATGATGTCGCAGGTACCAGGACAAGCTCAGAAAACAGCCTCTCCATTGATACCCAGAAGCTTGCAAAGCCTGACAAAAATCAAGGGTTTCTGGAATGTTAAAATCTAATCGTGACATGAGTAACCAAAGAGAGGGTGGCTGAAATTCAGAAGGCGATATGACTTGGAAACTGAATGTCCCTCAAAGGTCTGGATTTTAAATTTAGACTCTGGTGGCTGCACACTGGGAGGCGGTGGGGCTTCCAGAAGGTGGACCCTTGTGGGGGTCCTTACGCTCTGAGGACGCCCTCAGAGGGGACTGTGAGGCACTGACTCATCTTCCTCTTTTGCTCACCCCATGCTCCTCACCATTGTCATCCAGCACTCCCATCAAACCAAACCAATGAGGCCAGAGATCATGGACCAGAATATCTGGCTCCAGGAGCTAAAAAACCTTTTCTCTTTGTGGCTTAATTACTGCAGGCATTTCATCTTGGTAACATGAAGCTACCTCCTACAGAGAAGATCATTGCAGCAATGCAGATATGTGAGTGGTGGCTTTCTTAGCCTGCTTAACATCTCACCAGGGCAGTGATGCTAGGGTGGCCTCCTCCCTGGTGCAGCTTCCAGCATAAGGGGTTACTGTACTGTTCAGATAGATCTGTGGATTCCATATGAGGTGGAAGCAAAGACTAAACACACCCTCTGCAGCTCAATTAGTGATAAAGGAAGCTCCGCGTTCATAGTCAACCCATGAACACTGAAAAGGACTTCTAACCTTTCTCCCTTCCTCCAGATCTCTAAAGCAATCTCCCTGCACCACTGTCAGTCACAGAGCTGACCAGAGATGGCTGCGGTGGTGCATGCCTGCAACCCCAGCACTGTGTGGGAGGGCGTGTCAAAGCAGGACCTTAAGACTGAGACCAACCAGTACTACACACTGACACTCTGTCTGCAAATAAAATAAATTAATTCAGAAAATATCAATGGCTCAACCATAAGACCTAAAAAAAAAAAAAAAAAAGTTATAAACCTCTCAGAAGAAAATACGGGAAAAAGTTCATGACCCCAAATTTGATGATTTCTTAGATAAGACTCAAACGCAGACAATTGTAATAAAAGTGTATAAATTATACTTCATCGAAACTCAAAACTTTATGTATCAAGGTGCTTAAAAAACAGTGCAGAAAATAAATAAGACATTTGCAAATAATTTCTCTGGTGAAGGTCTAATATGGAGAATCTTAACTTCTGTAACTCCAGAACAACGGCAAAGTGAAACCAACTCAAAACTATGCAAAATACTTGCATAGACATGTCTCTTGAATGTTAGAAAATGAGTGATGAAAAGATATACAGTGTCACTCATCACTAGGGAAACGAAGCTCGAAACCCCATGAGAGGTCATATTCTCACATACTGGGGTGACTGTAATCTGGGTGGCACTAGCTGATGGGGAAAATGAGGGGAAATTAAAACCTAGTGCACTGAGTGTCACTGATACTACACAAAACAGTTTATGATTCCTCAAAAAGCTAAATACAAAATTACCAGTTGATCAAGCAATTCCAGTCCCAGTTAATTCATAACAGAAAACAGACTCAAACATCTACTTATATGTGAATATTTATAGAAACATTAAGCACAGATTAGAATAACTTCAGAATCCATGAACTCATTGTTCAAACAAAATATCCTCTCTCTCTCTCTCTCTCTCTCTCTCTCTCTCTCTCTCTCTCTCTCTCTCTCGTGTGTGTGTGTGTGTGTGTGTGTGTGTGTTGTGTGTGTGTGTGTGTGTGTACATGACCATTTGAGATAGTATGGACCATTACTCAGGAATAACATTTGAAACGCATTACAACATAACAGATACTTGTAAACACTGTGTTAAGTGACAGAAGCCAGGCATGACACCACTTTCAGGTCCCAGAGCTCAAAAAAGATGAGAATGTTGTATTATTTTATTGTTAATGGGTGAAGAGTTTCTGGGGGGACTGGCAATTAATTAATATCATATAAGTATTATACACATGTATGATGGTTAAAATAGGTAAACACACATACACACATCAACTTTGCATGCTTGTAGGTTCTATATTCTTAGAGTCAACCAACCTCATATTCAAAATATTCTAAAGAAAAAAAGTATGCCTGTATTGAACATGTACAGACATTTCCCTTGTTATTATCCCCTAAACAACTAAATAACTAATTGTTATTGTTAACACATTATTCCTTAAGCAATAAGACAACTAATTATATATAATTTATACAATACTTATTATTCTGAGGAACCTAGAATTCTAGGAAGATCTGATTAGGAAAAGATGTAGCTGAGAAATTTTCCCCAATAAGTGAAAACGCACTGACAGCATGAAAGATTATGATGAGACTGAGAATGCCACTCTTTAGACAAAGATCTTAAATGCTTCCAGAAAG
Organism: Cricetulus griseus; assembly: GCF_003668045.3. Taxonomy (NCBI): domain Eukaryota; kingdom Metazoa; phylum Chordata; class Mammalia; order Rodentia; family Cricetidae; genus Cricetulus; species Cricetulus griseus. Next base: position 212,257,460 of record NW_023276807.1, on the reverse strand, counting down.
GATGAGTGATGATGGATTGCAAAGGATAAGGACTCTGTATAACATGGAAAGAACTTATTCCTGCCTAAGAAATGGGAAATGGCAGAGAAATGAGGCCCCCAGAAATCAAGAAAACCAGATTCCAAAGAGGAATCAGCCCTTTCCAGGAGACTGGACACATAAATGGTGTCATCTTTGGTAGATCCGAAGAGGAAAGAGGATAAGAAGGTATCAATTAAAATTTTAACATATTCAAAGTTCATATGTAAGCAAGTTTGCTGCTTTTGCACAGGTTTTGGTCTCCAATCAAAAGGGAATATGCATGTACCAACAAACTCATCTTCATGGCCTCACAAGCAAAAGATGGATCATAGGATAAGAGGGTCTCTGGAGCCCTGGGTATTCTTCTAGCCTTGTGTTTTTCATTTGTATCATACTGTAATATCCTCATTAGAATACATATATTTTAGGGGTGAGATTATACCCAATTCAAATGTTTCCCCATTGCATGTGTACATATATACATAATTGGTAATTGTTTACCAAATACTGATTGGATGGATGAATAGTGAAGAGAGACAGTACAGAGAGTGAACTGATACTCCCAAACTTGGGAGTCTGGGTATGTAAGCTAAGAGAAAACAACAGTTCCAGATCATAAACGCTATCACAGCACCTTCTTTCTACGCTTGGTCACTGCCAGAATAAACAGCACAGGATAGCTTTTGGAATGGAAAGAGAGCAAAGTGCTTGGATTGGATGGAAGCGCAAGCCTCTCATATTCACAAAAGTGTTCCTGGGGTGAGTGGAAAACTGAACGTGCTTAAACATTTGATGAGAATCAAGTTCTTGGGGGCTGAAGCCATGGCTCAGCGGCTAACAGCATTCAAGACCAACACTGATAATCTGAGCTCAATCCCTGAAATTCATAAAGTGGAAGTTGAGAACCAGCTTCAACAAGTTGTCCTCTGGCCTCTACATCCACACACATCCACACAACAAATAGACAGTTGACAGATGATAAATAGGTAGATAGACAGATTGATAGGTGATAGATGATAGATAGATTGATAGAAGATGATAGATAAAATCATAGATAGATAGATGATAGACAGAGAGAGAGAGAGAGAGAGAGAGAGAGAGAGAGAGAGAGGGGAGAGTTTGTGGGTGGTGGTGGGTGGATGGGTGAATGGATAATTACCTGAAGTTGCCTGAGGACATTCCATCAGACAAGGACATGCAGAGACAGCAATTGCAGTGACAACAGAAACCTATGGAGCAGGAAGCAATTAAGCCCTGATGCTGGAGAATGCAAATCACTTTTATTTACATCATCTAAGAATGTGCTTTAAATACATTTGAAATACCTCAAAAGAAAAAACCTAATGAGCAGGCTACAAATGAAAACATGTGGTAGCATATCAAAGAACTTCAACACAAGCTGAGGATAGACAATGAACTTGGTAAGAGTTGAAAGGAATGACATTAGACTTCCCAATAGCCATACATTAACCTCCAAGATAATGGCCACCACCACCTCCTCTAGTCAATCAAGAGTGAATTGTAGGCATTTCTGTTCAGGAATGACCATCTCAAAGAATTTATCTTTCATTTGTCTTTCAGGAACTTCCTAGAGTATATTTTCACAAAAATGGGGGGACGAACAGAAAGAAGACATGTGCTCTTGAGTCTGGGTCTCTAGTAAAAGTCAGAAGAAAGAAGCTTCGAGACAATGATGATGATGGGAAGACACTGGGCAAGGGGTCCACAGGTCATAGATGGACAGCCAAGAGTGTGCTTTAGGAAGACCATTGCCCATAAGAAATGGTCTTGGTGGTTTAGAGTATCTGACCACCAAAGAGATTGGACATCTAAGGGTGAATTAGTGACAAGTCTATTTTTAAAACTTGAGCCAGAGGGCTTAAGACATGGCTCAGTGAGTAAAGTGCTTGGCCTCTCAAGCATGAGGACCTGAATTCAGTTCCCAGAGCCCACATTCTAAAAGCCAGGCATGGTGGCACATTCTTGTAATCCCAGTAATATGGAAACAACTGGTAGATCCCTGGGGCTTTCTGGTAAACCAAGCTTAGCCTACTTGGTAAGCTCCAGGCCAGTGAGAGATCCTAGAACAGAAGCCAAGTCCAGCCCATTTGACACAGCAAGTTCCAGGCCAACCAAAGCTATAAAGTGAAATCTTGTATCTAAAAAAGAATGGAAGGAAAGAATGAAGGAAGGAGAAAAAGAAAATTGAAAAACAAAGGTGCAAGATCATGAAATGGCTTCTCACTGGGTAAAAGTGTTTCCTATGCAAGCCTGACAGCCTGAGTTCAATCCCTAGAACCCACAGTGGAAGGAGAGAACTCTCTCTCTCTCTCTCTCTCTCTCTCTCTCTCTCTCTCTCTCCCTCTCTCTCTCTCACACTTGCACACATACCATGCACATACATACTCTCACAATAATAAAGTTACACAAAACAACTAATTTAAATAACTAACAAAACAAGGTGGGTGGCTCCTGTGGAACAGCTGAGCTTGTCCTCTGGTCTCCACACACATGCACATACATCCATACACCCACACATGCATGCACCAAACATACATACACACATACATAATTTTTAAAAGCCAATAGTTAGATATGTAACTCAGTGGTAGAACATTAGTCTAGCACAAGTGGCCCTGGGTTCCATCCCCAGCATCACAAAGGAAGAGAAAAAGAAGGAAGGGATGGAGGGAGGGAGGAGGAAGGAATAAAAGAAGGAAAGAAAGAAATTTAGTTCAGAACTAAGCATGGTGACACACACTTGTGATCCACGCCTGGGCTATGGTGTGACCCTGTCTTAAAAGCAAAACCAAAAAATTTAGGCAAAGAAAGAAAGAAAGAGAGAGAGAGAGAGAGAGAGAGAGAGAGAGAGAGAGAGAGAGAGAGAGGAAAAAGAAAGAAGGAAAGAAAGAAAGAGAAAGAAGAGAGAGAGAAAGAAAGAGAGAGGGAGAAAGAAAGAACAAGCTATTATTCTAAAATTTTCAAGTCTTATTAAAAAGGTGGGTAAACTAGAGTGATATGGCTACAAGACAAGAAACAAGTATTGACCACACAAGAAGGTGCAAACAGCATGGAGGAATCTGCCTAGGGTTTCAGAGGGACTGTGGGCACCTTGACTTCTTCTAGCCTCCAGAACTGAGTTGTTTTAAGTCACACCCCTTGGGTTTCTTATTATAGCAGCCCTGGGAAACTCATACTTACTTTCTTCACTAATGCTGCTCATATTTTGAATTGCTCCTGGAGCAGCTGAACACTGGTGACATTTGATGGGTCCAATTGGTACTGGCCTCTCCCTTCTCTGCCGGCAGAGTCTTACCTCAGACATTGTCACACCACAGAGATCTGATGACAGTCTTTTGATGAAGGAAGTGTTCCCAGCCTGTGATTAGCACAGTCTATGCTATATGTAGCCACACACACCCATGATCCCAGTACCAGAGATGGAGGAAGGAGAATCAGGAATTCAAGGCCAGCCTCAATTACATAGAGAATTCAAACCCGGCCTGGCTACATGAGACCTTGTCTTGCTAAATAAGTAAATGCACTCTATATCATTGAGCACTGGAGCCCAGCCAATGAGAAAGGAGCTTTTACTTCATCCCTGGTTAATCCCAGTCCCTTTGTCCATAGTACTCCTTCAGATTGGTTCTCTCCATTTTCCTGGAGTCTAGAGTCTAAAGCTGTTGCTCTAGGGTTCACTCAGATCAACCCCTGTGTTGTCAACACAAGACCCCCATCCAACTCCTTTCCAACATGCAGCCCCTTCCCCCAGCAGACCTTTGTTTACCCTGTTCTCTTAGGAAGCAGGGTTGAAAGTGTTTTACTAAAAGTGCCCCAGGTAGTTCTGAGCTGCAAGGGCACTCTCTCTTGGAAGCTGTAACAAAGCACTGAATTTACCTGGGAACTGAGGCCTAAGTAGCCACTTGCCCCATGCATCTGAACTGCTGACTTCCACCTTCACACTCATCTTCACCTCCTGGCTCAGCCACCCACCAGCACTGTCACATCTTGGTCTTGTCAGCATGTCATTGCTCTGGCTTGTTCTGTCTCCAGGATCTCCTATTGGGAGGGACCTCTCCAAGGAGGAATGTCTACTCTCCCTCCCACTCACATCCCAGGAGCCTAATCTCCTCCCTGGCATCTGCTCCTTAACCCGCTCTCCTGCTCCCTTGGTACCTCCCTTTAAGAATGGTCATCAGCATCACTTCCCAATCAGAGTGGGAAAACTATGAGTTAAAAATATACAGTGTGAGTTCATCCTAATTGCATTTAAATTACAGTTCTAATGAGTTCAGCTTAGGGATTGTCTGTGTGTGCGATGTGACTAACACCATTTGTAAGTGAAAAGATTGAACACAGATATGAGAAAGTGTTGTTACTACTACAGCTGCCTGGTGGAGATTTGTACCACCAACTGCTCTGAAGAAGGGAGCTGAGTGCCCGATGTCTAGTGGAGGGGTTTAGGAAAATTTTGCTAAAGACCATATTCCCATGACAAACCTCTAGGTTTGTCACACAAATGGAAGTTTCCAGGGCAAGGGTGGACTCTAACAGTGAATAAGATCTTGTTCCAAAGAAAAGTATGGAAGTGAAGAGTATCCTCCCCCAGATGGAGTCTGGGGAGCAAGCAATGAGCAGGAACTGCATTTACTCCAGCTTTAAGGTAGTGGTTCTCAAACTTATTTTTTCAAGTAACAGAATTCTTTCTTCCAATCAAAAGAAAGGAAAGCAGAACTCTGATTACAGCTGAGGTCAGAGCTCTGAAGTCTCATCACTCAGACCCATTCATTCTGGGATGGATTACAAAGCTGCTTGCTAAAATGGTGGGGGGAGGGATGGTTGGGAAGCCCACGCCTGGGAAAATAATTCCTTCCAAAGTTACCATCTGCAGCCACCTTGCCTGTCCACCCGCTATGTATATTTATTGAAACATTTATGCTAAGCTACATGAATGTCTATGTGCTGTTGCAACATCTACTAAAGAACTGAACATAGACTATCTCCTTATTTGACTTTCCCCCTCTTGAAATTTGCATACTTCACACCTGTTGTTTTCTCTTAGCTTACATACCCAGACTCCCAAGTTTGGGAGTATCAGTTCACTCTCTGTGCTGTCTCTCTTCACCATTCATCCACTCAATCAGTATTTAGTAAACAATTACCAATTATGTATATATGTACACATGCAATGGGGAAATATTTGGATTGGGTATAATCTCATCCCTAAAATACATGTATTCTAATGAGGATATTACAGTATGATACAAATGAAAAACACAAGGCTAGAAGAACACCCAGGGCACCAGAGACCCCTCTTGGAAAGCATGTGCATTAGCCTACTACAGTGAGCCGAGGACACAGTCTGGAGAGAAGTCACTGATGTGAGTCTTTGAAATATGAATGAATTAAGCTAAAATCAAATGATTCAGTAGAGAGACTGGCAAAGTTCAGACTGTGGAAAACTTTGTGCTTTGCTCCTGTTGTACCAATCAGACATCTCTAAACAACAAAAGTATCATGGTTAACCTTAACTTGACATAATCTAGAAGTCACCTGGGTGATGGGCCTTTGGGAATGTCTGTTGTACTGGCTAGTTTTATAACAACTCAACACAAGTTAGAGTCATCATTTAGGAGGAAGTCTCAATTGAGAAAACGCCTCCATAAGAGTGGGCTGTAGCAATGGAGTACTACTCAGCAGAAAAAAACAATGGAATCTTGAAATTTGCAGGAAAATGGATGGAACTAGAGAAACCATTCTGAGCAAGGTAACCCAATCACAAAAAGACAAACATGATATGTACTCACTCATATGTGGATTTTAGACATAGAGTAAGGGATTACCAGCCTACAATCCACACTGCCAGAGAAACTAGTAAACAAGGAGGACCCTAAAAGAGACAAACATTGTCCCCTGGAGAAGGGGAAAGGGTCATGATCCCCTGAGCAAATTGAGAGCATGGGAAGAGGGGGGAGGGAGCTACGAGAATGAGAAGGGAAGAAGAGGAAGGATGCAGAGGTCATGAGGGAGCAGAAAGGTTGAGTCAGGTATAGATTAGAAGAAAGGATATGTGATAGGTAGGGCTTTAGTTGGGGGGTGGTAGGGGAGGAAGGGAGGGAGAAGGGAACTGGGATTGTAATGTAATTCAATCTTATTTGTAATTCAAATAAAAAAATAATTTTTAAAAAAAGAGTGGGCTGTAGGCAAGTCTGTAGGGTATTTTCTTAATTGGTGATTGATGTGGGAGGACTCAGAGTCAATAGTGGATGGTTCCATCCCTGGATTCTGTAAGAAAGCAGGCTGAGCAAGCCATGTGGAGCAAGCCAGTAAGCAGCACCCCTCCATGGCCTCTGCATCAGCTCCTGCCTCCAGGTTCCTGCCCTGCTTGAGTTCCTGTCCTGACTGCATTTGGTGATGAACTGTTATGTGGAACTGTGAGTGAAATAAGCCCTTTCCTTCCTTGGTTGCTTTGGCCATGGTGTTTCATCACAGCAATAGTAACCCTTACTAAGACATCTGTGAAGGATTATCTAAATTACATTAATTGCTGTGGGAAGACCCACCCACTGTGGGTGACACCATTTCCCTGGGCAGGATATCCATGAGAAAATGAGCAGAGCACTAATACGAATTCATACACTGCTCTCTGCTCTTGGTTGTAGATGTAATGTAACCAGCTCCCTCCAACTCCTGTTGCTGTGATTTCCTGCCACAATGGACTGTAGCCTGGAACTATAAGCCAAATAAAGCATTTTTTTTCCCTTAAGTTGCAGTGGTCTGAATGAGATGTCTTCCCATTGTCTTAGGCATTTGAATACTTGGTCTTCAGTTGGTGACACTGTTTTGGAAGGATTAGGAGGTGTGGCCTTATTGAAGGAAGTATGTCACTGGGAGCAGGCTCAGAGGTTTCAAAAGCCATGTACCATTCCCATTTCACTTTCTCTTCTTCCTACTTGAAGTTCCAATGTGAGTGAGCTCTCAGCTGTTTCTGCCTCACCATCTGCTGCCTGCTGCCATCATTTACGGCCATGATGGAATCTTATCCCTCTGGAACTATAAGTCCAAGTAACCTCTCTACTATAAGTTGCCTTGGTTATGTTGTCTTATAACAGCAACAGAAAAGTCACTAATAAAGTTGATTTTACCAGGGTATCTTATCATAGCAACAGGAAAAGGCACTTAGATATGAAGTGACATAGAGGAGTGCTAGGGTCAGACCCACTGCAGTAGAGTAGCGTGAGAGGGTGGTGAGTGGTTGAAGTGTTTCACACTGGTGGAACCACACAAATCTGCCATGTGCTAAAACTCACAGTACGGTATGTCTCAAAATTTTGCTATATGATCACTAAAACATTTAAGAATGAAATAGCTAAAACGATATAACTGCTTCTCAGAAATTATAATTCATAGGTTCCTGGTCCTGGGTCAACCATCCAACACATTGGTGGATGTTTTCATGCGCGGTCTTTTGCTTGGCTGCAGTTATTAGTCAATTTTCCAGAATATTTATTATGCCGTCAGGTTACAAAGTGTGGTCAATTCAGTGTGTCCACTCTATTAAAATTAGGACTTCAATGATATATCACAAAATTTAACTTCCACTTAGGTTGACAAATTTTATCTTTTAAGCTTTATATCACATTGCAAAACATTTTAAAATAAGCAGGTAAAGGAATAGTTATAAACCTTTAACATCTTCTATAATTATTATAGTTATTCATCAATAACTTTCAGTTGTAATATCTTATACTAAATATTTTTTGAGACATGGTCTCAAAATGTAGCCTTGGTTGTGCTAAAACTTGCTATGTAGACAAGGCTGGCCTTAGACTGATAGAGATCCACCTGCCTCTGCCTCCCAAGTAGTGGGATTAAGGGCATGCATCACCATGTCTGGGTCATGCTAAATGATTTATTTTATTATTTTATGTATATGAGTGTTTTTGTTTACATGCATGTCTGTATATCGCGTGTATGCCTGATACTCACAGAGGCTAGATTAGGATGTTGGATCCACTGGAATTGGAGCTATTAACAATTGTGAGCTGCTATGTGGGTGCTGGATCAACCTAGGTCTTCTGGAAAAGCTGCCAGTGCTCTTAACTGCCGAGCCATCGCTCCAGCACCAATAATTTTTAATGAATTTTTTTATTAATTTACTTTTAACATTCCAATCCCAATTCCCCCTCCCCCCTCTCCTCTCACTTCCCCAATATCTCCCATCTGCTCCTTGGAGAGGGTAAGGCCTCCCCTAGGAAGTCTACTAAGTCTGTCCCATCATCTCATTGAGGCAGGACCAAGGCACCTTTCCACCCCCACACCCCTGTGTCTAGGCTGGGCAAGGTATCTCTCCATATAGCATGCAGCCCCAATAATTTTAACAAACATGTTTGTATCTTTGAAAAAAGGTGGTTCCCTGCTCAGAAACACCTGAGGCCTGGGGACTGCACACAGCAACCAATAAGACACCACTGGAACCTAGGGACTTTATACCAGAAAGGCCTGAACATCCCAATGCAGTGAAGCATAAGAGAATGACTTTATAAACAACTTCATGAAAATGATAGAGGCCCTCAAAGAGGATATGAGAAAATCCCTTAAAGAAATGAAAGAAAAAAACAAGTCAAAAAATACAAGAAATCAACAAATCTCTTAAAGAAAGCCAAGAAAAAACAATCAGACAGATGAAGGAAACAGTTCAAGATCTGAAAACTGAAATAGAGACAATAAAGAAAACACAAACTGAGGGAATGCTGGAAATAGAAAAGCTGGGTAAACGATCAGGAGCTATAGATGCAAGCATAACCAACAGAATGCAAGAGACAGAAGAGAGAAACTCAGGCATTGAAGATACACTAGGAGAAATAGATTCATCGACCAAAGAAAATCTTAAGTCCAACAAATCCCTAACGCAAAATATCCAGGAAATATGGGACACCATAAAAAGGCCAACCCTAAGAATAATAGGTATAGAAGAAGGTGAAGAAACCCACCTCAAAGGTGCAGAAAACATATTCAAGAAAATCATAGAAGAAAACTTCCCAACCTAAAAAAATACATGCCAAGAAAGACATGCACAAGAAGCCTACAGAACACCAAATAGAGTGGACCACAAAAAAAGTCCCCTTGCCACATAATAATCAAAACTCCAAACATACAGAATAAAGAAAAAATATAAAGAGTAGCAAAGGAAAAAGGCCAAGTAACATATAAAGGCAAACCTATCAGAATTACACCTGACTTTTCCTTGGAAACTCTGAAAGCCAGAAGGGCCTGGATAGACATTCTACCAACACTAAGAGACCACAGATGCCAGCCCAGACTACTATATCTAGCAAAGATTTCAATCAATATAAATGGAGAAAACAATATATTCCATAACAAAACCAGATTTTATTATTTTATTTATTTATTTATTTATTTATTTATTTATTTATTTGGTTTTTCGAGACAGGGTTTCTCTGTGATTTTGGAGGCTGAGCTGGAACTAGCTCTTATAGACCTGGCTGGTCTCGAACTCACAGAGATCCACCTGCCTCTGCCTCCCGAGTTCTGGGATTAAAGGTATGCACCACCACCGCCCAGCTGACAAAACCAGATTTAAAAAATACATATCCACCAATCCAGCCCTACAGAAAGTTCTGGAAGGAAAACTCCAACCCAAGGAAGTTAACTACAACCAGAAAAACATAGGCAATAGATAATCTCACTTTACCAATAACCAAAAGAAAAAAGGGGTGAAAATCTACAAACAATTCTACCACCACCAACAAATCCAAAACAAACAAGAATAAACAATCAATGGTCATTAATATCCCTCAATATTAATGGTTTTAACTTACCTATAAAAAGACACAGGCTAGCAGAATGGATACAAAGACAGAATCTATCCTGTTACATACAAGAAACATACCTCAACTCCCAAGACAGACAGTAGTACCTCAGAGTTAAGGGTTGGGGAAAGATTTTCCAATCCAATGGATCCAAGAAACATGCAGGGATAGCAATAATATCTAACAAATTAGACTTTAAACTAAAATCAATCAAAAGAGAAGAAGGAGGTCATTTCATATTCATCACAGGAGAAATCCATCAAGATGAAGCCTCAATTCTGAACATCTATGCCCAAATATAAAGGCATTCACATTTGTAAAAGAAACATTACTCAAATCACACATAAAACCTCATACACTTATAGTGGGGAGACTTCAACACCCCACTCTGACTACTAGACAGGACCACCAGACAGAAACTTAACAAAGAAACAAAGGAACTAATAGAAGTTATGACCAAATAGGGTTTAACAGACATCTGTAGAACATTCCATCCAAACACAAAAGAATATTCTTCTCAGCGCCACATGGAACCCTCTCTAAAATGGACCACAAACTTGGCAACATAGCAAACCACAACAGGTAAAAATAAAATAAAATAAAATAACCCCCTGTATCTTTTCAGACCACCATGCTTTAAAGTTAGAATTCAACAACAACATAAATTGCAGAAAACCTTCAAATTCATGGAAATTGAATAATGTGCAATTGCACCATTCCTGGGTCAAGGAAGAAATAAAAAAGAAATTAAAGACTTCCTAGAATTCAGTAAGAATGAAGACACAACCTACCCAAACTTATGGGACTTATGAGTTGGTTCTTCTAGAAAATCAACAAGATAGACAAACCTTTATCCAAACTTACCAAACAACAAAGAGTGAACATGCAAATTAACAAAATTAGAAATGAAAAGGGGGACGTAACTATAGACACTGAGGAAATCCAGAGAATCATCAGGTCATACTTTGAAAACCTGTACTCCACAAAATTTGAAAATATAAAGGAAATGGACAATTTTCTGGATATATATCATTTATCAAAATTAAATCAAGAACAGATAAGCAATTTAAATAGACCTATGACTCCTAATGAAATAGAAGCAGTCATCAAAAGTCTCCCAATCAAAAAAAAAAAAAGCTGAGGGCCAGATGGCTTCAGTGAAGAATTCTACCAGAAATTCAAAGAACAGCTAATACCAATTCTCCTCAAAGTATTTCACACTATAAAAGCAGAAGGGTCATTGCCAAACTCCTTTTGTGCTGCTACAATTACCTTAGTACCCAAGCCACACAAAGACACAACTAAGAAAGAGAACTTCAGACCAATATCCCTCATGAACATTGATGCAAAAATACTCAATAAAATACTGGCAAATCAAATCCAAGAACATGTCAGAAAAATCATCCACCATGATCAAGTAGGCTTCATCCCAGGGATGTAAGGATGGTTCAACATACAAAAATCCATCAATGTAATCCACCATATAAACAAAGTGAGAAAGAAAAATCACATGATCATCTCACTAGATGCTGAAAAAGCCTTTGACAAAATCCAACACCCCTTCATGATAAAGGTCTTGGAGAGATCAGGGATAAAAGGAACATACCTCAACATAATAAGAGCAATATACAGCAAGCCAACAGCCAACATCAAACTAAATAGAAAGAAACTCAATGTGATTCCTCTAAAATCAGGAACAAGACAAGGCTGTCTACTCTCTCCATACCTCTTCAATATTGTCCTTGAAGTTCTAGCTAGAGCAATAAGACAACAAAAGGAGATCAAGGGGATACAAATTAGAAAAGAAGAAGTCAAACTTTCACCATTTGCAGATGATATGATAGTTTACATAAGTGGTCTGGAAAAACTCTACCAGGGAATTCTTACAGCTGAGAAACACCTTCAGCAAAGTGGCAGGATACAAGATTAACTCAAAAAAATCAGTAGCCCTACTACATAAGATGATAAACTTGCTGAGAAAAAAATCAGAGAAACATCACCCTTTACAATTGCCACAAACAACATAAAATACCTTGGGGTAATGCTAACCAAACAAGTGAAAGATCTGTATCGAAAGAACTTTGGGTCTTTAAAGAAAGAAATTAAAGAAGATACCAGAAAATGGAAGGATCTCCCATGCTCTTGGATAGGTAGGATCAACATAGTAAAAATGGCAATCTTGCCAAAAACAATCTACAGATTCAATGCAATCCCCATCAGAATACCAGCACAATTCTTCACAGACCTTGAAAGAACAATTCTCAACTTTATGTGGAAAAACAAAAGACCCAGGTTAGCCAAAACAACCCTGTACAATAAAGGAACTTCCGGAGGCATCACCATCCCTGACTTCAAGCTCTATTACAGAGCTATAGTCCTGAAAACAGCTTAGTATTGGCACAAAAATAGACAGGTAGACCAATGGAATTGAATTGAAAGTCCTGATATTAATCTACACATCTATGAACATCTGATTTTTGACAAAGAAGCTAAAACTATACAATGGAAAAAAGAAAGCATCTTCAACAAATGGTGGTGGCATAACTGGAGGCTGGCATGTAGAAGACTGCAGATAGATCCATATCTATTGCCATGAACAAAACTTAAGTCCAAATGGATCAAAGACCTCAACATAAATCCAGCCACACTGAACCTACTAGAAGAGAAGGTAGGTGGTACCCTCAGACAAATTGGTACAGGAGACTGCTTCCTGAACATAACACCAGTAGCACAGAACTGAGATCGACAATTAATAAATGGGACCTCCTGAAACTGAAAAGCTTTTGTAAGGCAAAGGACACACTCAACAAGACAAAACAGCAGCCACAGAATGGGAAAAGACATTCACCAACCCCACATCTGACAGAGGGATGATTTCCAAAATATACAAAGAACTCAAGAAGCTAGTCTCCAAAACACCAAACGATCCAATTAAAAATGGGGTACAGAATTAAATAGAGAATTCTCAATAGAGGAATCTGAAATGGCTGAAAGACACTTAGGAAAGTGCTCAACATCCTTATCCATCAGGGAAATGCAACTCAAAACAACTCTGAGATACCATCTTACTCCTGTCAGAATGGCTAAAATAAAAAACACCAATGATAGTTTATGCCGGAGAGGATGTGGAGAAAGGGCAACACTTCCTCACTGCTGGTGGGAGTGCCAACTCATACAACCACTTTGGAAATCAGTATAGTGGTTCCTCAGGAAAATGGGAATGAGTCTACCAGACGATCCAGCAATTCCACTCTTTGCATATACCCAAAAGATGCACATTCATACAACAAGGGCATCTGTTCAACAATGTTCATAGCAGCATTATTTGTAATAGCCAGAAACTGGAAGCAACCTAGATGCCCCTCAACTGAAGAATGGATGAAGAAAATATGGTACATTTACACAATGGAGTACTACTCAGAGGGAAAAAAAATGGAATCTTGAAATCTGCAGGAAAAATGGATGGAACTAGAAGAAACCATCCTGAGTGAGGTAACCCAGTCACAAAAACGGTATGTACTCACTCATATATGGATTTTAGACATAGAGCAAAGGATTACCAGCCTACAATCCACACCTCCAGAAAAGCTAGGAAACAAGGAGAACCCTACGAGAGACACACATGGTCCCCCAGAGAAGGGGACAAGATCTCCTAAGCTAATTGGGAGCATGGGGGAGGGGAGAGGGAGTTAGGAGGAAGAGAAGAGGAGAAGAGGAGGGGAGAGGAGGACATGAGAGAGCAGGAAGATCGAGTCAGGGGAAGAATAGATGAGAGTAAGAAAAGAGACACCATAATAGAGGGAGCCATTATAGGTTTAAAGAAAAATCTTGCACTAGGGAAATGTCCAAAGATCTACAAGGTCGGCCCCAACTAACAATCTAAGCAATAGTTGAGAGGCTACCTTAAATGCCCTTCTCCGATAATGAGATTGATGACTACCTTATATGCCATCCTAGAGCCTTCATCCAGTAGCTGATGGAAGTAGAAGCAGACACCCACAGCTAAACACTGAGCTGAACCCTGGAACCCAGTTGTAGAGAGGGAGAAGTGATGAGCAAAGGGGTCAAGACCAGGCTGGAGAAACACACAGAAACAGCTGACCTGAACAAGGGGGAGCTCATGGACCCCAGACTGATAGCTGGGAAACCAGCATAGGATTGTTCCAGACCCCCTGAATGAGAATGTCAGTTTGGAGGTCTGGTTAATCTATGGGGCCTCTAGTAGTGGATCAATATTTATCCCTATTACATGAATGGACTTTGGGAACTCATTCCACATAGAGGGATACTGTCTCAGCCTATACACACGGGGGAGGGTCTAGGCCCTGCTCCGAATGATATGACAGACTTTGAAAATCCCTCATGGAAGGCCTCATCCTCCCTAGGGAACAGAAAGGGAATGGGATGGGGGTTGGTGGGGGGTAGGGGAGGAGGGGAGGGTGAGGGAACTGGGGTTGACTTGTAAATGAAGCTCATTTCTAATTTAAATTTAAAAAGGAAAAAATTTTAAAAAGAAAAAAAATAATTATATCTTGGTTTTGATTTATTTTAAAATTTATTTATTTTATATTTTATTTTATTTTAAATTTTGATTTATTTTTTAAATTACTTTATTCATTTTTTGAGACAGGGTCTTACATAACCGAGGCTGGCCCATGTCAGTCTTCCTTTACCAGCTTTCTGAATGCTTGGATTGCAGGTATGTGCCACACACACACATGTAGGAAGCCGGTTCCTGCATTATAATGCTGCCTGAAGACACCAAGGTGTGAATTACTTCACAGGCGCTGGGTAATCTCCATTCCTTTGATCTCTGCCTATCCCGTGGCTCATTCTTGCCTGAGGAGCTGAAGCCATTCATAGGGTAATACGTCCCAGGCGGCTGGTCAGCCTTTTATATAGGGATGGTTTTCTTCGTTCAATGTCTCTGCTTAGTCTCTGCTCAGTCTCTGCTCAGTCTCTGCTCAGTCTAATGCATTAAAGCTTGTCTGCAGAAGGATCCGAGTGTCCTGCGTGTGTTTCTTGCTGGCGAGGAATACAGAGCGGGCGCGGGACACACACACATCCTGCCTAATTGGATTTCTTAATGTCAGCAAGATAACATCTGCAACAGTATACAAAATATGAAGTGTCCAGATCTCATTATTTGTAGCAGCTACTTTCCATGAAGCCACTGAGAACACTGGATGAGCAGATGCTGAACCATTGCTCCTTGGGGAAATCATAGTGTAGCTTCCTGCAAACCTCTAGTCACAGCATTTTCTTTAACTGATCAATACAGAACCTTTTTATATTTGTGTTTATATTGAGATGCCAATTTATGTTATATTACTGATTCATTAGCATAAGCCATGGCCAATGGTACTATGTAATTCATGCCCAAATGAATTTTCCCACATTTTTTTTATAAGGCAGATTATAAACCTTGTGAACACTATTGGGGATATGCTGAATGGTAAAACTATTCTTTCTCAGGACTGGAGAGATGGCCCAGAGGTTAAGAGCACCAACTGCTCTTCCAAGGGTCCTGAGTTCAATTCCCAGCAACCACATGGTGGCTCACAACCATCCGTTATGATATCTTGTGCCCTCCTCTGGTGTGCAGATATACATAATAAATAAATAAAATCTTTTTAAAAAACCTACTCTTTCTCTTCCAAAACCCCACAAAATATGGAAAACATGGCACTAAATGAACCACAAGAAAGGATATTATTCACAGAAGAGCGAAAACTCAAAAGACATAGTGTCTCCATGTCAGAACTCAGAGGGCACAGTGTACCTGGAGGGACTCAGAGCTTTCTGTCTCTGTATACCCACAAAGACCCTGGAGGCACTATAAGCTTCTGTTTGTTTAGCAGTACTAGGGCTCAAACCCAGGGTTCTGTACATGCTAGGCCAGCACGCTAGTGCTTAGTTGCACAGCCCCCTAGATTCACAAGTATTAATTTTAAAGTTATGAGTAGGTTTTAGCGAATAGAAATATTTGCTGATCTAGAACCCACAAAGAACAACACAACTGTACCTGAGAATGAACCTAGCTAAAGATATGCAATGTTTCTGTACGGACAGAGATGCTATAAAACACTACAGAATAAGTAGAGAGATAAACCAAGGCCTAATAGCCCAAGACCCACATCATAGAGAGAACCTTCCATGTGTGCACAGTGACATATATGCACATTATATATATATATATATATATACAAAATGAATAAATAAATAAATAAAATTTAATTAAAAATTAATCAAAATAGTCGTGTACTTGACTGGATGACTCAGTATCATAAAAATATCCATTGTCCCCAGAATAACCCAGTTACAAGAAGAATTCCAAAGGCCCGGTGTACAGCTCAGTAGAAGAGTGCTTGGCTACCACACACTAGTTCCTGGGTTCAATCCCCAGCACCAAGAGGGAGAAAAATGTCATACAATTTGTGTGTGTGTGTGTGTGTGTGTGTGTGTGTGTGTGTGTGTGTGTGTGTGTACACTCACCTGTATGGGTACATGAGAAGGCCAGAGGTTGACATTGGGATGTCTTCCATTGATCAGTTTTCTACCTTACTTTTTGGAGACAAGGTCTCTTGCTGAACCTGAAATTTGTGGTTTCCTAGACAGGCTGAGTGACTACTGAGCCTCCAGAATTTGCCCATCTCTGCCTGCCATTGATGGGGCTACAGGCACATACTGTAGCAGGCTTTCTTTTGAGACACCATCCAGCTCCCAAATCATGACATGGAGACTTATTATGAATGCTCAGCCTTAGCTTAGGCTTGTCCCACCAGCTCTTATAATTTAATTTAACCTGTTTCTCTTTATCTACATTTTGCCTCAGAGCTTTTTACCTTTCTTTTATTCTACATGTCCTACTTGGTGTCTAGCTGGCTGGCAGCTACCTGGCAGGCCCTGGGTGTCTCCCTTTCTTTCTCCTTTGTTGTACCTGTTCTCTTCTCTTGTTCTCTTCTCTCCTCCTATTCTCTTTGTCTGCCAGTCCTGCCTATCTCTCTACTGTCTAGCTATTGGCTGTTCAGTGGTTTTTTGGGTTTTTTTTTTTTTTTTTTTTTTTTGTAGACCAATCAGATGCCTTAGGCAGGCAAGGCAACACACCATTACATCATCAGACAAATGCAGCATAAACAAATGTAGCACACCTTTATACAGCTAAAGTAATATCCCACAATATGAACAAAACACATCTTTACACAGTTAAAGTAATATTCCACAACAATGCAGCTGTCATGCTTGGCTTTTACATGGATGTTGGGAATCAAACTCAAGTCCTCAAGCACAAGTAAGTACCTTGCCCATTGAGTCATCTCCCCAGCCCAGTTATGTATTTAGCTTTTAGGTGTGGCACCAAATGCTTGCAACCCCAGCATTCCAGAGGCAGAAGCAGGAGGGTAAGAGTCGGAGGTTTAGTTTGGGCTACATAGCAAGACCCTGCCTCAAAAAAACAAGACAAGCAAATAAAAAAACAAACCAAAAACTAGAAAAAGAATAGCTATGGCTCAGTAGTTCTGCATTTTCATGTCATGCATAAAGCCTTGGGTTCCACCCCCAGTGCCTTCACATGCCTTCGTCCAGCCACCCACATAAAAGTGAGAAATCCCAGTAGCTTTCAAAAATGTTTTAGTGTTTGTTTTCTGAAATGTGCTCTCTCTCTCTCTCTCTCTCTCTCCTCTCTCTCTCTCTCTCTCTCTCTCTCTGTGTGTGTGTGTGCGCGCGCGCGCGCGCGCGCACGCGTGCGCTTCTCTCACTCTCTCTCTCACACACACACAAATAGATGGGGTGGGGAAATAGAGAACTATGGGTCAAAGTGTACAATGTGTAATTTAGATGCTAAAGTTGGGCATGGAGGTGCATGGCTATAATCCCAGTATTCATGAGGCTAAGCAGAGAGATCTCAAGTTGGAGACCAGCCTGGCTTATTTGTATAGTGAGTTCCAGGCCAAACCGCACTGCACAGCATGGCCTTGTCTCATAATGAAAAAAGAAAAAATCCTGGAGGTCTAGTGGTGACATAGCTGACTCAACTATTTATACCTGAAATCTGCTAGGGTTCTGAGCATCCCCACACACAAGCCACCTATGTGAGGGGATGGCCACATTTAGTTTGATTGTGGTAATCTCTCCAGGGTGGGGACATATATCAAAACACCAAGTTATACACCCTAGAGAGGTACAATTTTCATTTGTTGGCTGTATTTCAACAAAGGCGGGAAAAAAAATGGATGTGGAAATGCAAAGTGCTAAGAATAACCAAGACTGTGAAGATTAACCCGAGAGAACTTGATCTTCCAGTCAGGGTTGGCCCCCGGCTGGTGAATCACCAAAGAGTAGAACTTAGCCAGCAAGACACGAGTGCACATGGATAGCATCCCTTAAGACCAAGGGGGTGCACACAATTTTGGTTGTTGTTGTTTTTAAAGGTACTTTGTTGAGTGTCTAAGTGAGAATAAAAATGAACCCTTACTTCTTCTCATCATTAGCAAAAGTCATTCTATGTGAGCTTCAGTTCTAATGTGAACAGCAAGAGGACCCCCAAAGGACTAATACCAAGGGAAGAAGCTGAAAGCTGTATGTGAGGGGGGCTGGAGCCTGAAGCCTCTGGCAAACTAGCAAGTGCTCTGCTGCTAAGTTTCATCAACATCCAGGGGTTCTAACATTGAATTCAGAATGACTTATGACTGAGCAGAAAGTTATTCCCTCACTATCATGGCTTGGGTGTGTAATGTCCCCCATGTCTGCTCTCCAGCTGGGGTGTTATTTTGGATGGTGCTGAAAAATCTCAGGAGGTAGTGGTCTAGCTGTGGTAAGAGGTCTCCTGGGGTGTGTGCCTAAGTCCCCATTCCTTTACCGTTCCTCTTGTTTTGTGTGTCCCATCTCCCATGAAGTGAATGCCAAATGTCAAGATGTTCTGCCCAAGCACATGGGGCCTAGTGACCTTGAGCTAAAACAAATAGTTCCCTCCTTTCTTTGGGGGCATTTTGGTCACTGATTTGCAGACGTAGGCAATACACTCACGATTCTAGACGTTGGACATCCAAGAGCAAGATGTGGGCAGAACTGGTTTTTCTGGAGGCCTGTGCCTGGTTTGCAGATGCCCACATCCCCGTGTCCTCACGTGATCCTTCCGAAGAGTGTGCCCTGGGCTTCTCTGTAATTCCTGATCTTACGAAGACACATTTAGATTAAAGTTCATCCCTACAACACCATTTCAATGTCATCTCCCATTGCAAGCCCTGTCTCTAAAGGCACTGTATGACTTTAATCACAAATTTGGAGGGATACCACTCAGCCCATAACACCATACCCTCTATATCTCCCAAATTCATATTCTTCTCACATGCTAAATATACTTACCCCATTCCAACTGGTCCAAAGTTTTACCTTTCCCAGAACCACTCCAAGTCCTGTGTCAGCACACTATCATGTCAATCAGGTATTGGTGGTCCCAGGGAGAAAGAAATCCTTTCTGTGGCTGTGAACCTGCAAGAACAAGTTTGTTATGTGTGTTCCAAAAGACCATGATGGGGCAGGCAAGGGGTGGACATCCCCATTCCAAGAGAGAGAGAGCTCAGAATAGAGAGAGAAGTGAAGCTTTGCACTGGAGCAGAAGCCTCACCTTTGGGGCCCACTAAGTGGCAGGATAGGGTACCCCTTTGCCCAGGGTAGCATCCACCTCAGAAGCCTGCAGGCATTTGAATCATATGGTTTATACATTTTTTTTATGCTGGAAGGATCTACTGGACAAAGAGTTCCAAGCAGTTTTGGAACCTGTGTGTTGTTAGGGATTAGGCTCGTGTATGCTAAGAGGTGAAAGGCCAGCCTTGCCCGGAGCAGTGCCAGGGTGGGAATCACAGCCATTTCCTCACTTCTAGCTTCAAGAGAAACAATTCTTTATTATGAAAAGATCAACTAGCCAGAGCTGGAATGTAGCTGAGCTGTGGGGTGCTAAGCTCCTGGGTTTGATCCTCAACACCACAATTAAAGAAATAAAATTTAAAATTACTCTACATTTGGAAGAAAAATGGAGCTTGACTTCTAACTCATGCTGTGCACAGCAACAGCCTCCAGATGTGCCAATTGATCTACACATATAATCCAAACCATAAAAATCAAACGATGAAATTACTAGTAAAAAAAAAAAGGTTTTCTAACTTTGAAGTTGTAAGTAGAGTCATTAGTTTGACACCAGAATCAATTTTTTGCAAAGAAAAACAGAATTTTTTATTTATTAGAGTTATAGATTTGTGGGAGCCTATAAACTCAGCATATAAATTCAAGATACACTTGAGTCAAAGTTAAATATTGTACTACACACACACATACACACACACACACACACACACACACATACACACAGGTTCATATAAAGAGTTTTCACCAATTAAAAATAAAAGCAAAAATCAAAAAGTAATAAAAGACATGAATATACAATACAAATGGCCCCTCAATCCTTGCAATATGTCAATCTCATTAAAATTTAAAAACTTCAGCTGAAAAATGAAATATTGCCTTCTAGACAGACTGGTGGTGCATGTCGCCACCACAACTTTTTTTTTTGGTGGGGGCAATATATATATTATATATATATATATATATATATATATATATATATATATATATGGTTTCACTGTGTAGCCCTGGCTGTTCTGGAACTCACTCTGCAGACCAGGCTGGCCTCAAACTCACAGAGATCCACCTGTCTCTGTCTCCTGAGTGTTGACAGCAGTACACAACTTTAATCCAAGCACACAGACAGCAGGAGCCCTGGGGACTAGCCTGGGCTACAGAATAAGACACTGTCACAGAAACAGCAAAAAATAAGTACATAAATAATCAACAATCTCTCTGCTTCTAGTGCCTGTGGCGGTTTAATGAGAATGGTCCCCATAGGCTCATATAGTAGAATGTTTAGTCAGCAGGAAGAGGAACTATTTGAGAAGGATTAAGAGATGTGGCCTTTGTTGGAGGAGGTGTGCACTGGGGGTGGGCTTGGAGGTTTCAAAAAGCTCAAACCAGGTTGAGCGTCTCTCTATTCCTGCTGCCTGTAGATCAAGATGTAGACCTCTCAGCTACGTCTCCAGCACCATGTCTGCCTGCCCACCGCCATGTTCCCCGCCATGATAATAATGGACTAAGCCTCTATCTAAAACTGCAAGCCAGCCCCAATTAAATTCTGTAAGATAATGAGAATAACCCAGTCTGTTATCCAGTCAGTTAGAGCAAGGGCAGTGTGTGAAATCCACTCCCAAGCATTTACAGTCACACACGCACATAAGCACAGACGTCATGGAAGAACAGAGTTGAACTGAACAGTGCAGATGGCAAGTAAGTGCAGTACCTTTGGGAGGTTGACATGTAAAGACATTAATATAGCATAACATAACAATTGTTATATAAATAACAGATTGTTTAGTGTTTTAAAAGTATTACTCTGCCTGCGCATGGTGGCACACATCTTTAATCCCAGCATGCAGAAGGCAAAGGCAGGAGAATCTCTATGAGTCTGAGACCAGCATGGTCTACACATAGAGTTCCAAGCCAGCCAGGAATACATAGTAAGACTCTGCCTCAAAAAAGCATGTATGTTGGGGAAGGGCCCAGGCCTGGCCCAGGAGGATGTGGTAGACTTTGGGGAGCCCCTTTTGAGGGCCTTACCCTGCCTGGGGAGTGGAGGGGGGATGGGTAGGGGCAGGTGGGATGTTGGGGGGAGGGGAGGGAGAGGGAGAAGGGATTGACATGTGAAGCAAGCTTGTTCCTAATTTGAACTAATGAAAGAATAAAATAAAAAATAAAAAGTATGTATTATGTATTCTCTCTCTCTCTCTCTCTCTCTCTCTCTCTCTCTCTCTCTGTATGTGTGTGTGTGTGTATGCATACAACACACTGACATTTATGCACAGGTCAGCGGATAACACAAGGTTCTTCCCTAACACGTGGACCCCAGAGATTAAATTCAGCTTTTCAAACTTGGTGGCTGAGCCATCTCTCCAGACAGAATGCCTGGTTTTTATTATAATGTGCATCTATTATTTCTGCCATGGAATTATTTCTAAGTCAAGAAATATAAATGGCAACGTCCATGTTTCCCATTTGTTTTAGAATTTAGAGGAGGGTTGAGTGCAGCCGTAGAACATTTACTTAGCTGTAGGAAGTGTTACACTTACATGAGACTGAGTTCTTCCCCGGTATCACAACGGGGGGGGGGGGGGGGGCGCAGAGTTTTAAATGAGAGGAAGTAGTAACATTGGTAGAGTATTAGAACCATCCAGAAGAGTCTATGAGGAGTACAGTGAAGCCAGCTGCCTGTGGTCAGACAGAGCAGATTCACTATTGCAGGCCCTGAGTTACAAACATGTACCAAATGCAGCTGATGGGAAGCAAGACTGAGTGTGTTTATTTAATTAATTAAATACTTTTTGTTTACTGTTATTTTGTTGTTTTTTTTTTTTTTTTGAGACAGGATCTCTCTACACAGCCCTGGCTGTCCTGGAGCTTGCTATGTAGACCAGGCTATCCTAGAATTCACAAAGATCCTCCTGCATCTGCCTCCATAGTGCTGGGATTAAAGGTGAGCTACATTGTGTCTGGCTATTGCCCTTTTTTTTTTTTTTTGACAAGGTCTTATGTAGCCCAGGTTAGCCCCAAGCTCATCATCTTCCTACTTCAGCTTCCCCAGCACTGGGATGAGAGGTGTGGCACCAAAAATAAGGAAGCTGGACCAGTAAGTCAAAATATTGTTTTCAGCTGAAACCACACAGCAAAGGGTTGTAAAGGGATAAGGAAGAAGGGGAGAAAGGAGGAAAATAGAGAGGAGGAGAGTGAAGCTGCATTTAGTGTCACACATGGGACGGGGGCAATCTCAAACGTCCTCATCATGGAAGGGGTCAAATGTTTGAGGGGATAGATGAGTTGGATGGCTTGACTTGGTCATCCCACTTTGGATTCAAATCATAGCAGTGCTTTGTACCCCATTAATATACACAGCTATAACCTGTCACTATCTAACATGTGTGTTATTCTTTTGTTTAAAAAGAAGAAAAGAGAAATGCTGAGACATACATATTGACTATAAGTTTATTATAAGGCCCGGCAGAATGGGGAGACTAAGAAGAGGAACAGGGGTAAATGGCTGACCGCCATGGCCGGTCGCCATAGACAGACAGAGCAGGGAAACAGAGAGAGGGGAACAGAGCGCACACAGAGCTGGACAGAGGAACAGAGAGCATAAATGGGCAGGGGCCTATCTTTAAAGGGGTCCTCTGCACCTGCGTGCAGACTTAGTTCCCATGGAACCTTGGGCTGACCAGGGTAATGCCTGTTTCACCAGGTAACAGGGGCAGGCCAGCATAATGCCTGAACCTTTCAATGTGGATTAAAGATGCCAATCTGAGAAGATTCAGACCTCGTCTTTCAGAAACAGCACACACCCACGGGTTCTCTGTTTTAAATTAGGACGAAATAATACTTAAGGCAGAGGCTCTATAATGATTTCTCCACAAAAACCTACAGTGGCAATAAATAACAGAGATAAGCCAGGTATGGTGGCATAGGACTGTAATCCCAGTGCTCAGAAGGTAGAGCCCAAGGATCAGGAATTCAAGGACAGGCTTCGCTACACGAGACTCTGGCTTTTCCAGAGGCAGAATCTCCAGTACAATCCAAGATTCAGCCTCACCCAGACCCTCTGCTGAGGCTGAGCAAGACATTGCTGCTAGAGGTATAATAGACATTAGCATTACTATACAAGAGGTGGTGAAGACCGCCCTCATCCACAATGGCCTAGCATGAAACTGTCAACACTGTAGACAAAGCTCCAGGCCCATCTTTGTGTGTTGGCATCCAATTGTGAGGAGCCTATGTATATCAAGCTGGTGAAGGCCTTTTACAATGAGCACTCAATATCAACCTAATAAAGTGTGATGACAATAAGAAACTGGGAGAAAAGGAAGGCCTCTGTAAAATTGATCAAGAGGGGAAACCAACCAGTAAAGTGGTTGTTAGCAGTTGTGTGGTGGCTAAGAATCTCAGGAAAGAATGTCATTGAAGAGCACTTCAAATGCAGTAAATAAACAAATAAAAGATTTGGCTCATTCAAAAACAAGAAAAAACAAAGGATCTGGGGAGGTGGCTCAGTTGACAATTGGCTTGTCACACTAGCATGAAGCTCTGGGTTTGGATTCTCAGCACCTACACACATCAAAGCTATGTGTACCCCCACAGTCCCTACACTGGGGAGACAGAGCTTAGCTAAATCAGTGAAATCCAGAGTCAGCGAGAGACCCTGTCTCAAAAAATAAGGTAAATGGTTTCTGGGGAGCAACACTTGAAGCTGACATCTGGCTTCCATACACATGTGCACATGTGTTCAAACACCAGAGTTCCAAGAGCAGGTTGTTCTTTCTCAAAAAGGCAAACTGATCAAGACAGTTGCAGGAAGAAAATGAAAGAGAAACTACCTGGTGAATTAAACAAAACACTAGAAATGCAAACTTGACATTGGCTGTTGCATCACCACCTCGAACAAAGAAGGAACCAGGAAGGAAGCAAACCAGTTCTTTGTGATGTTCATAATGAAAACAGCTGGGTCAAAATACACTGATGTTTAAACACTGAGAAAACAGCCAGCTGCGATTGCCTGCAGTCTAACTCAGAACAGTGTCTCTCAGCTGTGTGAGAGAGCTGCTCGGGAGCGTCTAAACCCACACTTAGGTCCTGTCCACTATGGTCTATTAAATCAAAATCTAGAACAAAGGTTTCAAGTTCAAGACAGAAACTACTCAAACAAAGGAAGAAAGAATGGCAGCTGCACAAATCAACAAGCCAAAGACATGTCTGGCTTAGCTGTAAGCAAATGGGTGAAAAATATTTCCAAGATCAAAATGAAAATAAACATCAGCTAGAATTTTGGTAATACTTATTACTCGGTGTTGATATTACTAATTTGTAAAAGTCAATGCCCTGTTCTTCAGGTCTAAAGATAGGCAGAGATGAGGAGCGGCATCTTCCATCAGAACACCGCAAACGAACAAGGAAAAAGGGGGTGGGGGAGACCCAGTGTGAGTAACTCTTTCCACAATTAAAACAGCCCCAATTTTTGAATTATCGAGAAATTAATTAAAAGAAAGAAATTGATACCAATAACAAAAGTCTTAGAATAAAGTCATTTTTGTAGACTAGAAAGGGTTACAAACACATCTGTAACTGGGAAAAATCACTTTGGGCTGTTTGCAGTGGGAAGACACCAAACACAAGCACTAGTCCTGAAAATATGGGAACAGGTAAGAAAATTGTGTTAAAATTAGACATCACTCTGGCCTGAAAGCTTATCTTAAAAATATCTTCTAGTATATATGTGTTAAATTTAAAAAGAAAGTAAGGGCTGGACGTGATGTCACATGACTGTATCCCAGCACTCCAAAGACAGTGTGGCAGGGATTTGAATGCCAGGCCAGCCAGAGCTACATAATGAGGCCATGTTTCAAAAAACAAGAGCTACAATATAGCAATATCATAATAAACAAATTGAAGCTTATGGTAAAAAGTGTATGTCTCAGCACACACTGAGAAAAGAATGATAAGAAATCCCAACAAGAACCAACTCAAGGACCACAGTGTAATATCTGTAAGAACAGGGTAGCAAAGGGACACAGGGAAATAAAATCTAGCAAGCTTGCATCATAGCATGGTTGGTAGAATGCCTTTTGCTTGATAGCTGTAGTCATAAGTTAGTTACAGATCTAGGGCCTCCATTTCCTGGTTTGTAAAAGAGAACCAACCCTTTTGTTGGGATGGTTAAGCAAGGGAATGCATTCAAAGCCATCTACACTGCTTCATGCGATAGTAGAATCAACAACAAGAGTGATCATTTACTATTGTTCTGATTTGTGGGTTTTGTTCAGGCTTCGATATGTGCAAAGAAATGAGACTCCACACCTGATAATGGTGTAACAATGTCATAGGAACAAAGAAACAGAACCAATAAGCAACAGGGACGAGTGGAGAGAGAGAGAGAGAGAGAGAGAGAGAGAGAGAGAGAGAGAGAGAGATCACCAGAGCTCTATCTGGGCTTAAGTTGAGGGGACTTCCTTATTAGGTTGAGTCAGACAGACTGGAATCTCACATTTTCAGGAAAAGCTGGTTTGTTTTGAAATCTACCTGTATCCTTGATATTTGGCTTAACTGGCTCAATTCTAGTTTAGTTGGGAGCCTAGTGAGAGTTCATTTCAAATCAATAGACACTGCTCATTTTTGCTTAATCACTGCTCTCAATGATGTATTTAAAATATGGTGGATTGGGGACATGGCTCAATGCCGGCACGTCTGTCTGGTATTACAGAGCCCTAGGTCGTAGCACTGAAAAGTACTACCAAAATACCAGTAGTTGTGATGATAATAATTGTTGGCACTTATGGAATGGTTTTTGAAGACCATATTCAAAACTGCCTTGTGGGGTTAGGAAGAATTTTCTTAACTTCTCAGCCAGCTGTGGGGTAGAGAAGTTAAGCTACACTCAACAAAAGTGAAAATTAGCAGAGTAGGAGATGAGAGGCAGGATTCTAAGTATAGACTTCAACACTGTCCTATAGATCTCCACACCTCATCAGGAGACTTCCTGAATGAGGACAGACCTTGGACTGCAACCTAAAATCTGTCAGAGAGAGGGGCTTGCCTGTCCCTGAAGCTAAGTGCTCTGCCCCTCATGGGCTGCATGAGCATCTTGGGTACCTGCTCCCTCTCCTCCTCCAACACTTACAGCAAGCACATGCCTGTGTGTGTAAACCCTCTCAGTGTTAAACTTCTTTTTCTTAGGTACTAAGATTGCAGTTCTCAGGAAATGTCACTGGAGGCCTTCTGGGACCCAGTGCTGTGGTATATGACCTGCCTGCAGTGAGCAGCAGCTCTGGACAGACAAGAACTTGCGTTTTCTTTCTGGCTTTGAGATGTTCTTTGTTGCTTGTGGCCATGGGGTCCCTGTGGGCATTTGGGTTCCAGAAACAAGTGATGATCCTTCAGGCCATCTAGCCCCAACATTCCGAAGTTCTGAAATTAGATTAGCAGCCAGTGGAAAAGGCAATACATCTGCTTTCCAAGCACTAACCCCAAACCCAAGGGTGCCTCCTTCCAACTGTTGCAGCCAAAGATCTTCGTGTGTGTGTGTGTGTGTGTGTGTGTGTGTGTGTGTGTGTATTTGAGGAAAAATAGAGAACATAAATCCCCTGCCTTCGACACTGCTACCTGAACAGTTCAGTGGCATGAAGTACATTCACACTGCCGGCAACCACCCCACCATCGATCTTTAGAACCTTATAAAACTGAAACTTTGTCCTCATTAAAGACTGACTCCTTCCTTCCCCTCCCTCAGCCTCTGGAGATCCCCTTCCACCTCTCCAAATCTGCTGACTCTAGGGTCCCCGTACATATGAAAAAATACTGATAATATCTATCTTTCTGTGACCAGCACATTGCTCTTAGCACAATGTCCTCAGAGTTTATATATACTGCAGCATATGCCTGGACGTTCTTAACTTTTAAAGTCTTTTTGAAAAAAGAATATGGCTTTTGGACATGCACAACCCACTGTGTTACACAGCCATCCAATGCTGTCACTTGGCATGCCCACCTCATGGCTGCTGTGAGTAGTGTTGCTGTGTGTGTTTACTTGGGGCAAGCAGGGCCCTCTCCTGACTCTCTTGGCTAAACACTCAGACACAGTTCTGCTTTTAGTGTTCTTAGGAGGCAGATGCTGTTTCCATAGTGCAGGGCGGGGGGGGGGGGTTTGGATTTTTAAAGAACAGAAGCTCTTCATACATAAATGTTTTCACAAGGCACCCAAAGGTGGCTGTTCACAATAGCAAGTACCCAGGTGGGTCATTTCCTAAAGGGTGAGAGTATCCACAGACTGACCATAAGAACACTGTCTTAGAGTGCCCGCATGGAGGGCCCTACCCAGCCTGGGGAGTGGAGGGTGGGTGGGGTGGGGGGCAGGTGGGAGGTTGCGGAGAGGGTTGGGGGGAAGGGGAGAAAGGGGGAGGAGGGATTGACATGTGAAGCAAGCTTGTTCTTAATTTGAACTAATAAAAAAATTACAAAAAAAAGAAAGGATTAAAAAATAAAACACTGTCTTAGGTGCCTAGTGCTGTAATAAACACTATGACTGAAAGCAGCATGGGGAGGAGAGGGGTTATTTACAATTCTTGGGTCACACTCCATCACTGAGAGAAGTCAGCACAGGAACTCAAAGCAGGAACCTGGAGGTAGGAACTGAGGAAGAGACTATTGACAAATGCTGCTTAGTGGTTTGCTCCTTCTGACTTGCTCAGTTTGCTTTCTTATGGAGCCAAGGCCACAATGGGCTGGGCCCTTCCACATTGGTTACCTACATGCCAATCTGATGAAGGCATCTTCTCAATTAAGAGTCCCTCTTATCAGATGACTCTAACTGTACCAGATTGACAAAAAAATAACAACAGGACAAATACATTAAAAGAAGGACTTGAGGTCATCAAAGTGAGTCAGCGGGTATAATACTGACTACCTGAGTTTCCTCCCCATCCCCAAGACCCACATGGTGGAAGGAGAGAGCCAACTCTTAGAAGCTGTGCTCGGACCTCCACACGTGTGCTGTGGCATGCACATACCCACACGCAGAAACACAAATAATGTAACAAAAGATGGTCTTAATCTAGATAAAAGTTTATGACTGTGAAAAATGCATGCATGACTTGTTTTAATAATACAGAGAAAATACATTAGTAAGTCAAATAGCAAGACATGATAGCATACTTGAGACCCCAGCACCTGGAAAGTAGAGGCAGGACAGTCAGACGTTCAAAGCTATCCTTGACTACAGAGTCATCCTTAGCTACATAGCCAGCCTGGGCTACATGAAATACTGTCTCAAAAACAAACAAACAAGTCAAAAAACTACTAAGCTTCTAAATCTGTTTCTGGCTGGCCTATTTTAAAAACATACTCAGCATTATTTGATATA
Organism: Cricetulus griseus; assembly: GCF_003668045.3. Taxonomy (NCBI): domain Eukaryota; kingdom Metazoa; phylum Chordata; class Mammalia; order Rodentia; family Cricetidae; genus Cricetulus; species Cricetulus griseus. The sequence goes on along the minus strand of NW_023276807.1, from coordinate 212,228,606 downwards.
CAGATTCATTTTCCTTAAAAACAGATGACTAGGGTAGACTGGAGCACTACTCCCTGTTTTCAGAGTTCTAGAAACATGAGTTTAAAGAATGTAGGTGGGTATGTTTTGTTTCTTATTGCTAGAGTGCTCCGTGACTGTACAAAAAGAACATCAAGAGCTTAAAAAATTGTACTAGAAGAAATCAGTGTAGTTGGTGGCGTGGTGCCATGAGGCACTCACAGATGCTGTGTTTTTAGATGTCTTTAAGAAAGTAGAAGGTGGAGCTAGTGAAGAGTTGGCCCAGTGGTTAAGAGTCATTGTGAGCTCTTGCAGAGGACCAGGTTCATGTCAGGTATGCACATGGTACATATAACCTACATGGAGGCAAAACATGCATACACTTAAAATAAACCTTAAGGAAAAGAGAAAATATGGGGACTGGTGTGGAGAGGTGGCCCAGTAGTTAATACTTCTGCAGACAACCAAGATCAGTTCCCAATGCCCACATCAGGCAGCTCACAACTGTGACTCCAATTTCAGGGGAATCAGAAACCTCTGGCCTTTGCAGAGTCCTACACAAAATCATGTGCACATACTCACATACGGACCACATGAGTACACATAAATAAATGCTAAAAATAAGTCTTTTATAAAAAGAAAATATACAGAAGGAGCCAGTGACATGGATCACGGGGTAAAGATGCTTGTCACACAAGCCTATCGACCCAAGTTGGATTCCCAAAGCCCACATCAAGGTGGACAGAGGGAACTGACTCCATGAAGCTGCCCTCTGACTCTGCAGGTATGCTGTGACATATACTCCCACATCCCTACATCTCTCTCTCTCTCTCTCTCTCTCCTCTCTCTCTCTCTTCTCTCTCTCTCTCTCTCTCACACACACACACACACACACACACACACACACACACACACACACACACAAATTTTAAAATCTTTAAACAGAAAGAGGAAATTATTTTTATGGGATGATTTGAAAACAACAGAAAGCCGGGCATTGGTGGCACACGCCTTTAATCCCAGCATTCGGGAGGCAGAGGCAGGCAGATCTCTGTGAGTTCGAGACCAGCCTGGGCTACAAGAGCTAGTTCAGGACAGCCTCCAAAGCCACAGAGAAACCCTGTCTCAAAAAAGAAAAGAAAACAACAGAAACATTAAATAGCCAGATAAGTATTGTATATTAAGGCAGGGTTCTCTAGATAAACAGAACTGATAGAATGAACATACATTGCTGGGGGCACAGCTAATTCAACAACAACTGTGTCCCAACAGAAAGAATCCAATAGTTATTCAGACCACAAGTCTAGCTGTCTCTTTTGGTCTTCAGCTCACATTGGAATTCTGCAGAAGTAGACTCTAATGCCAGCGAAGGAAGGCCTCAGCAGCAGGATAGAAGAACTTGCCAGTGAGAGTGAGGGCAAGCAGGCAAAGAGCAAAAGCTTCCTTCTTCCAGGTCCTTTATATAGGCTGCTTTGAGGAAGGAGGAGGTGAGACTCTGATTTAGAGTGGGTCTTCTGTCTTCAAAGGACCTGGATATAAGGTGGGTCTTCTCATCTCAAATAATCAAACCAAGAAAATTCCTCCTGGGTGTGCCTATTTGCTTGGGTGTTTGGTTAATCCCAGATGTATTGAAGCTGATAACCAAGAATAGCCATCACATTTATTTACTGGGGAAACAAGAACTATGATAAGACACCCCAAGGGTCATTGCAGAATGACACATGAGATGATAATGTATAAAATAGTAGATGTGTACAGGAACAGTGCAGTGTGCAGAAGACCAGGGAGCAGACTCGGCCAACTGCCAACAGGGCCGTGGTACCTCTGTGGGGGTTTGGTGGGAGAGGGACTTTACTTCTCACATACTTTTCTATTATTTACCACCCTCAGTAAAATAAACTCATATGTTGCCTGTGTAACATTTTTAATAATATGAAGAAGCAAACTATGGCCTGGGTGAGTTCATCTCTCCCCACAGTGGGAGTATGGGCCCAAGGAGAACATGAACTGTTACAGATTGAGAAGGATGGAGAGAAACAATGGGGATGGGATGAAGAAATGGGTGGTGTGCTGACATCACTCTGTAGCCCTCTCACCTGGCCAATGGAGGCAGGTCTCTTGGACAGGGTCTTAGACACTTTGCAATTGCTGTGACAAAGAACCATGACCAAGGTAACTTATAAAAAAGTGTTTAGTTTGTGGCTCCCAGTTACAGAGGGTTAGAGTCCATGACCATCACAGCAAGGAGCACGGCAGCAGGCAGGCAGGCATGATGCTGCAACAGTAGCTGAGAGTTTACATACTTACACACAAATGTGAGGCAGAGAGAGCTAACTGGGGATGGTGTGAGCTTCTGAAACCTCAAAGCCCACCTTGTTAGAGGAGTGACCGCCTCCAACAAGGTCACACCTCCTAATTCTTCCCAAACAGTTCTGCCAACTGGCAAGCAGTCATTCAAATATATGAACCTATGGAGGCCATTGCTATTCAGAACTATCAAGGGCAGCGAAGGTGGCATCTGGGTCTTGCAGCAAGAGCCACATGAGGGAAGGGGCAAATAGCACTGTAAGAAGAGACATATCAGTCCATGTCACACACCAGAAAGGGTGAGTGACAAAAGGCAGCAAAAGTATCCCCAGGTGCCAGCCATAGTGACTCTAACAGCTGCCCAGCTGCCCTGGACTTATGAAGTAGCAGTCAGACAGCAAGGGGTCAAAGAATGAGTAAGAATGAGAAGAAAGTGAAAAAGCAGTCTTCCCAGAAGCAAAGCTGTGGGAAAAAAGAGCTGAGGTGACCCCTGGGAGGTGACTGAGGAGCCCCTGAGGTTCTAGTGTGAGGAGGCCAAAGCCAGAGAGCAAAGATGGATCAAAGAGAGCTGTCTCCACCCCTGGAGGCCAGGGCAACTCCATAGCCATCCCAGGCTGGGTGGGCTGGGTGGAGGCAGGTTGGTTGCCCTGAGAGAGCAGAGCTACTGGGCTGGGCCAAGGAGCCAGGGGAAGTCTAGGGAGAGGGTGGAAGGGTCACTGGAAGCATGGAGTGGAGCACTAAACTAGAGGGGCGTGTCAATTCCTTTCTCCTCATCCTTGTAAGTAGGATGAGATGTGAGAAGTGGCCTGGGGCTAAATTTATAGGGAATGAGCAGGGCAGACATGGGGAAGAAGGACGAATGGGTTAAGCTCAGAGAGAGCTGCCAAGTGGACACTTGCAGAGCTTGGGAAGGGGGAAGAAAATCAGTCTAAGGGACCACTGGGCAGGAAAACTGGGCTAGGAACAAGGCAGCAGAGTTCAGGAGTGAGTGGAGATGAAGCCTGTGGTAAGAAAATGGATTGCTAAAATGTAAGAGATGATTTTTAAAAATGGGAACAAAGAGACTGATTCCATTTAAGTTAATGTCAACTGAATATAACATAGAACCCCCAAATATGCCCTTTAACTTTTGTTCCATTTAGAGGAAATCCAAAAAAAAAAGGTGACCCGTAGTTCTCTTGGTGCCTCTAAGGGCACTAGTGACTTGGGCTTCATCTGTTTCTCTGCCTTTCCATCCTATCTCAAGGTCACCTTAAGACTTACTGTGGCTGCTGTTGCCAGCTGTTACACGTGTGTTCTGAGCAGCTGTGTACTTTAAAAGCAGATAGCATAGCTCCCGGCTGAATCAGTCTTCCAGGAAGCCCCACCCAACACATTCACTTTCATCGCTTTCCACCTAACCTAGGCACCAAACCAGAAATGAAGAAGTCTGAAAAAAAAATCTGTGAGCTCTCCCAGTCTTCCTTAAGATAGTGTCTTACTATACAGCACTTTATCCTCCTGCCTCAGCCTCCCACACACTGCTGTTGCAGGCATGCAATACCACACCACGCTGAAAAGCCACTGGTCCAGGCTACACCAAGGTCTCTTACTGTCTTTCTTGCAGTGACCAAATACTTGGCCTAAGCAACTTAAGGGAAGAAGAGATAATTTCTGCGCAGGATTTCAGGGGATTTTTAGTCCATCATGGTGGGGAATGCATGGCTGCCGGTGGCTCTGCCCGTGATGGGATCATGTAGCCGCAGCTTGTTACTTAGCACCAGCTGGTTGCATGGCACTGACCACAAAGCTGGCTGGTACACTGTAACACTCAAGACCTGCCCACAGTGGCCTTAAGCTGACCAGCTAGGCACCACCTCCCTGGGTTCCGTAAACTTCCCAAACGGAGCCAGCATCCAAAGATCAGGTGTTCAAACACATGAGCCCATGCAGACATTTCACAGAGGTCTATCACTGAGGAAGATAGGTGTGGTCGTCAATGTGTAGATGTCCTTCAAAGCAAGCCATCGCACCTAAGGCTCACAGCAAAGTGGAATCAAAGCTTTGACCCCTTGCTGTCTCTAAAGTAAGTTTCTTATTCCAGGTGCCATGATTGCCTCGTCAAGAGTCCCTTCTGGTGAGCTCGGGAGGAAGCCCTGGATGTGACCTTAGTGCAATCATCGCCAGGTGTCCCCTGTTATTTGTCCAGTCTGTTTTTAAGCTGACATGAACTCTAGCTAGACAGTGCTAAATGATCTGAACAGGGCAGGGGTCACAAGAAGACACAGTGCCCTCCTGAGCATCCTTGGACCCCACTGTCCACCGAGGTGGAAGAGTCGGTTCCTCCACCCACGACCTCCCTCTAGATCTCGTTCATTGCTAAGGTAGGAGGAGAGTTCATTGGGGATGAGAATTCATCTAATTCTGGTTCCAAGGGCTGAGCAGGTGCAGCCTCCCTTCCTCTTCTGCTGACATGCCAGGTCCTAGTAGGTAGTCCCATCTCAGACACCTGCAGGGTCATCCCATGGACACCCTAGAGAACATTAGGGCCACAGGAGCACCCGATCAGCACTTTCATAAATGAAGATCCTCAAACAAAACTGACTGAACACGGTTGAAAAACACATTAAAAACTGGACCACTATCCTCCAATTATGACCACCACTCTCTGCCGCTGCTCCCTGGTTCAGCTTACCTTTAACACGCTGAGAAAAAAAAAGACCATTTCTCACTTTATCTGTATTTCTTTTTCATTGACACACAGTCATTTCAACCTATGGGGTACAGTGTGACATTTCAATGTCTGTATGCAATGTCTAGTTGATGACCAGATCAGGGCAGCCAGCAACTCTGTCTCCTCAGATATGCACCTTTCCTTTGTGCTGAGAACATTTAGAATATTCTTACTGGCTATAGTTTAGAAATATTCGAGTCTCCTGATTGTTGTTTTGTTTGTTTGTTTCGAGACAAGGATTCACTGTGTAGCCTTGGCAGGCCTGGGATCACTGTGTAAAAAGACCAGGCTCGCCTTTGGCCGTGAATTCAGAGTTCTGCCTGCCTTTGCCTCCTGAGTACTTGGATTAAAAACAAGCAACATCATGTCAGGCCTCAGAGGTTAAATTTTTAGATTAATGTGTGTGTGTGGGAACACATATGAGTGACCATGTATCTTAGCACTGAAGCTCTGTGAGTTGTAAGTGCTGAGAAATGAACCCCAGTCCTCTGCAAAAGCTGTAAGCATTCTTAGCCATCTCTTGAGGCCCATGCAGCCCATTTTTATATTTTATAGGTGTGCTTGAGTGTGTATATCTACATATGTGGTGCAGATACCCATAGAAGCCAGAAGAGTGTCATATTCCCTGGCGCTGGAGCTGCAGGAAGTTATAAACCACTGATGTGAGCACTAGGAATCCAACCCAATCCCCCAGTGCTCTGAACTGCTGAGCCGTTCCCTGCCCTCTAGTAACTGCTTTTAAGTATTCCATTAATTGTTGTCAACCATAAATGTCTAACTACTTCACAGGATATTAAAAATTATTCCTCCTGTCCCACCACACCCTATTTCCATTAATTATATAGAATTATATAAATGAATGAAGTTGTACGCTCATGAATTTACTGGTTAAAAAATCTCACCTTTTGGGCGTGTTATTCCAAAGTGCCCCAAAGTTTCAGAAACACCCTTAAGAGATTTGTAATTGAGTTTAAAGATTGGGGTGAATTTGTGCTCCTCAGACTGAGAGAGGAGCTTCTAGGTCCTTTGGGAAGTTGAAGCTTTTGAACACACCTGGGAACCAGGTAGAGTATCGAATGTCAATAATCCCAGTACTCAGGAGAAGCAGGAGGATTGCTAAGAATTTAAGGTCAGCCTGAGCTACAGAGTGAGTTCCAAGCTTACCTGGGCTACTGAAAAAAAAATGACTTATAAAATAAATTGAAAAGAAAGTTCCATGTGTCTACCCTTCCCATCTCCCACTGAACAGGAAGCTGGCCTGGTGGCAGGAACCAGACTGACTCTGGGTAAGGTTTGTCTGGCTCCATGGAGCTGCCGTCCACGTCTGGCTCAGTCATGCTTAATTCTAAGATCCTCTTAATTAATCTCACTATAAAAATAGAGCTAATACAAATTAGAAGATTGCAGGAATACATCTAGGCAAAGATATTATGAGATGAGTGAGGGTTCATCAGAGACTAGCAGAGCCATTCCAGGCCCTAATGTTATTATTGTCCCCAGCAGCACCTGAGTTGGAGACAGACTCTGCAGGGCCACCTGGCATCCTACGCATGTTGCAATTCCCCACCCAGGCTGAACACCTGAGAGACCTGGCAGAACAGCCTGGGAACTGCTGTGTACTGTCTGCCCTGCAGAGACTGTCTGCGGCAATCAGTGCTCTGCTGTTTGTTTTCAGTATGAATGCCAGGAGAATTGGAAGGGCCTGGTCAGAGCAGTCCAGATTCATTGAGACTCCAAAGGACAATTCTCCTTTGAGTTAGAGATTCGCAAGGCCACCCTCCCTTTGAGGATGGTTGTTGTTTTTGTTTTTCCATTGGCTCCGTGTCTGTCAGAAGCATAACCCTGAAGACTGTTGAACATCTGAACATGGTGTCCATTCAAAGCTCTGCTTTCCTTCTGTGTTTAGCTCCGGCTGACCTGGAACTCAATATTCCCCTGCCTCAGCCTCTGGATTGTGGAAATTTCAGATATGTACCATTACCAGCACAGAGCTTCCGAGTGAAAATTTAAAAAGATACATGTCTAAAAGCAATGTCATGTTTGTAGACAAGGTCTCATGTGTTCAGGTTGGTCTCTTATTTGTTACATAGCTGGGGATACACTGAATGGCTACCTCCACCTCTGCAGTCCTGGGATTAGAGGCATGCATCACCACGCCAGGTTTATGAGGTGCTGAGGGTCAAACCCAGGCACTCTAGAAAATGGTCCACATCCCCAGTCCCCAGTCTGATCCTATCAACAGCTAAGAAGAATTGCACAACATCATGAGGAGGCAGCTTTAGGAATTTTTATATGCAATGAGAATGGTAGTTTTATCTCATCAAGTAATACATAAACAAAGCAAACAGGTGAGTGACTTCTGCGGAAGCCTCTGACAACAATGGCTGACTATGCACACTCATTTAGAATCTGACTGAAATAATGGCTCCCAAAGTTTTCAGTTCTATGACTCGGGGCAAGTGCTCCATCTCTGTCATCCTCAGTTTGTTTGTCTGTAAAATGGGGATAATAACAGTCATATTTCAGGGGACTGTTGTCTGGATTAACTAAGGTGGTGATTAGCAAGGGTTTCATCTACACATAGTAAACATGAAAAAAGTGGCAGCTACCTTTCTTTATTTGTCACTACCCACTATAAAGTAACAACTAATAATAACACAGAGGCTCGTGGGTATTTTCCATGCACTACTACATACTAATAGTCTCTCTAGACATTCTAGCCATTCGGTGATATCTCAGCCAGACTCACTACCACTGTCCCACTGTTGACTGTGTTGTCTGTGCTGAGTTCTGGAAATCTCAGGATATTTAATGGGCCAGCAAAGGCAGTGTCTCTCTTGAATGCAGAGAACCACAGAGCTTACAGAGTAAATGAATTAGAGAAGACATTAACTTTGGGGATTTGTCTGTCTTCACTGTTAAGTCGACAGACACTTTGTTGGGTTTTGAGAACAGCTCGTGGTGACGAGCTGAACTTTCACTTACAGAAATACTAAATCCCAACTTGTTTTCAGGGACTAAGCAAGTCAGTCTTTTAGATTTTGCTTTTAGAACAACTGTGTTTGGATCATATGTTTAGAAGACGGTCCAGTAATAAAAATGGTTTAAGTATATCTCCGGGCATATCTTATATCTGCACTTACACAGGTGTGTATGTGTGCATTCCCTCCCTCCTATTCTGGAATGTGGTGGACTAAGAGGGAGAGAGCAAGTGAAATTACAGTCAGATATGAATGTTTAATGAAAACATTTAGATCAATTTCTCCCTCCTCCTCCCAGCCTTCTGCCATCTCGTTTTTATGAGTTGCCAGCATCCAGATAAAGCCTTCCTTTGAGCGGGGCTGGCTCTGCCACTCACAAGAGAAGCACATGAGCATCCCTGTCGTGTTTTCTTGAACCCTTCCTGACCTTCTTGCAGTGAACAAAGTGGAACGGTCCAATAGATTATTTTTAAAGCCACACCATTTTTTTTAGTCCTACAGCACAAAAGGTAGAAAAGGGAACAAACTACACTTCCATGCTGTGAAAGGCAGAGGTGGGCACCTTCCACTTGGGCATGTGCACTGAATAGCTAGGTCTCAGATACATAAGTATGACAGCTGTCTCTCTAACTGCTGTCTGAGGGTCCTGTGTTATAGGACACCTTGGCTGAAGGCCACCAGGGCCAGGGAGCACTCGGGTCCCACGCAGAGTTCTGAAGACACAGGAGCTCAGAGCATCCTGGCAGGAAGAGGAGCATCCCCAGACCCTCGTCTACCTTCCTTCTTCTCCTCACTCAGTAGCCATTTACCTATCACAACATTGGGGTAAGATGAGGATGGATAAGGAGGTAAGTGAGACACGGATGCTCCCTTGGAGTTACAGGCACCTGCACTGACTGGAAATCAACCAGCTTTCTTCAGAGCAGCCCCAGGAGTCTGGTGTGGGGGGATGCTGAGGCCATAGCACTCTGGTCTCCTGCCTTTCGAATGCCAGATCCTATCTTTGCTACCACAGCACATTCCTGATAGAACTCTAGTCAGGGCCCCCTGCATCGCCAACAGAGACTGGGACACCAGTGGGGTGAAGATGCCCACAGGGAGGGGATTGGGAACAAAGTGGAAGACAATGGTATCACCCTGTCCCCAGAAAGCCCACTGTTTAGTGGGAAGCATTAAAATGTGTCACCATCAACACAAACAGGGTAGTCAGAATGAAGTACTGGAGAACAGAGAGAAATCAGCACTTGTGCCTGCCAGGGTCCAGACATTCCAACAGGACACATCCCTAACGCCAGACTAGACGAAAGAAGACCCCCCTAAAGGGTCATTTTTATGTAATTCCTCCTTCAAGAAAATAAACATAGACAGAAAACATAATGGAGAAGGGTAGGGGTTCAAGTCAGTGGTAGTGTTGGGCTCTGATTTGACTCCCAGCACTACCATAACCTGGAGAAGAGAAGAGACAAGGAGAGGAGGGGAGTGGGGGAGCGGAGGACAAAGAGGAAGGAAAGGGAGGAGGAAGAAGAGGAGGAGAAAGAGGAGATCTCTTTCGTTATACTGTTGACACTACCACCTCCAGGGGATGGCCACACATCCAAGAGTATATAGGCAGTCCAAAATGGATTTGATAGGTTAAAAGAAAAAAGAAAAAGAGGCCACAGAAAAAGAGGCTTGATAGAAACAGAGGTTGGACCTGAGAAAAGGTTTTGTAGGAGGAGTGGATATAATCAAAATACATTGTATGCAAAGAACTAATTAAAAACTGAGAAGGAAAAAATCCTTTAAAAATGTTTTAAATAGAATTTAGTTAGATCAAAAACATCAAGGTTCTCTGGGAGCTGGAGAGATGGTTCAGTGGTTAAGAACACGGCTGCCCTTCCAGAGGACCTACATGGCGGCTCCCAACTGTCTGTAACTCCAGCTCCAAGGGACCCTACACCCTCACCCAGACATGCATGCAAAACACCAATGCATATAATATAAAAAATTAAAAAACAAAACAAAACACCCTGGTTCTCACAAATGATCCCAGGAAAGCTGGTGAGTTTACTATGTTCTGTTTGTGTGGTATGTCTTGAAATTGTTTGGAGAAGTAGTTTGGGCTTGTTTGCTATTTTTTCAGGATGATGAGTAAGCAGTTGGCAACAGGAAATATCAGAGGTATTCAGACACAGCAGTCAAGTTCTCAAACAATCTTCAATGCCTCTCCAGATCTGAACTGTAAGGTTTGCTTTTAGTTGGGACAAGAAAAGAAAGAAAGAAGAAAGGAAGGAAGGAGGAAGGGAGGAGGGAGAGAGAGAGAGAGAGACAGAGACAGAGACAGAGACAGAGAGAAGGAAGGAAGGAAGGAAGGAAGGAAGGAAGGAAGGAAGGAAGGAAGGAAGGAAGGAAGGAAGGAAGGAAGGAGAGAACAGAACAGAACAACAAAGCAAGCCATTGCATTTCTGCATTAGGCCAATGGGTAAGAGTCTTTCTTGCGTGGCCTACATCGGCTGACTGGTCATTTGTCATTCAGGTTAAACACAAGACAGAAGTGAGCATTGTTCTGATGCTGGCCCTGATAACGTCCCAAGAAAACTGGTGTGAGAGACAGAAGCAGATCATGGTCAATGCTGTCATTTGACTTTCAAAAGCAAGATTTTTCTTTTAAAGAAACCTCTTCAGTTTCCATGGCTGAACGCACAGTTCCTAAGAGCGGACTAAAATTTTCCACTGGAGTCACTTGTGAGCAGAATCTCTATTCGGTGGCCAGTGGGCTGCCAATCTCGGCTGTCCCAGGATACTAGACACTGCCCACTCCACAGTCACCAGGCTCGCTCCCCCTTCACAACTACTTTCTGTCTCTCCATTGCCTAGTGAAATAATTCTACACACTAACATTCCTAGTACGGCAGTCTAGGCTGATGAAAACAAAACTTTGTACCGTGCACGTGTGTGTGTGTGTGTGTGTGTGTGTGTGTGTGTGTGTGTGTGTGTGTGTGTGTGTGTGTTTTTAGTCCTCTAGGTAACCCTGTTAAGAGGCTAGTGTCATCCCACCCCTCTTCTCACCAATGAAGCCAGATCCCAGGGGAGTCACTTGCCTGAGGCCACCCAGGGAGCTGGTGGAACACAGCCAGGCCCAGCTGGCTCCGCTGCATCCTGAAGCCTGGCCCTACAGCTGGTGGATCAGCTGCTGTTCCTCAGGGTTGCCAGCACCTTCCTGGCCTCCAGTGATCCCCTTTTCCACCTGGAATTACACTTCCAGCTTCCCTGGCCCATCCTCTGCCTCCTTCTGGAAGCTGTTGCAGTCACCTCCACTGATCTGCTTGGGCTCTGGTAGGCCTGTCGCCTGGGCTTCAGTGAACTGCAAAGCAGAGTAAGTCTTCTATTTGGACGTGAAGTTTCCGTTCTTCCAGTCATCAGAAGGTGACATCTGACTTCCAAATTCCTCTGCTTAGGTGCCTCATGGAAGGCAACTTCTGCACGATGGAAGCAGCAGAGAAGGAGGTGGCTAAGGGGACATGGAGAACAGGGAATCCCTCACCTTAAAATCTGCTTTGCACGTCTGACAGAGTCAAGAACTTAGTCACAATTGACAATATGAAAGCAGCTGTATAGAGTGCCTGGGTCACATGGCAGTTCTGTGTTTTTAGTTTCTGTGGAACCCCCACCCCGATTTCCATTGCAGCTAGACTGACTAACATCCCCACCAGCAGTGTATAAGAGTCCCCTTTCCTTTATGCTCACCAGCATTTGTTGTTTCTTGTTTTCTCAATGGCTGACATTCAGACACACCACTCCTAGGTATTTATCCAAAGAACTCTATGTCAACAAAGCACAGAGACACTTGCACGTTCATGCTGACTGCAGCATTGCCCACAAGAGCTAAGCTATGGAACCCGCCTGTGTGTCCCAACACAGAGGAATAGGGAAGGAATGTGGTATACATATGTGTGGAGTGTTAGTCTGCCATAAAGAAAAGTGACAGTCTCACATTTGTAGGAAAAACAGAGGTTGTTACATTAAGTGAATTGAATCAGTTTCAGACAAATATTGTATGCTTTTTTTTTCATCTGTAGATCCTCGATATTGTATGTTGCATTAAAACATGTGTGTCACATGCCATGAAAGTAGAGTAAAGGGTACAGATGAGAAGGGGAGTGGAAACAAACAGGAGGGTAGAAGGGAGTGCAGGAACATGGTCAAAGCATATTATATACTTACCATGGAAATGCGTTTATAACATCCAGTACTGTATACAATGAATACACACTGAGAAAATGAGTGAAAAGATCCACTGCGTAAGGATGACACTGTCTTCACTGAGAGAGGTCTCAACTGTTGTTACAAAGACTGATGAACAGTGTTTAAACCCAAAACCTGTCCTTTTAAGAGCACCCTTGTTGGTGCTGGAGAGATGGCTCAGTGGTTAAGAGCACTGACTGCTCTTCCAGGGGACCTTGGTTCAATTCCCAGTGCCCACATGGCAGCTCACAACTGTCTGTAACTCCAGTTCCAGGGGACCCAACACCTTCACATAGACATGCATGCAGGCAAAACACCAATGCACATAAAACTTTTTTTAAAAAAAAAGTTAATTCTTTAAGAAAAATCCCTGCCAGCATTTCTCTGTCACCCTAAAATTAAACAAGTCACCTCATACCACCACCTATAGCTTCATTCACAAAAAAAAAAAGCAACATGTTTTCAAAATCGTGTAAATGATTGTTGCTAAAATATCCAAAAGCACCTCCCTCTCCCTCCCCCCATATATGTGTGTGTGTGTGTTCAGTGTGTGTGTTCTGTGTGTGTGTGTGTGTGTGCCCATGCTTAAATGAAAAAGTATACTATCGATCTACTGATTCAGTTTTGAGACTGACAACACCCTTCTCAGCCCAGCTTGACCCTTCTTGACCCAGGCTCTTAGGGTAAGGGAAGCTCACCCTGGAACTGTGTCTCTCAAGTTCATAGTCTCCAACCAGAGAGACAGATGTATGTATGTGGGAGTAAGCAAAGAAGAAGCAAACTTTCCTGAGGGAAAGTGAGACATTCCTGAGTAGGAGAGGCTCCCAAGGCAGGAAAAAGACAACAAACTGGCTTTGTCTAGGCTTGTTGTTTTGTTTGGTTTGTCTTGAATGAGACTTCCAGCAGGAACTGGACAAAGACTGAGGTCATTTCTGCGGAGATTGGCTTATTCTCAGGGCTACCATGGGACAAGCCAATTGAGGGCCTGCATGCTCCCTGGTCCAATCAGGGAAATGATTATACTTTGTTCACACACTGCCCACCCAGTTAGGGGCTGCTGAAAGCCCTCTTTATCCACTTCTCACTAATGCTTTGTTAGCTGCTGACCTTGACTGTCTGCTAGCTGTTAGCCCACCAGTCATTGACTTTGCAGGTGTCTAGCTTGCCAATTAACTAGAACCACTGACATCATCTTATGGCCCCATTGACCCTAGAGACCTAATAATGGATTTGAAAGAAATGCTTCCAGAATCTTAAACTGTGGGGGACGGAAGAGGGTGTTTGGAGACGTGTGAAAATGTTCACAAAGTACAACATATAAATGTATGAAACTGTCATAATAAATGTCATTATCTTATCTTACCTTATCTTATCTTATACAATTAATATAACATGAAATACCTAAAATATCAGTGACTGGTGCTATTTACATAATGAAGAAAAAACTTGGGGAATTTAGGAGAAAGAAAAGGTTTATGTTCTCAGTTGATCAGGACACCCAAACCCTTCTCTTTTGCATGGTCTTAAAAAGAATTGTATTAATTACTTTCCCATAGCTGCGATAAAGCACCATGACCAAGGCAACTTACAGAACCAAGACTTTATTTGGGCTTATGGTTCTAGATGGATAAGTGTCCCTGATGGTAGAGTGGCTGAAGCTGGAAGTTGGGAGTTTACAAATTGAGCCATAAGCAGGAAGCAGAGAGATCAAACTGAAAAGGAAAGAGTCTTTAAACTCTCAAAGCTTACTTCTGATGACATACATCCTCCAGGAGGCCACACATTCTAAACCTAAACAACACCATCAACTGGGGACCAAGTGTTCAAACACCTGAGCCTGTGGGGGACATTCTCATTCCAACCACCACAAGGATATTGGCTGTGAGGAAGTTAGAAAATTCCCTGTGTTGAATTCTCATCATAAAATTGAGATGAGCGAGTCCCTCACAGCTGCTAGAGAGATAGCTGCAGTTCATCTTCTTATGAACATAGGAGGATCACTTTCCATACCCACATAAAACTGAACAAGGCTTCAGAAATTGTCCTCTACCCATGTCATTATTGGACAGGTCACTTTGTGAGGATTCTATAATTCATTTTCCAAGCACAGATGAGATCCCAGCTTAAATGAAACCCAGATTCCAACTGGACATGGTTATAGGAGTCGGGGGAAGAGAGCTACAGAGGGATGAATTCTTGTCCCCAAGAGAAGTCAGAAAGAGAGCACTCCTGAGTGAACAACGGCTTTCATTCCTCACACCCCTCACCCCCTCCCTAGAAGCAGAGTCATCGTGTGCACTTGTCTAAAATTAGATTGTTCCTTGTTGCAGCTCCTGATACCTGTCAATTTTGTCACTTTTACCAGAAAACTCTGAAACCACAAGATTCGTGTTCAGAATAAAAACTTACTTGGGAGGCAGAGGCAGGCGGATCTCTGTGAGTTCAAGCCCAGCCTAATCTACAGAGTGAGTTCCAGGACAGCCTCCAAAGCCACAGAGAAACCCTGTCCTGAAAAGAGAGAGAGAGAGAGAGAGAGAGAGAGAGAGAGAGAGAGAGAGAGAGAGAGAGACCTCCCTGGGCTGACATGGCTTTCATTGATGGCTATATCCCCAAGCTTCAGCTAGTGAATATACATAGAAGGAACCAGCTATACCCCACAGGGTGAGGAAATGAACATGTTAAAAAGTTCTCCACAGTGAGTAACACTAGGCTACTCAACAACTTCTGTGCTTTGGAACATGCACAGAACACATTGGGGCTCAAACACATGCTTTCAAATAACACTTTGCCTTATGAAAGTGAGAGGCACAATCAGCCACATAAAGATAAGAATTATCAATCCAGGCACGGTAGGGTGTGCCCATAATTCCAGTATTGGGGAATGGAGGTGGGGTGGTCAGAGGTTTATGGTCTTCTCCCCAGACAGAGTTTAAGGCCACCCTGACCTACCTGAGAAGCTGTTACAAGAAAAAAAATGAATAAAAAAATAAAAACAAGAAAGAATGACTATTAAAAAAAAAAAGAGGGGACTTGGAACTGGAGAGATGGCTCCACAGTTAAGAGCACTGCTGCTCTTCCAGAGGTCCTGAGTTCAGTTCCCAACACCCACAACAAGCTGCTCACAACCCTCTGTCCCTCAGGCTTCATGTACATATTCACATACAGATACACACACTTATACAGAATTTAAAAATAATAAGTCAACCTTAAAAAATAAGAAGGTAAATAATGAGTTCCACTCACATTGTCACCCTGTGGAAGTATCAGAAATGGATGTTGGTATAAACAGATCACATGTAAGGAAAAGATGTTTCCAGAAGGTGACAGAAGGCCATTTAGAAGAACCAAGCACCTGGGTTCAAGAGAGAAATGAAAGCAACACTGGTGTGGCCTGTTTGGGAAGGAAAGGCTTTAAAGATAAATGGTTTTCCATTTCAAAGCTTTCATCTTGCCCAGCAGTTTTCTGAAGAAGAGTTTGGAAAGAAAGCAAAATATTTGCAAACCGGCCCAGCAGAGACAGAGTTCACTCTCCCAAGCAGATCTAGAAGTGACCTGTGAACTTCTTCAACCAGACCTTCTGCCCAGGTCACCAGACTTCCCAACAGCACAAAGTTACCCCAGCAAATCTCCAGGCAAATCATTGTTCATAAGGGTAATGAGAAGAATTTACACACTGGAACACACTCGTCCCACGGAACTTTCTGAGAGCCACAAGCTCGTGCCTTCTTAAGGGCAAAGAAACCAAAGAATTGCTGACAGCTACTAATTCAGAAGCAGCAACCCCTAAAGAGAAACAAAAGGCCTAACTGAGCGAACTGCTGAAGATAGGGAGACAGCCACAGCATGAAGACCGCATAAGGTCACAGCAGAAGCTGGGGATAGAGGGAAACTTTCTTACAGGATCCCTCCGCTGCAGGGTCACAGACTGGAGATGTCACTGAGAACTTTTAGCAACTTTTGGTAGGCTCAGTGTTCTTCTGCCTCCTCCAGGTTTGACAGCTCTTCCCTGATTGAGCCTGTTTTTCCCACCTTATTTTCAACTCATAGTCAGCTAATCAGAGCCCATCTGGCACCCCTGCCCCCTACAAATGCTGATAGCCTACAGCTTTACAGGCTGACCTGTGGTAAGAGCCTATGAAGGATAAAAAGAAGCAGACTTCAGAGCCCTGCCCCCAGAAGACAGCCAGAGGCCTGGAGACTTCAGGATGGAGTTCCAGCCTGTCCCCTCACCAGAGAAGGAAGACTCACCTTCAAGACTCTCTATGGACAAACTCCCCATAAGCTCCCTGTTTCTAAGGCTTCTGCCCTGGGCAAGGAGTTCACTCTGCCCCTAGGACTGGACCAGCAGCCGCAGGCAAGACCCATTCCTGCCTCAGTCTCCAAGTCTCCTTCACTTTGACTACCTACAGAGGAGAATTCCTTCCTTCAGCTTCTTCTAGCCTCAACTCCAGGACTGCTAGACCTACAGACTTACTCTGCAAGGCACTGCTTTTGCTTGGCTCCCCGAAGTCCCCTAAGACCTTTTGCATTGTAACATCTCCTGGAGTTGCCATGGCTCTGGCTGGGTTCATGGCCCTCAGTCTGCACTCTGCTGCTATTAACAGTTCAGACTTGTCCTATTTAAATTGGCGTGGCAATCTGTCTAATGTTATTGTATCCCACTCGCAGTTGTTAATCCCTGACTGACAATAAAGCACCTCCCACTTGTACTCTGTTGCTTCCCAGTCCTTTCTTGGAGGAGGTTAGGACAAGAAGCCAGTGGATGCAGGAGATGTTCTCCACTGACCACTTCTGTAAGACAAAGGCAAAACATTGTCCTCTGAAGTAATTGTTCTGTGTGGTGGGAGAGAGAGGTACAGTTAATTGCTCTGTAGATCATATTGGGCAATTTTCAAACGGGTTAGACTCTATAAACAGGTCTTACCACACACTCTAAAAAAATAGATAACTGATAGATTTGCAAAGGCAAGTAAGGTGGAGTAACATCTCCGTGATTGAATGACAGTCATCCTTGTGGGTTGCCTGGGTCAAGAGTAGGCAGCAAGGTTGCTTTTGTCATAGCTCCAGGCCCTCACCATGAGATCTAACTGCCATGTGAGAAACTTGGTCTAAACTAAAGGTGAAATGCCATGAGGAAGGACACCTAAGGAAGAGAGACCATTGCAAACACTCCATCAAGCCCAGCTGCTAACTGAACACAACTACACAGAAGACCCCATGGGAGAGCAACAGAACAACCAGGCTGAGCCCAGCCAACCTACAGTTGTGAGAAACAAAAAGCCTTCAGGTTTTCCAAGTCATCAAGGATTGGAATGGTTTCTTATAAGGCAAAAGATCACAAATATCCATACAACATGTGCATTGACTAAACAATGAATGAAAGAAAGTTCTAGAACAGTATTCTTGTTGTCAAAACTGCACCTTCTAGAAGAGATGCCCTGGAGAAGCCAGTTATCACTCAATTACAAGTATGCCTTTGGGTTTGTGTGGTGTTGTAAGACTCCCCCATGCCTGAAGAATTATGAGCAAACATCTGCTCACCCAAGATAAAGCACTGATAACAGACTAAAGAAATAATTTCAACCAAGTTTAACTTGTGAACCAGTGACTTCATTGGGGTTACCCACAGAAGCAAGAGTGACTCAGAGACAGGTACATCACCAAAAGCCTACATGTCATGGGTGGAAACTCACCAAAGATACAGCCATGGAGCTCCCTACCCAACTTGCAGGCAGTTCCACTGAAGAGAATCTCTCCATAGCAATTCTGTTTATAACCTTGGCTGTGGGCCTTGTGAATCTTTGAACTTTTTGAGTCTCCTCCACCTTGCAAGTTTCCTTAACTTCCGAGTCTTACCTGTAAGTGTTGCAGCTCAGATGGAAGGGTATCCTGGCAGTCAGGAGCCAAGGAATACCACTAAGTCACCGAAAGCTTAGAAGCTTATAGCCCTGCTCCAGGGAAAGAGTTCCCCATGCAACTGTAATAACTCTCTGGCAGGAGAGGGTATCTCTAGCAAAGTTGTTAGAGTTCTTATCCTCTGAAAGTGTTACAGTTCTGCTCCACTCTGCTCTGGCTCCAACAAAAATTGTTAAAGCTGGGCTCACTCCAGTGAAAGTGTCAAACTGCACAACAAACCTCACTCAAGAGATTTATTTGGAAGGAAGAATTGAAAGACCCTCGGGGCCTAACCCCCCACCCCCATTGAGGGCAGGAATTCGAGGCAGAGGTTACAGCCAGATAAGGGCAGGAAGTTGAGACAGACATCATGGCCAGATGTCACAGGGAAAAAAGAACAATTTGCAGTTTTTCTGAGAACAGCTCCACCACATGTGGAAGTCCCCCACGGATGCCCTGAGCACAACCCTGAGTCCTAATCCCAACGGATGCCCTGAGCATGACCACGATTCCTCCAATCAGAGAACGACTCATACCCCTAGGCTTTGTGGGTTTTGCCTTTAAAAGGAGCCCGCTTGCATTGCTCAGGGCTTCTCCTGTCTGCTTGACTGGGAAGCCCATTTGCACAAATGCTCAATAAAATTCATCTTGCTGATTGCATCTACTCGACTGGACATTGGTTTTTCGGGGTGACCACCAGGACTATTTGGTACCCTAATCTAACATTTGGGGGCTCGTCCGGGATTAGGTCGCCCCCCAGACCCAATTCCAGCACCAGTCGGAGGTAAGGTTGAGCTCGAATTTCATTGTCTGTGTCTGTCCATGTTGTTCTGGTTTCTTGGTTTGGGTTTTTGGCCCTGTACAGGACCTGTATTCAATAAGTTGGACTGGCGGGGGAGGCAGACGTGCCCTGAGACCCCCGGTCCCGCCCTGGACGAGAGTCTAAGGGTTGTCTGGAGCAGGGAAGGAGGCTTGTTTCCCCTTTTGGAGGACGCGCCGGACTCTCGGAGTCGGCTTTCCTCCTGTTTTGTACTTTCAGTTTGGTACCAGTCAGTAACCACGTGGCTTGTCTTGGTCGTCCTTTCTGTTTGTGGTCTTTATATTGGTCATTTGTTCACCTCCGCACCCATGGGACAGCAATTAACCACCCCCTTAAGCCTCACTCTAGATCATTGTTCGGAGGTCTTGGGTCGAGCCTGCAATGAGTCCGTTAAGGTCAAGAAGAAAAAGTGGCAGACCTTCTGTTCCTCTGAATGGCCCACCTTCCAGGTCTGCTGGCCTTGGGACAGAACCTTTAATCTTGATACTATCTTACAGGTCAAGGCTCGCGTTTTTCAGGCTGGTCCTCACAGACACCCTGACCAGGTGCCATACATTGTGACCTGGGAGAACTTGGCCCGAGACCCCCCTTCTTGGGTCAGACCCTTTTTGCCACCCCCCCATCCCCCCACCCACCTACCTCCTTCCCTGGGCCCTCGCCCAGCGCCACTTCCATCCCCGGTCCCCCTTCTCCCTTCTCCTTCCTCCCCCTCTGCCCCACCCTTGGCCTCTTCCCTATTTCCTCTGAACGAATCTCAGGTTCCGATCCCCAAACCCAAACCCCTTCCCATTCTCCCCAGGGACCAAGATAACCTCCTACTTCTGGACCCCCGCCTCCTTACCCTCAGGCCCCTCCCCAATGGGCCCCGACTCCCCCAGCCGCAGAACTCCCTTCCCCTGATTCCACCAGCACTGAAGATGACCCCCGGGATCCCTCCCCGCCGTCCAGCCGCTTGCGACTCCGAAGGGACAGGACGGGGACTGCAGAGGGTGTCTGGACATCACAGGCTCTCCCCCTTCGCTCAGTGGGAGATAAGTTCCAATACTGGCCCTCCTCAGCCTCCAACCTCTATAATTGGAAGACCCCAAACCCCTCCTTCTCCCAAGATCCCGAGGCCCTAACAGGACTTACTGAATCTATCCTACTCACCCATCAGCCCACCTGGGATGACTGCCAGCAGCTTCTGCAGGCACTTCTCACCACGGAGGAGAAACAGCAGGTCTTTCTCGAGGCCAGCAAGAATGTCCTTGGAGCAAATGGGAGGCCTACTCAACTCCCCAATGAGATAAAGGAGGCTTTTCCCTTGACCAGACCTGACTGGAACCACGGCTGCCGGTAGGGAGCGACTCAGTCTCTGTCGCCAGACTCTACTGACAGGTCTCAAAGGGGCTGGCAAACGCCCCATCAATTTGGCCAAGGTATGTGCTTATAGTTCAGGGCCAGGAGGAGACACCCGCAGGGTTTCTAGAAAGGATGATATAGGGCTACCGGATGTATACCCCTTTCCACCCCCTGGCTGCAGAAAGACAATCTGATGTAATCATGTCGTTCATCGGGCAGTCGGCGCCTGATATCTGTAATAAATTACAGAGGCCAGAGGGACTTCAGGGGTACACCATCCAAGACTTATTGAAGGAGGCAGAAAAGATTTTCAATAAGAAACTCCAGAAGAGAAGGAAGAAAGGTTAAGCAGGATGTAGGAGGAAAGGGGGGACAAAACAGACAAAAAGCGTAACAAGGAACTAACAAGGATCTTGGCCACTGTAGTACAGAACACAGGACAGGCTAGGGACCTAGTAGACAGAAGGAGGCCGAGAGTTGATCGGGATCAATGCGCTTATTGTAAAGCGAAAAGGGCCTCTTAACTTCAGCGGGGAAGGACATCAAAAATAAGACCGAGATTCTAGACCTTCTACAGGCTCTCTTTCTACCACAAAAGCTAAGCATTATACATTACCCAGCATGTCTCAGTCCCAAACCACAGAAGCCACGAGGTCTGGCCTGAGTGGGGGAGCGTGGACTTGGAAATTCCTAGCAACCCAATGGCGATAAAGACCAGACACACACATCTTGTCTTTAGAGAGCTCTCAGTTCCATGCTGCAAAACTGGAGTCTCTCCTTTACTCAGCATCTTCCTGGCTGCTTCTAACCATTCTTCTCTGACCCCGAGACCATTTCTCTTCCATCTCCCTAGACCCTATCAGCAGATCTCTCAACCATCTCTCCTCCTGTAGATCTCTCTGCAGATACCTCCTAACCATCAGTCCTCACTCCTGATGTAGACCTGGCCCTCTTCCCCGGGCAGGCCTATTCAAATGCTTAGTTCTGTAGAGATGGGAAACTAAGGGACTTTTCCACTGAGCCTATGCCATTCAACAGCAAATCAGCTAGCATCTGCAATACAGTGCAGACTGGAGCTCCGGAGGTTTGGACCCGGAGAAATTCTCTAATGGAATTTCACTCAGCTCCTGACACTTCTTTTCTTTGTACATTTCTTTTTTCCAAGACAGGGTCTCTGGGTAGCCTTGGCTGTCCTGGAACTCACTCTGGAGACCAGGCTGACCTCGAACTTTTTTGTATTTCTTTAAAAAATAAAATCCAAGAAATTTAAACTAAGATCAATCTTTCTTCATGGAGTGCATCAAGAACCAACCTCAGAGACAGGCATGGGGACACATACTTATAATCTCAGGACAGGAGTTCAAGACCAGTTAAATACATAGTGAGTTCCAGGCTAGCATGGGCTACATGAAATCTTGTCTCAGCATCCACACCACACCCCCAAAATATCCATCCTATCCACCAATGCTACCTACACAACTCTTGTGAGTGGTTCCCTGAAGCCTGTGAGATACAGTACATCTTTGAACTTTCTCTGGCAGACCACAGGTTCCAGATCTGGTCTCAGGCAATAAGCATTCAGGTCCTACTTACTAGCTATCAAACTTGAGTGCCTGACTGTACCTGTGAGTTTCAGTGACCTCAATTGGGAGATGGGGATTGCAGCTCTTACATTTCAAGGATTGTTGGAAAGCTTAAAATCACTTTGAGAGGAGTTAGAGAGATGGTTCATGGTTAAGAGTGCATCCTATTCACTCTTCCAGAAGACCAGAGTTTGGTTCTCAGCACTCATGTAAGGTGACTTGAAACCATGTTTAACTCCAGTTCCAGATCTGACTCCTTCTTCTTGTCTCCTTGGGTAACTGTGCTCAAATGCACACATCTGCACAGACATACACATTTACAAGTAATTTAAGACAAAATAAAATACATTTTTAAAAATCAAATGAATAAAATGCTCACTATTTCCATAGAAGGAAATAAAAATCTGATGGCTGAAACATGGCCTGAGAATTCTAAATTCATTAACTAAATCTAGCAGGATATAGACTGTATCCAATAGTTGCAGTAACCATAGGCAATAGCATTCATAGCAAATCACAGGGAGGCAGTTATAATGGAGTTCACCCTCAAGTTCTACTAGTGTGGATAGAAAAATCTAAAAACAAATTGTGTATGTATGAAGATGTAAAGTCTTTTTTCCTGTCATGATTCCCTAAACAGTTCACTGTAACAACTATTTGCTATATTGACACAGTGTGTACTGGGTAGTTTGTTGTCAACTTACACAAGCTAGAGTTGTATGAAAAGGGAGAGTCTTGATTGAGAAAATGCTTCCAGAAGATCCATCAGTAGGGCATTGTCTTAATTCCTGATTGATGGGGGGTGAGGTTCCAGCCCATTGTGGGTGGTGCCATCCCCAGGCTGGTGGTCCTGGTTTCTATAAGAAAGTAAGCTGAGCAAGCCATGAGGAGCAAGCCAGTAAGCATCACTCCTCCATGGCCTCTTCATCAGCTCCTGCCTCCAGGTTCCTGCCCTGTTTGAGGAGTTACTGTCCTGATTTCCTTCAGTGATGGACAGAGGTGTTGAAGTGTAAGCCAAATAAACCCCTTCCTCCTAAATTGCTTTTTGATCATAGTGTTTCATTGCAGCAATAGAAACCCAAACTAGCTTTTTCCTCAGCTGCCGCCAAGGTGCTCGGTTCTTCCGAGGAACCTAAGGACTCGTTGGGGTGAGGCCCTCACTTCATCTGGCGACTAGCACCGTGTCGGCAGTCTGCAACATGGCCTCTGTCTCTGAGCTCGCCTGCATCTACTCCGCCCTCATCCTTCATGACTATGAGGTGACAGTCACGGAGGATAAGATCAATGCCCTCATTAAAGCAGCTGGTGTCAATGTTGAACCTTCTGGCCTGGCCTGTTTGCAAAGGCCTTGGCCAATGTCAACATTGGAAGCCTCATCTGCAACATAGGGGCTGGTGGACCTGCTCCAGCAGCTGGAGCTGCACCAGCGGGTGGTCCTGCCCCCTCTACTGCTGCTGCCCCAGCTGAGGAGAAGAAAGTAGAAGCAAAGAAGAAGAATCTGAGGAGTCTGATGATGACATGGGCTTTGGTCTTTTTGACTAAGCCTCTTGTTAACATGTCCAATAAAAAGATGAACCTTTAGGTGTAAAAAGAAAAAAGAAACCCTAAGACACTCTATTAGATACAGTAAGTCATCTAGAGACACTTTGAAACTCATGAGAGTGTGTGTGTAGACTCCATGGAATATGCCATTTTATTCAAGGACCATGAGCACCCTTGGATTCTGATACCCACAGTGAGGGTGGGAATGTAAGGTGGGCATGTGCTCCAGAAATGATATGCCTGGGGCAGTAGAGGGTAACTAACCACCTGAAAGAACCTAGATCTAAGAAACCACCCTAGTAATTCCAATTCTGCCAGAATGTCTAGGACAGGCAGGAATGAGAGATGAGTGGGTATTCCTTGAAACCTACACAACACTTGTCTGTGACAGTGACAAGAAACAGTGTCAGCAGTAAGGGCTGAACCAACAAGAAAGACAGCAAAAACAACATGTTTCGTGGATGAGCTAGAAGGAAAGATCTAAGCTCACAGAGCTGGGTATTACACGGGAGCTTTGGCTTGATAGCAAATAGACAGTATTCAGTGACCCTGTGCACTCTCCTTACTCACACATAAACAACCTCTCTCACCCACTTTGCTGCATCCTGTTTTTTTTTATTTCCTTTACATTTCTTCTCCTTTAGCAGACATAACCTGCTCATTCCATGTTCCCACTGCACAATGCAATTGCATTCAATCCAGGGGTGTTTGCTGATGTATGGACACACAGATTGATTTAATTCGTCTGGTTTCTCATATTAAAACAAAATGCTCTTGAGTATAGATATTATGTCTAGTTTTTCTGTCATTTCCCAAGCACCATGCCCTGTGATGGCAGGCTATCTCCCCAACTGACACTCACAGATCCTTATCTCTACATACTGTAATTTATGCTGATGTAAGAAGTGATTCTAGTGTAACTGGCTATCCTTACCTCAAAAAGCTTGAAGACCTGAATCACAATGACATCATAGGAGACATCCTCGGAATAACAAGCTCAGCTGGTTATAAAGAGTCCAAACCCACAAGATAGTCATTTGTTTGTTCCCAATCAGTTACTAAAGGCAAAAGAAGCAACTAAGTCAGGAACACCAAGGTGCCATGACTAAGGCAGATATCTGGTCAACCTCTTAACCCTTGAGGAAGTGTTCAGACCTGTCTAGAAAATAGACCTCTGGTCAAAGAGCCTCTCAACCACTCTCACCCCTTCCTTATTTCTATTTTATTCTGACACTAAGGCAGCTTGAAAATAGTGAGTTCCTCATACACAGTTGTGCAGAACTTAGTGATGGGAACACTTTCTGATTTCTTTTTTCAACACCCTAGACTACACTCACCCAAACATAAGCAGTCCTGTCAATCACTCCATGTTGTTTCTTGGTGAAGTCCAGAAATAAAGACAAGATATATGTGATGATGCTGGCATAATAGAGCACAATGTTTATAGTAAAGCTCTTTAATTAGTAGAAAAAGTACACCCTAAAATAGTGATAGAAAGTTACAGTGTGCACATTCATACAACAAGGACATCTGTTCAACGATGTTCATAGCAGCACTATTTGTAATAGCCAGAAACTGGAAGCAGCCTAGATGCCCCTCAACTGAAGAATGGATAGAGAAAATGTGGTACATTTACACAATGGAGTACTACTCAGCAGAAAAAACAATGGAATCTTGAAATTTGCAGGAAAATGGATGGAACTAGAAGAAACCATTCTGAGCGAGGTAACCCAAGCACAAAAAGACAAACATGGTATTTACTCACTCATATATGGATTTTAGACATAAAGGATTACCAGCCTACAATCCACACTGCCAGAGAAGCTAGTAAACAAAATGGACACTAGGGAAATATCTGGAGATCTACAAAGATGACAGCAGCTAACAATCTAAGCAACAGAGGAGAGGCTACCTTAAATGCCCTCCCCTGATAATGAGATTGATGACTGACTTATATGCCACCCGATAGCCCTCATCCAGCAGCTGGTGGAAGTAGAAGCAGACACCCACAACTAATCACTGAACTGAACTGGAATCCAGACACAGAGAAGGACGAGTGAAGAGCAAAGGGTTCCAGACCAGGCTGGTGAAACCCACAGAAACAGCTGACCTGAACATGGGGGAACTCTTGCTCCCCAGACTGATAGCTGAGATACCAGCATGGGACTGATCCAGACCCCAGGAACATGGGATTCTGTGAGGAAATCTCAGAAATCTACAGGACCTCCTGTAGTAGTTTAGTACTTATCCCTAGCATAGGTGTGGATTTTGGGAGCCCATTCCACATAGAGGAATACTCCCTGAGCCAAGACACACGGGGGGGGGGGGGGCCTAGGCCTTATCCCAAAGGATACAATAGACTCTGATGACACCCTATGGAAGGTCTCACCCTCCAGGGGAATCAGAAAGGGTATGTGATAGGTAGGGTTTTAGTTGGGGGGGGGTAGGGGAGGACGGGAGGGACAATGGAACTGGGATTGTCATGTAAAACAATCTTATTTCTAATTCAAATTAAAAATCTGCAAAAAAATAAATAAAACACACACGCACAAAGTTACAGTATGAACACATTATCAAGTATTCTGGGCTGCATCTGATTGCATAGCTATCCTTTCATATGACTGGCAGTTCAGGAGGTTTGTTCACACAACCATCTGCACAAACACTTAGTGAGCTATGATATCAGGACAGCTATGACATCAGGAAGCAATGGGAGTTTTTCAGCTTCAATATTGTTAAGCTAACACCATTGTATGTCAGGCCAGTTACTGGTGAAACAGTCAGATTGACTGTGTTCTGCCCTGGGGACCCACAGTATTTTGTGTGTGTGTGTGTGTGTGTGTGTGTGTGTGTGTGTGTGTGTGTGTGTGTGTGTGTTACACACATAATAAAACAGCATGGCTAAATCCTGTGATATCAATAATGTCATTAAATATAAATGGGCAGAAAATTTAATTCAAGGAAAGGCTAAGAAGGCTTGGTGGGAGAAGCAAGACCCAAGTATACTCTGTTCATAAGAGATGTAAGCATAGACAGAAGTCAAAAGGATGGGGAAAGATGAAGACATACAATGCAAATACTAATTACATGAAGGCCAGAGTGGCTGTGTTAGTGTAAGAAAAAAATAGACTTGAAGACAAGTAATCTCTGAGGTAAAGAAATACATTTATTCAGATCAATATAGCACAAGTGATGAAAAGTTCAATATACCACAGGTGGGTACCAAATGTGCATGTGCCTTAAGCCAGGGCTAGAAGATACATGGAGTAAACCTCACAGAACTAACAGGAAGAACAGATAGAGCCGTAACTGTGGATAGATGGCAACAACATTCTCTCATTAGCTGACTGAGCATCTAGAAGGAAAATTTTGATAAGGGAATAGAAGACCAAATAACATCCTCTGACTCTTTGACAGTCCCAGAACCCAAATGTGAAATCTGCATTATTTCTAAGAAAGCATGACTATTTGCCAAGGTTGGCCTTGGGTGGGATCTGCAAACATGGCTCAATAAATTTCAAAAGACATAAGTCCTGTATGATATATTCTATGACCAAACAATTAAATTACAAATAAATTTAACAATAAGATATAGGTAAAAAGTTGAGCTCAAGGGTACAGAGGAGCTGAGGCAGGAGGCCGTGTGGGAGGAAAGAAGCTCCTTACAGTCTAATCCTTGCATCCCCAGCTGCTGCAGTGCCCTGTGAAGAGGCCAGCTGGATGGGCTGCTGAGCCCAAGACAGGGACCATGTGGAGCTCTCTGGCCACTGAAGGCAACTGCCAGGATCAGGACGGTCTGCTTCATGCATGATGTCAAGCCTGAGGACCCCCCATGTTCCTGATGGACTCCTTCATAATTCACCACCAGTATATGAACCACATGTTGTCAGGTAGCTTTGGTTGTACCCCTTCCTTAACATCACAGATGGTGACATGCCAGCAACCAGGCCTGTCAGCAGCACAATGCAGGCTGGAGCTGGCTCTTCCTTCCGGGTGCTGGGAATGTCTGGTGGCTTCATGTACATGTTTAGAATGATGAGTAACACAATTGGAAACATGGAACCCATGGCCACTGGAGGCAGCTGCCAGACCTTTCCTTTCTCCACTGTCATCTCCTAAACCAACACTGGGGATGGTGCCCTCAAGATTTACCAGGAGACCTCTGAGATATGCTCTGCCCCAGGTGGAATCTGGGAGAAACAGAAGACTATCTGCGAATCAAGCAGTGGTCTAGAGCAGGTATCCTTTGGGCATCGTGTTCAAGACCTCAAGGTCTCCCAAAGCCACTGCACAGGGGCCAGAAAGAACGGCAGGACTACACCAACCTGGATGAAAGTGAGGCAGCAGCATTTGATGATGAGCAGCAGCCGTGTCCTCCAGAATTTTAACAGCATGAGGCATCTTGGGTGGGAGATGAATGGCTGTGGGGCCTCCCCGTTTGCTATCCAGGGACCTGAGGACTCCCACTCCTAATGGTCCGGTTGTTATGACTGGTGAAGGCCCCAGATTCTTGGCCTCTCTTGTACAGTCCGAGAGGGTGAGAAATAATCCTTGAAATAATGTTGTGCTTTCCAACTTCCATCCCAATTTAATATTAAATTAATAGGCAAACTGGCCCTCACTTCTCCCTGGTGATCTCAGGGATAACCTTACGCTACTTTTTCTGTCTTTTATCCCCTCACTATGATGAGCCTACCTGTTAGTATTCAGGCATCTGTACTGGCCTATCCCTGGGGTTCTGACAGGATACACCCTCAGCTGCAGCCACTAAGAGCACCACCTGTGCATATTCACTATGTTCCTTTTTAAAAGGAACCTCCCGCCCTTCTCTGTCTCTTTCTTTCTATATTCCTCCCTCCTCTCTCCCTCCCTTCCTCCCCCCTCCCCCTTTCCTTTCTCTCTCCTGCTGCTCCTATCTCCAGAGGCCCATCTCCCCCTCCCCTTTCCCCCTTTTATGATCTTTTTCCCTAACAAAAAACCCCTCTGCTTGAACCCTGCCCCACAGCGTCTTTCTCTGACGAACCACTTTTCTTAAATTACAAACACTACCCATCTTGTATCCACTAACTTGAGGTTTCATTTTTCTGCTCCATCTCCAAGCGGCCTCATCTCCCCCTGAGCCCATGCCACACACTGAAAGGTTTGGGGTTAGGATCTCCATGCCTCAGCTCTTCCGAACCCTTGCCCACCTCTTCCACAGAGCCCCAGCGCAGATGCCACAGTCCTGTCAGGGCTGTGGAGGGAGTGGACTAGTTCCCAACTCTTTGTCCCTTCTCCCACCCCTGCATCACAAACATCACTTTCCAACACTCTTCTCTGCCTTTATAAAAACAAATGATTTGTGCAACTTGTAACTAGGTGTTTATGGAATAAAGGAGAATGGGGAAAAAGAAGATATAGGTAGAAATCTCCCCCAATGAGCAAGTTAAACAATATGTACTTAAGTTACCCATGGGTCAAAGGCCTTGCCAGACAACTTAGAAACTAGTTTTAACCTAATCATAGTGGAGATTGACGATGAAAATCATGAAATAAAGCTAAAATAATATTTAGGTTCCAAGTTTTATAATTTTCAATGTGTATATTAGAAAGATTGCTTTAAAAACTCAAATACACAATCACAGATCCCACTTAACCCCAACGCCACCACTATTAGTTTTCAAGATCGAAAATACTCAACCTGATTAAATTCTGCTTCAAGCAAGCTTATGCATCAAGCACAGGACCCAAAGCCCTCTCCAGCCCCGCAAAGAAGCAGCATTTTATGCCCTTGTTCTTAGAATGAATGAATGGATAGCTTAACATAGCTGAGTCCAAATATGCAGGCAAAGCAACCCCGGGCAGCAACATACACAGGTTCAAACCCCTGGGGTCAGAGAGGAAGGAGACAGGGAAACAGAAGGGAACTGGCTGGGAAGTGTGTGTGTGTGTGTGTGTGTGTGTGTGTGTGTGTGTGTGTGTGTGTGTGGCTTTCCAGGCACAACCAATAAGTAGCTGCAGAAATAAATGAACCATCCTGATCCCTGAGCTGCTTCTTTGAAATAAAACTGTCTCCTTCTTCTTAATCCAAGGGTCCTCAACTAAGTCCGTGTGAAAGTCCTTTATGTATTACATATTCTTGGGTAATTTGAGCATACCAGAGATGTCCTGTCATACTCCACCACTTAACCGAAGGAAAGCCACCCAGGCTGTCAGCCACGTGGAGACCTGGCCTCAGCAAACCACATTCTTTGTCTTCCTGTTATTCCTGCCAACATGATGGTGTTTGATTGACTTTCCTTAATCTTTCTCAGACAGCACGAGCTTAGAAACTGTCAGTGTAACTCTTTATACCATAGTAAAGTCCATAGGTTAATGTGTTAGCAATTACAGGATAGTAATTCTTAATTACACGGGGAAACATTTACAGCTGCCTCACACCCAAAGAGTTGTTAAGTGTAGATTGATGATTTCTCAGTAAAGGAAGCATCTCTTGGATTGCTAATTGGATTAGGAAAGTCAGTGTTCATTCGGCTTAATTCAATTCACTGAAATCCTGCTCTTTGCACATCACCTTTATGCTAAAAGCAGGTGCTCATGCTGGGTCCCGGTGCTGGATTCTAGGTGCTGGGTGTTTATACTAGTGCTAGGTGCTGGGTGCTGGTGGTGGTATGGGGTTCTAGGTGATGGGAAGGCAATGAAGTTTCTGTCACCAAGGGTCTTGCACTTGTACTTGTACCAAAGGCGTGCAAACCAACTTCCAAAATAAATGAGGGAAAGAAAGATGACCCAGGACAGAGGAAGAACTGTCATTATTTACGAGAACTGAGTGTTCTTTGAGTCTTTAAGGATAAGAATGACTCTTGAAGATGGGGTTAGGAAAACCTAAAAGCACAAAGATTTGGACTGCACAGCAGTAATGGAGCCATGTGCGCTGGGAATGTATGTTGCCTGTGACTGTGACTGTCTGAAGGCAAGCAGCAACTCTTCAGTCTATAGAACATGCTAGAAGATGAAGGATCACAGAAAGCTATCGCGTAGTGGGGCAAGCTGTCTGAGACCGAAAGCCCAGCAGCAGTGTAGGAGAGAGGTGGGTGACTGACTGGACACCCTCATGGCATCTCAGGAGGCCCACCTTTTATTGTCAAATACCACAGCCTCTCTGTTACACTTTCTCTGAAAGCCACAGGCTGGTGCCACCCAATTTCCCAGAGCCCTGCCCCTCCCTTTTGAAATCCTCATTGTAATTATGATTATTTGTTAATTGTCCCTCTGGAGGGTTGTGAGAGTAGGGACTATGGCTGGTGGACTTATTTGTGGCCTGGGCTTCACATACTTGCAGATACTCAAAAGATTGTTGAGCGAATGAAAAGGGTTCTGAGGAGGGGCCTAAAGTGGGCCATCAAAAAGATAGGGAGCAAGCCAGGTATGGTGGTGCACTGCTGGGCAGGGCAGTGAAGGCAGGAGGGTTGTGAGTTCAAGGCCATCTTCAACTACATAGAGAGACCCGGTCTCTAAAAATCAAGAGCTGGGGAAAGGCTCAGTGGTAGGAAGTTTGCCTAGGATACCAAGGCCCTGGGTTCAAGCCCCAGTACTACAGAGAGAGAGAGAGAGAGAGAGAGAGAGAGAGAGAGAGAGAGAGAGAGAAACTAGGACAAGAGAAATTAAAGGAAGGAACGAGGTGGCTGCTGACTGCTGCCGGAGAGAGACAGAGGATGATCAGATGTCCAGCCAAAGGGGAGAAGGCTACTAGAGCCTGGCCAGAGACAGGCCGGGAAGAGAGTGGATTGCCACAACCTTCCTGTTGTTCTTAGCATTCACTAATCACCAGTCTGCCCACACTCTCGCTAGGGGCTGTAACTGAGTCTTACAGATAAAAGTTCAGAGTCTTTGCTTTCGTATTCTCCCAATCCCTCGCTCCCCTGAACACTCAGAAAACAAACATTAACCACGTCACTCTTAATCTGCCGAGAGATATTCTTTTGCCTGCTTGGTGCCCGTGAGTGGTGGCTTCAGAGCACAACCCAACCTATCAGAGGCTCCTGCAGCCCTCGGCCACCCGAATGCTAGGGTGTATCACTGCGTCCTTGGTGCTGAGCTACTTTCTGACTCCACCTGGAACAGCTCCTGGTGAAGACAGACTCCTTTGTCACCAGTCTTAAAATGCTTGTTGATCCTTCCCTGGGCTGAAGTTAGGGATTTTGCAGCCAGCTCTCAGCTGAGCCAAGTTTTTAGTTAAAGATTCAAAGCAGAGCCAAGGAGATGCAATCTCGTTTCATCTGTTAAAACAGAGGATCCAGGCGGCTTGGATTATGGGGCTTTGATACAAGAGCCTGGAAGATAAACAGCTTAGGCTCCCAGTCAAAGTCTGACGAAGGAAGGGTCCAGGTAGGTCTGGTCCACAGAGCCAAAGACTGAAGTCAGTTGGATACTGCTGGGAACTAGCTCATCGATCGCCCAGCTCTTCTCTCCTTTCTTATTTATTTATGATATTTTTCCTTACTCTGAGAATTTTGTGTATACGCAC
Organism: Cricetulus griseus; assembly: GCF_003668045.3. Classification (NCBI taxonomy): domain Eukaryota; kingdom Metazoa; phylum Chordata; class Mammalia; order Rodentia; family Cricetidae; genus Cricetulus; species Cricetulus griseus. The sequence goes on along the minus strand of NW_023276807.1, from coordinate 212,196,697 downwards.
AATGTATTTAAATCATACCCACCCCTCCGCCTCCCCCTTGCTCCCCTCCCAGCACAGCTACTTCCTCCTCCTATCTTCATGCCCTCTTTTTTATTTTTTTAACCTATTAAGTCCACTTAGTGCTGCCCATTTGTGCTCCCATAAGAGTGTGGGGCCACTGGAGCAGGGGCCACACTCCTCCTAAAGAAAAAGGTCTCTCTCTTTCCCATTGGCCACCAACCAACCACCTAGAGCTCCTTAGCGGATATTTGCAAGCTGGAATAGTTACAAGCTTGATCCTGTGCTGGTATTGTGCAGGGAACTATGGCTGCTGTGGGCTCCTGAGTACAGGGACTACTGAGTCACACCCAGAAGACAGCACTCAGAGCACTCCCCTGCATCCTCCAGCGCTCGCTCTCTTCCGTAGCCCAGTTCTGTGCTTCTGAGCCTTGGGTATGTGGTTAGAAGTGTTTGAGAAACCCTATCCTGGGAAAGTGTCTCATCTTGGGTCCTGTTCTTGGCTGATTCGTTATGAAAAAGATGGAAGTCTCAGAGTTAGGTGTGGTGGCTCAGTACTCTAATCCCAGTATTTGGGAGACCAAGACAGGAGGATTGCTGTGAGTTCAAGACCAACTTGTTCCAACAGAGTAAAATTCTTTCGCATGAAACAACACAATAACAGCAAAATCATAAAGTAAGAAAAATACACAGCCTCTAAACTTCCTACCAGGCCACATCACAGAAGTTGTAGCCCCTGTTCATGGAGGCTGGCGCAGCCTTGGCTATAAAAACTGGAGGGATTGATGAGGTGACATCCATGTATTCTGAAATCCAAATGGATTTCATAGCCATAGCTTAAGATTCCCAGCTGGATTTATTCATTCAACAAGTGTTGGATACTGTATTAAGTCTGGGATACAATGAATGCTCAACGATTTGTGAATGAATTAATAACAAAATCAGTACAAGAAGCAATGTAGTAAATAGCACATTTATTAAGATAAGAAAATGAACATTTTATTGTCTTATTTTTATGTAATTGCTGTTATAGAATGTGCTTCTGTTAATTAATACAAGACCTAATATTCATTGTTATTTATTGTATTTTACTTCTTGTGGTACAGGGCTTCACACATGTGAATTCTCTACCACTGAGCTGATCTTCAGCCCTTGGTCTTTTTTGAGACAGTCTTCCTATGGTGTCCAAACTAGCCTTGAAGTCACTACGCAGCCCAGTTGGCCTCACACTTTTAATCCTCCTCTCTCAGTAATTTCCAAGTGCTGGAATCACTCATTGGGCACCACCAGACCCAGCAAGAGAGCAAGCTGAGAGCAATTTCACATTTGCAGGAAGTGTATGCATGGTGCATGGAGAGTCCCACAAGCCCTTTCTCCCAAGTGTCTCTGTTAGTCACGTCCTGCACTGAGATGGTGCATTGGCTACAGCTGGTATGACAATGACATGCACTATTGTTCACTAAAGTCCAGTTCAGGGCCCACACTTGGTATACTCTCTCCATAAGCTTGGGCAGATACATAATGCTATGTGCTCCCCATTGGAACATCATAGAGCCTTTTCCCGATCTAAAACCCTGTGAGCCTCACCTACTCCTTCTCCCATGCAGCAACCTTCCACAGACACTGAGCTTTTTACTGCCACCAGAATTTCACTATTTCCATTATCAGATTGTAAGAATCCTACAGTGTACAGCCACACACAAAGTTCCTTCATGAGTTCCATAGTCGATTTTTTGATTGGTGAATAACATTTCATTGCTTGGACACAGCACAGTTGGTTTCACTTGTAGAAGGAAAGCCATTTTGTTTGCTTCCAAGTTTTGCCATTCATAAATAAAACTTCTACAAACATCCTTACAAGTTTTTATATGAGCATCAATTCTGACCCTTCTTGGGTAAATAACAAGGAATTTGATTGCTGGACCACAAAGAAACTTTTCAAGAAAGTGCCAAACTGTCTTCCAAAGTTTCATACTCCCATGAGTGATGAGAGAGTCCCTGCTACTCCACACCCTCCACAGCACTTGGTGTCATCGGGGTTCCGAATTCTGGCATTCTAGAGGTGTGTAGCCGCATCTCACTGCTGTTTTAATTTGTGAGTACTTGATGAGATGTCACATGGAACAGCCTCACATGCTCTTTGGGGAGATGCTTGTTGAGGTTCTTGCTGTTGGAAAATATTCAAGCATACTGTGAATCCCAAATTAGCATTTTTCATTAATTAAATAAAATTAACTTGGGTCAGGAGGCAGAATTAGCAACTAGTTGGCAGAAAGTAATCACAGAACATTAGAGGGAAGAGACAGAGAGACACAACAGAGGTAGTAGGGAGGGATTTTAAGTGGTGTGGCTTTTTTTGTTTTGGCAGAGGATAAGGATAGGCTTTTTGGAAGATGCCTTCAAGGGAAGGTTGGCTAGTTGCTACTCAACCTCTCTGAGCTAGCACGTTTTCACCTCAGCCTTTGAATCCCGAGTCTTATTTATAAATCGAAATATAGAGATTTAGCCAAATATACCTGTAGCCGTAGCAACAGAGCCAGTGCCTGCAGGAACACTGAGTGACCAGGCCACTGCTAGAGAAGCAGAATGGTAACTGCAGAGTTGCAATTGCTGGCTGAAATAGCAGTAGATTAAGGCACAGCCACTATGCGGAAGGTAAAACAACACTTGTCCTTTTGTATTGCAAACTGTAGAGCTGGAACAGGCCTGGGACTGGCCTGGTACTCTTTGCATAGTCCAGGCTGCTTTTAAACTCGTGGAAATTCTGTCTTGGTCTCCCAAGTGTTGGGATTTCAGATGTGAGCCACCTGTCCAATTTTTTAATAATTTGGGAAGTTTGGAGCCCAGTTTAATTAATTCATTGTCTTTCTTTGATACTAGCTCATAATAAAATGGGGGGTGTTCCTCTAGTCTGCCTAGTGTCTTCATCCCCCGACACACACACCTCTGCCACAGTGTCTTTCACAGGGCACAGAGTCCAGCTTCCAACTTCCTCATTTCTTTTTTTTTTTTTTTTTTTTTTTTTTGGTTTTTCGAGACAGGGTTTCTCTGTGTAGCTTTGGAGCCTATCCTGGCACTCGCTCTGGAGATCAGGCTGGCCTCGAATTCACAGAGATCCGCCTGCCTCTGCCTCCCGAGTGCGCCACCAATGCCCGGCCAACTTCCTCATTTCTGGAATAAAGCTTTTAATATGTTATCATCAAACTAAGGTCACCTAATTTTCTCTTTCATTTGTTTTCTAGAAAATTAGTGGTTTTGCACTTTTTAATTAGATCTGATTCATTTTAAGTCTTTTGGGGGGGGTCAGAGGTGTTATGATTTTTTTTAAGATTATCTTTCTCCAGTGAGTTGCTTTTGTTCACAAAATCAGACTTTTGAAGTTTGAACTAACAGATAATGCCTTTTGTTGTTAGTGGATGGGGTCTCACCATGCAACCCAGGTTAGCCTCGATTCACAGCCTCACCATTCCATTCTGCCCAGTCCTGATGTTATAGGTTTGTGCCACCACGCCTGGCATGCATCTGCCAAAACTTGAGCAACAGAGAGGAACAATGAAATGTTCTGAAAAATAACTTTCAGAGGCAAGGTCCCCTTTAAGATCACAACTCTGTAATTTAGATAGTCCCTCTGTCTCAGGGAGGACACTGAATAGAAAGGAATAAGAATATGGGGGAAAAGAAGGAGAAAGAAAGGAAGGAAGAAAGAGACCCGTTTCAGGAACCCTCTAAGGTGCCAATTACTGATGGTAACTTGACTAAATCTCCACATTGCACCCTCAAAGGCTTTGCAGTGGCAAGTTGGCTCAACTGAGACCTGTCATTGACAAGAGCTGGGCCATGGCTATAGTTAAACATTCTACAATCCACACAGCCTGGGAAGCTTTCAGAACCATGCTGGGCAGCCAAGAGGTGTTCCACAGTATCCTCTAAAGACCAGTTCAAGTGAAGGTGACATTCAGGAAGTCACCAAATGTAGAAGGATCAAAAGTTTAAAGAGCAAGACTGGAAGAGTAGAGGAGTGAGAGGTGCAGAAGTCAGCTTCAGTAGCGACTATTTGGGACATCCCTGAAGTCATAATGACTTCCCCATAAATGGGGACATCTTGTGAGTTGGTTGACAATAGAGATCAAGCCATAGTCTGTGGTGTCCCTGAATGGGTGGCACAAGTCTTCATAGTATGTTCTCATCATTGGTTGATGGGTGTGCTGGACATGGAAGCCAGAAAGGGAAGGCCTTCCTGTGGTTAGGAAGGAAACTTTGAAGGAAACATTTAAGGGAGGAACCCCGCAGGGCAGGGAGTTTGGAATCTTGTAGGAGCAGCTTGTATTACTCACTGCTGCATCACTGTAACCAAAACACCTGATGTTGACAACTTCAGGGTTCATATTGGCCCACAGTTTCAGAAGGCTCCCTCATGGATGGGAAGAGACAGTGGGAGAGCTTGGTTCATGGTGGCTGGAGTGGTGGGAAGAGGGAAAAGCTGTTGTGGCAGACCAAAAAGTAGAGAGGGCAACGAAGGAACTAATATGAGATACAACCTTCCAAAGCTGACTCTTAATGACCTATTTTTATCATGTAGCCCTCAACTCCGAAATGTTTCCAGAACTTCCCAAAGTAGCACCATATCTGGGGACCAAGTATTCTAAACAAGGGCCCATGGAAGACACTGCAGACTCCAGCACAGCTCGTCCACCTCTCACACCTGGGTCTTCTTTCCCATACTCCTGCATCACAGCCTCAGATACTCCGGGCTCTCTCAAACGATACCCAAAATAGTCTGAAAATATAGTTACAACTTGCTGTCAATTGAGTGAGACCCCAGAGCCAAGGCACAAAGCTCCCCCATGCCCTCCACCACTATGCACCAAACATACTGCCACCAGCTTACGAAAGACCAATGTCTTCCACCGGGAAGAACAATTAAAGCTCTTGTAGCCAAGAGAGGATAGGAAGTGGGTGCAGTCGTTCCTTTCTAGTTGCTATGGCAAAATATCTGACAAAACAACTCAAGGGAAGGTTGCTTTTCAGCTCACTGTTTAAGAAGGATGCACACTTCCATGGTAGGGTAGGTACACAGTCTGTGGTGGCAAGAAGTCACATTGTAGAGTGAGCCAGATGACGCTGCTTGGTCCCCTTTCTCCTTCATATCCAACCCATGAGCTCTGCCTAGTGGATGGTGCTGCCCACATGCAGGGTGGGTCTCCCTCCCTCAGTCAGTCCTCTGTGGGAAAACCCCCACAGTGGCACCCAGAGCTGTGCCTCCTAGGTGACTGTAGATCCAGTCAGGTTGACGATTAAAAATGAACCATCACAGAACATTACCCAAAAAGAGAATCAAGGGGAGACGTAAAAGCTGCTGGTCTGCCTTATGCTCCCTGAAGCATCAATGTCTCGCACTCAGCATTGTCTGGTAATTCTTCTTAGTTCCCCTTCAGGACTAAAAACACGGCAATATTCTGTGTCCAGTCCGAGCCCTGAAAGCATTCATTGTCAATACCCACCAGCTGAAACTGTCAAATCCCGGCTTCTGTTTAGAGAATAGTTAAGGGAAAGAAGTAAGAAAGCAAAAATCAGTACAAGAAGTTCATTGCTCTAAATGCACTTGTAGTTAAAGAATTTGACATCAAATGGTGGGTGATGTTTTTATTTCCAGGATTGTACTCACATGTAAACATCTCCAGAATTACTATCTTTTGGCAGGGGTGAAGACAATCAAACTTAAATATCCCAACTCTCTCCTGGCTTGTTTCTAATCTTTTTTTCACACATACTCATTGTGGAGAGAGCAGAAAACAAAATTAATTTATTTGTAAAATTACTTATTACAGATAATAGAAACAGTTCACACCTTGTGAGTTGAGGTGTCCTGGCAGACACCTGTATGCCCAGTGCTCAGGAAGCAAAGGCTAGAGGACCACAAGTTCAAGGCCAATCTGGATTACATAGCAAAACCCTGGCTCAAAACAAATACGAACATATGTGGTAGTGTAAACCACATGTAAAACGAAGCCCTAAGCAAGTGCAGGCTTAGAAACCGTTTCGTGGCCCTCATGCTCTTGACCACATGGTGTGTTGCCCTTGACCTTAACACAGTCCTTACCAATGTTCTGGTCTTGGTTGCTTACAAATCATGACTCTCAAAAGAGAAGCAACTTGTGGGCTACAGAGTTCAAAAGATTAACAAAGGGATCAGTTAGCACCTACTGGGAGGATAAATGAACCCATACACATATTATTAATATTACATATGAACTTGCCTAGTCAAAGGACCCACATGTGTTCTGTCAAGCACCAGTCTAGATGGCACTATGAAGACAGATCTATGTAGTTTTTAGCTGTGAATAAGTTATGTCATTGACTAACACAGATGGCCCTGTGTAATGTGAGTGACCTTCATGCCATCAGCTGAAGGCCACAGGAGCAAAGGCTGAGGTCAGCTAAGGAAGCGGGAAGCCTACCCCAGACTGTCGTGAATCCACACTGAGTCACCTGCTCTGCCTGGTTCTCCAGCCTGACCTGTGGGTTTCTGATTTAATGACCCCACATTTCAAAAGCCAATTCTTTAAAATGAATCTCTCTGGATACATGTACAGACTGCCTGTGGGTTCTCTGTGGAGAGTTCTGACTCACTCACCCATCATCCCTTGGGAAACTGTCCCCACCTGGGCACACATTGCCACACTGGCTCCTCCCCAGCCCAGCTGCCTTCCTCCCTGATTCCTGCCTCACCTCACCCCCACCCCAGGTGAACCTGTGTGGTCTTGACCAGCCACACCATCTCTCACCCAATTCCTACCAAAAGACAGAGCTACAACAATCATACCTAAAGTGGCTGTTCACAGTTCTAGAGCCAATTAGGCCTCAGGGCCAGAGTAGCCTCTGAAGACTACGGTGCTTTAGTGTGCTTAGACAATATCCGTGGGCAGAGAGCAGGGATGAACACACGTGGAGACAGCTTAACTCTCCTCAGCTTAGCATTCCAACTCATTTATGTCCATGGGTCAATTGAAACTCAGTTGCCATGACTGATTTACTGACTGACTCCTTGATTATCTGTACTAAAGTGGGTTGTGTTTTGTTGCATACAGGCTTGAATACAAAAGGCTTCCCCTGGCTTTAAGTTTGTTGAACAGAGAACTCACTTTTGCCAACCAGCTGATTGCTGATTCAATTCCATTTGAACTGTACAGTGTCACTCCATCAATGAGTGTTCCAGAAGGGTAGGTCTAGGTGGTGGGGGGGAGGGTCAGACAGAAGGGTCTGGAAGGTTCCGTAGGAATGAAGCCAGGATGTGCTGCACACGTCTGCAGCAAGTACAGGGCAGAATGAAACGGCACAGGCAGGAGTGAGGATATGGGTGAAGGGGTGAGCAACAATTCTTGGACTGTCCTCTAGCGCTCCACTCCTGACTTTTCATTTCACTGGGCTTTGTCAGCACAGCCCAAGGCCAAGGCCTTCAACACCATGTACTCTTGAGACCGAATTTTTGTCAGCAGTCTTTTCTGCTGGTGGCAAGAGAAGGTTTGGCTCACTGGAATGTCTTCCTCTGAGAGGCAGCTGAGCCCCAGCAATCTTCATTTCCAACTTCAGTTGTACTACAGTGCCACTTGGAAACTGGTCACCCGGTGCCCCATCCAGCAGCCCCTCCCTGTGGGCCATTCTCTGGCCTTTCATGTTATCGCCTAACACCCCAGCTGCCCGTTCGATTTTCACCTGTGACTGTTTCCTGTATCAGAACATGGCAGGGGACTGTTGGCTCATAGTAGCTTAGAAGATATCATCCAAATTACCATAGCTGCTGGCTACTGTCTGAGCAGGCTTAATGCTGCCCCAACAGAACACCTCAGACTGAGCAGCTGATAATGAACATGAAGTTACTGGCTCTGGTTCTCCATGCTGGGAAGTGTCATGTCAAAATGCTGGCCAGCTGAACAGTTCTGCTTCAAAGACTAGTAATTAGAACACTCTGTCTTCACATGGCAGAAGGCAAGGGGGCAAAGACAGGAATAGGGACCAAGCTCACCCTTTTGTGGAGGCATTAATCCCTTAGAAGGGGAAGCCTAATCACCTCTTAACACTGTCATGTAGTTCTTAAATTCTGGTGTGGCCATTTCAAAGAGAACATTCAACCCAATGCATGCAATCACAGCACACTAGCTCTTAAACACAACCTTCATTAAGATATCCTATTCAGCTCTGCCCAGTGCTGTCCCTGTCTCATGTCCTAGGCTCACAAACACCCGTGTGTCCTTTTATTCCCAGCACAAGCCGTCCCCTCTAAGCAGGCCGGCCTGTCTCACCGTCACCAGCACTCATCAGACTCTCCCAGCCACCCCCACGTCAGCCTCCCCAGCTGAAAAGCTGTCCCAGATCTTTCCATCCCTTCCTGGTCTCCTGAAAGATAAACCTTGGAACCTTTTCCATCTTATTTGTCTTTACATTGTGAAATAGTACTGTGTGATATTATTATGTGATGTAACATATTCTTCTATGGCCAGAGTGCAAGCATTTTAGTAAATCACTGAGAGATGTATTTAAGGCTCTGATAGGCTTACTCTCAAATGAGTACCACCTCCTGTGTAAACATCCCAAAGAAGTTACTGATAAGTTATTAAAGAAATACCAGATATACTTTTTAAAAATCCATTTAAAAAGCAAATGAAGTCAGGAAGAATAATCGCCACAAATGTATTGGAAGAATTTTACAACCTGTGTTGGTTATTTTTTGTCAATTTGACACAAACTACAATCACCTGGAGAAAGGTAACCTCCACTGAAGAATTGCCTCCATCAGACTGGCCTGTGGGCAATCCTGTGGGGCATTTTCTTGATTAATGATTGATGTGGGAGGGTCCAGCCCACTGCAGAAGGTGCTACCCTGGGTAGGTAGGTGATCATGAGATGTATAAGAAAACAAGCTGAGCAAGCCATGGAGAGCAAGCCAGTAAGCAGCATGCCCTCGTGGTTCCTGCCTTGGCTTGCCTCAATGATGGACTGTGAGAAGATTTTTTCAAATTAGGCCTGCAGGCAGCGAGAAACCAAAGATGGAGAGTCCAGATTTTCTTGGGAAAATGCCTTACTTGTAGACACTTCAGATCATTTTCCCAGAAGGCCAATGTATTCGGCTCTTAGATGGAAATAACCCTTCAAATCCTCCAGCTTTTGTGACCCTCCCTCTAGACTCAACAGCAGATTGTGTGTGTGTGTGTGTGTGTGTGTGTGTGTGTGTGTGTGTGTGTGTGTCCTAGCAGACACACCTCTGACAGAAAATGCACTGCCATTGTAACCTAGAAAGAATGTGATGGTGTCTTCACAACGTTATTTCTGGGCCTGGAGAGTAAAGAGCCATGGTGACATCCTCTGTGCTTCTCTGTAGAAGCCTTTGAACATACGGCTGGATGAGGCAGGGACCAGCTCTGTATTTGACACACAACATCCTACGTCACACTTCACTATCAGACCAAACATTTTTTACATAAAGCAATGATAATGTTCTAGCTGCCACCAAGCGAAGCACAAGGCACCTGACTGATGGCCAAATGTGCTAGAACCACTCTTTCCCTCTTTTTTTTTTTTTAAAAAAAAAAACCAGATTCTTCTAATGTTTGCAATTAAGTGTCAAATAACTCAGGCAGGCCTGGAACTTACTATGTAGTGGAGGATATCTTTTTATTAACCTCTTGCCTCCACCTCTTGAGTGTTGGAATTACAGGTGTCCACTACCACATCTAGTTCAGGCTGTGAAGCGGATAAACCCAGGGCTTCGTGCATTCTAGGTGACTCTACCAATCCGAGCTACATACCCATCCAATAAACACTTCTTGAATGTGTTCACTTGACACACACCTGCTGGGATCCCGGAGTACACCAAACACAACACTTGTGCTTGTATGGGGCCTATGAAGAGCCAGAGGATGCTGTCATCAGGGTATCCAGCTGGGCAGAAAGACCAGCAATGACTAAGCCAGTATGAATCATCCAGTGGAACTCCAGTAAGGGGACAAGTCCTTAGAGAAATGGCTTGTTCCAGGGCTGGCGCCGAGAGTGCCCAGGGTGAGCCTCCAGCGTCTTATAGGGACAGACAGAAAGTGCTGCAGCATGCATATATACACAGAATTGTGGGTGTACAGCAAAGGGGAGGCAGGAGTCAAGTGAAAAAGTGGGAACAACCTGAACAGCAGAATAAGGGAGATATCACGGGGTTATAATCCAAAGAGCAGAATACAAACCCCATGAGTATGGGCTGATTAAAAAGGAGCGATTGGGAGAACTGACAAATTTCTTCTGCAAAAACTAACAGATGATCCCACACCTTAGGTATGGGTTGTGCAAGTGATCTTATCAGAGACATACTATGTGGAAGTGGGGAAGAGTGACACTTTAGGGGCAAAATCTGACAAGCACTGCCTCAGCCACCTGGGCAAGGTTGGGCACTGGCTATAAGGGACCAGTTTATTACAGTTCTGTGCCTGTGATTTGATGTGTTGACAGTAACTCTTTCCTTCCATGGTTATTCTCTCAAAGCACTTAGCCCCCATCCAATCCTGTGGACGGACTCAGACAAACCCCAATGAGGGACAGTCTATTAGATACAACATCGGGCCTGTGTTTGAATGAATAGACAAATGTTAGCTTTTATTTCAAAGAACACATATTTTCCTCTCGTCCAGGCTTGGAGAACTATGCCAGTGAAAACACAGTCTGGTCCTGTGTTTCCAGATTGGGCAGTGAAAGCCTGAGCAATGGGACAGGACTCCATCCCTGAGCACACGCACCAGCTGCCAACAGAAGGAGTGACAGTCTCCTCTGCTCCTTTTGCAAAGGGACGAGAGGGCGCTCGGGGGAGGCGGTGGGGGGAGGGGGGGATGTTCAAAAAAGCCTCTTGTGCTCATCTCTTCTCATCTCTGACGGCAGAATCCACACCTCATACCTCTTCTACCCACTAAAGTTAGGGCCTTAGAAATCACCATTGCAATGCAAGGGGAGGCAATAATCAAATTAATTCAGTTCCCAGTTACAACCAAGTCTACAAGGATCTTTCTCAGGGTGGTACAACGCTTTGAGCTGGTAGTCTCATGGTACCTGTCTCCTGAAAGTTTTCATGACTGACACACAAATCCACATGGCCTGTCACCACTCTGGGCATCTCTGTAGCCTTACCATGTGTTTGGTGTTTGATTACCTAACTTTTCAGTTTCCTAATGAGAAGCTCAGCAAATCAGTAAGCTCACGTGGTCTACATGAATTTCTGCTACAACAAGCCTCCCTGATGAGAAGTGAAAATTGAATAATAAAAGTAACTGCTAAGGAATACGTGACAAGATCAAAGGCCTCTGAGCCAGCATAGATGATCTGAACAACAACAACAACAAAAAGAGGTCATTTTCTGTGTTGAGAGGGCTCCTCTTTGGACACCTGTGGAATAAGGCAATCCTCAGGGCTCTTTTGTCTAACTTCTGTCCTGTGTGGTCCTGGAGCATCTTCCACTGGCCTGCCCAGGCACTGTCACACAAGGAGCCTGAACCAGGATTGAGATCATGTCTTTCCATAGAAAGAAGCAAAAGCTGTTTTCCAGGATTATGTGCTGTACCGGTTCAGATCTGCCAAGCAATGCACAAATACTTGTGGATCTATGCCTACTATGTGCAAACTGCCCATTATTGTAGGAATGAAGAAAGGAGTAAGAAACCAAGAGCTTAAAACTTAAAGTGCAATGATCTGCAAAGAAGTTTACACTCTACTTGGTGCAGGGAGCAGAGGCTGGTTTTCCTGTGGTCACAGGTGAGCCTGCCTGGAATGAGTACTTCCAGTGGGATAGAGAAGGAACTAACCCTGTGCTGTGGCCAGGCTGTGGGAGGCAAGGAGGAACACCAGGGCACTCTACAGCTGTCTCATTTTTATCTCCATCCCTGGGTTCAAGGCCATTCAGGGGACCACCCAAATGCTCTATATTTGCATGATTGGAGACAATTCTGAGAACCTTGTGTTCATGTGTTTTAGGATGTGGGTTTTCATAAAGTGTTGGCTCAACTTCCAGGACCTGGGAGAGACATTTTAAGGAAACACTATTCACTCTTGTTTTGTGAAAAAATATGAACCAACACGTAGAATATATAGCTAAGGTGGGGACAATGTAATTACCAACCAATTTTGTGGAATAAGCAAGTTACATATATCTTGTCTGATGTCGGATAAGGCAAGCTCTTGTAAAGCCGGGTCCCTAAATGGTTTCCAACATTTCCAGCTTGGTGGCCCCCACACCACCTTCTGTGCTTGCCCTCACCTTTCCTCGCCCTGTCTGTGGCAGCAGACACAGTAGGGCCTCTCACTGACATGGACCAAAGGGAATCTACTTCGCTTTCCTGGAGAAGGCTTTAAGGGATTCAGGTGACTAACAAAAACAACACTTGTGACTCCTAAGTGGTCATTAATGAATACAGAACCCCCGGGCTGCACTGGAGGAGAGGGTGCCCAAAGGGTCCAGAAAGGAAGATGAAAATAAGGCAGCTGCCTCCCTAATACTACCAACAGAAAAGACATGCTGCTGGCACTCGGCCCACTCAGCCAAAGTTTGTTCCCTTGGCATTCTGAGCAGCCCTCACCTCATTACTCGAGCCTCCAGTGTCCAGCCCCAGCAAGGCCTCAGCCAGAGACTCTTCCCCTGCCCTTGTTGGGACCTGGCTGAGCTTGCCCATCTCGGTCCACGCTCCACCCACATCCACGAGAAGGGACATGCCTTGTGTCCCTAACCCAAGAAAAGACCATCTTACACCTAGTGCTTAGGCTGGTACCTCTCTTAGGGGACACTTGCGCCCCACAGGGCAAATGACCCCAGTGGAAGGGTCTCGCCTGTGTCCTCTAATATATGCCCCCTAAGACGACCCGCCCTGCTCCCCCAACCACACAGGGAAAGCCTTCCAGCGCCCTGCTCCACAGAAGGGGACCCGCCCCGCGCCCCTGGCCCGGAGGAAAGGCGGTGCGCGCCTCGGCAGGCGCGTCTTGTGCCCGCGCTCCTCTCCCGCAGCCCTCCTGTGCGGCGTCAGGCAGAGGCGGGGTGGGGCGCGGTTAAAAGAAGCCGCAGGTGGGAACCGGGGCTCCACCCGCACAGTCCCCGATTCCGTTCCCGCTGCAAACCGTGGGCGCCCGCCCGACCGGAGCTGTGGGCACCGCTGCAAGTCGGGAGCCGGATCCCACCAGCAGGTAAGCGCGAGTGGGGGAATTTCCTCAGAGAAGCCGGAGCAGGTGAAGGAAGTGGCCTGTCCCCTTCCTCGCCATATTTGCCCTGTGGGGCGCAGGGGTAGCGACTGTCCCCAGGTGGCCCCGTGGCCACAGGCAGAGTCTTGCGGTGTGGTGGGTGCCCGCACCTGGACTGCCCGCATCCTTATCTGCCTTCCCATCGGCATCCCGGGGCCTTTTTGCGCCCCCGCGGACTAGAACCGCATCGAGGTGGTTGTCATCCGCGTCGTCCCCTCCCCCGCGCTGCTCCAGAAACTGGGATCGACTGGTTTGACTTCTGCACGCACCGTGCCCCTCTGACTTGCATAACAGGTTTTAGAAATACATCAAGTTGTGTGCAGTGACCAGAGTCCGGACTGAGTCCCTTTCCCCATTTCCTTTGCTGGTTTGGGGCTGTCTTTGGAGGTCATCAATCTGTTCCATTTGGATTTTGGGGAGCGGAACAGCCGAGCAAAAAAAAAAAATGATGTTTAAGTTCAATCCAACCCCAAGACACGGAACAATGGATAAGTTTTGAACAGAAATACCCATTCAGACTGCATGATTAAGACTCGGGAACTTATGAAACAAAGATGACAGTGGTGAGCACAATAGTAATTAAAAGTAATTGGTGACACGTCTGATTAAAAAGTTCAAACACGGGTAGTATTTCCTTGTCGGGTGAAGGAACCTAGTCCCAGGTGTTAGCCTGGTTTTTGTTGACTTGGGCTCCCTTCTCTTCCTGGGGACCGGGCCTCGGGTCTCAGACAGTGTGGCCTTCATACAGCTGTGGACCCTGGAAGGGCTATGGACCTGCAGCCGAGGTAAGGGACACCAACTAAGGGATTTTAGTCAGTTTTTCTAATATGCCTGCAGCCTTGTTTTCCTTCAAGTAGACTGTATGCTTTCTTTGCCCTAGTTCTAGCAGAATCTAACCAGTGTTCTAGAAGAAAATGTCCTGTCCTGATGCAGATTTTAGCAGTGCAGGATACTGCTCAGAACTGCCCCTGTGGAGAGCTTTGTCAGCTCTTTGGATCCAGCAGAGCCTTTGGGGGGGTGTTGTCTGAACAGTGCCAAGGAGGGGAGGTGGTGATGGAGAGATCTGCCTGGGTGCTAGCCTGTCGCATCACTAGGGTGTGAAGGATTCCCGTTCACCTCCCCAGGGCTACTGAGACCCAGAAGGCTGACAGTCACTGGTGGCTGTCATTAAAGGTAAGTTCCCATGGTGACTTTGTTCTCTAGTTCTTTTTCTCCTTTGCGCTGTGGGAGAAGGAAAAGAGCTGGGTAGGGTCTTCCAACAATTTCAGCAATGGAAAGAAAATTCTGGCTTACATAGCTTCACCATGCAGTTCTGATTCCGTCTAAAGATTCCAGAGACTTTGAGTTTGGGCGTATTGGTTAAGTGGATAGAAATTATGGGAAAATTGTTTTCAAGCCAAGTTTCTTGGCCCATTAGGGCATGATCTTACATTGTCCTAGCTAGGATATTCAGGAGTTGTAGCTTGATCTGTGAGAGTGGAAGTGGGCCCCAGGAGCTCCCCTCCCCCACTTCAGAGCCATTTAATTGTAATTGAACCTAAATGAAACGTTGGGAGAGGTGGGAGCTTTGCTTGGAGCAGGCAACTGCTAAGAAGGCCCTAAAAAAGGGCTGTTGAACTTCATGGGAATACTTTCTGTAACTCAAGTGGAATAAGAAACATAGTTTTGTAGATTGCCCATTCTTACATTTAAAGACATAGCAAAAGTTTCATTGACACTGAGTTGATGTTGACAAGGTATATGAATCCTACGCCTGGTGCCATCACCAGTCACTGTTTTGAAATCACAGTTCCTGATGGTTTGCATCATTAAATTTCAACTCGACTATCAGGTTGTCTCTTGGGTCACCTGAGATTTCTGGAGACTTCTTGATGAAAGAAAGAAAAGCTTTTGGGATTTGTTTTTAACTCTGGAATGGGGCAGGTAGCTGTACCCAGCTTCTGAAACTCTTTGCCACTCTTTGCATACTTACTGGGTTTGAGGTTTGGGATAGAGTATCGTCATCACCATTGTTATCATAATTAACAGGGAAATGAGTCTACCCTGGAGAGTGCCTTTGACAGGGTGGGAGAGTACAAAGCATAGGAAACTGACAGGACCCAAATTTATCTTTCATGGATCTGTTGACCAAGGAAAACTGCCCATGAAGTTCACCAGTGAACTGGCACAGAACTTGAAAGAATACAGCAACATTTTTTTTTCATTCAGCAGGTGACATTCCCACTGCCATCCATAAACAGAGCATCATCTTAGTGCCATCATCACTGCCCTGCTGATTCCAGAGGAGTTGGAGGAAGAGCCAGAAGTCCTTGCAGAGGGATTTCACCTTGGCTCTTGAGCTAGACACACTGGGAGTCCTTGGGAATAAGACTCAGGTTTGCTTGGACCTGGTTTCCTTGTACTCTCAACTCTACAGACCTCAAATGGGATTGTAAGGAGTGTGCTTTCCTCTTCGATCTAGTCAATAATCATCAAGTGATTTTTTTTTTTCCAAAGCGTACTGTAGATTGAGGTAGAAAAAGATAAGTTCTTTCTGTGTGCTGAGGGATTTGGCTTAGGTTCTGTCTTCCATGGAGCTAAAATGGCAGCATGATTAAATTCCTAAGTAAAAAGTTTCAGGACTTCCTTTGCTGAACACACTAACCTAACTCAAAAGGCAAAGCTTTCTTCTTCCTCATCCCCTCCCCCTAGCAGCTGCTGACACTGAGAGCTCCTCGGCCCTGATGCTTTTTCTCTTCAACTCTAATAAAATTGTCCTCAACCTTCAAATACCAAAAGCTTCAAGAACCAGTTATTGTGACATACACCTATAAATCTCAGCCCTCAAGAAGCTGAGACAGGAGGATTATTATGAGTTTAAGGTCACCCTAGGAGTACAAGGCCAGTCAGAGATACATAGTAAGACCTGTCTCAAAACAAAATTGTAAAAATCATGATAAAATTTCATCATTGCTGGAACAAAAGTAGACCTAGCTTATTTGTGAAAGGGAAGAACAAATGCACTTCATAATGGTGTCCCAAAAGTGAGCTCATTGCTGTATTTCTAGAGTTAAATATTTAAGACCAGAATTATAATATCAAGAATTTGTATAGAATTGTGCCCTGTAATTAAATACATCACAGAAATAGATGTGATTTGTCTTCTTAAGCCTAAAGACAACCACATTCTTGTAGGATGACATCTGTGGAGCTAAGCTTATCTATTTATTTGTTCCTCATAGGCAAGCCAGGAAGCTGTCAGATTAAACAAACTTCTGTGGCATACAAAGAAAGAGTTAATAGTTTGATTTTCACTGAAAAGCCTCCTCCCATAAGCTCAGGCCTCTTGAAGCATGGCAGAAAAGTAGAATGTTGCTCACTGCAAGTAGCGACGGCTGCAGTAATTTGGGAAATTATTTGTGAATTGGTGACCATTTCTCAGATGGTGGGCACTTCCACTCTTCTCTATGCCTTAACGTCACGGGTTCCTACAAGAAGACAAGGGGCAGGAACTTCCTAGGCCCTGTCTTCAGTCTGCCTCCCATTGGCCAAGGTTCCTCTACTCACCAATAAGGCAGGCCAGACGGACAAGTCCTTTCGTCTTCAGTTGCCCACCACCTCAACCCTTCATAGAGTTTGTTGGGTGGGGAAGAGTCTCCAGGAAGCAGCCAGACTTTCCCAGGGGCTGAAGTCATGAATACAGAAGTGTAGGGCTCAGGACCCCCACACTGCCCATCACCCTAGACTGACTTCTAATACTTAAAAGGTGACCTCCACTTTCTTGCTTTAGGCCCATGGAAAATGCTATGTAGGACAGATACCCAAGGCTTTATGGAAAACACCTCAGGAATGGCATGGTCTAGACAAGGAAAGTACAAAATCCATTTCACTGATGGAAACGGCTGATCCAAGTTCACCTCATATCCCTGGTACACCCACTTAGGGCCGGGGTGAACTACGGAGAGTGGTAATAGCCCTCTTTCTTGTTCATATCCTCTGTTATAAACAAAGGAATCTTTTTTGCTTTTCAGGAAGAACCCTTGAATCAGGTGACTTGCTGAGTGACCAGTAGGCTAAACATGCCAATATTTGAGTTTAGCTTTGTTTTCCTTGGTGACTTAAACACATCCTTTAAAGCAGTGGTTCTCAACCCTTATGGGGGTAGACTGACCCTTTCATGGGGGTCATCTAAGACCATTGGAAAACACAGATATTTACATTATGATTCATAACAGTAGCAAAATTACAGGTATGAAGTAGCAACAAAAAGAATTTATAGTGGGGGGGTCAAGTTTTTGTCTGAAGTATTTGTTTGAGGAAGGATCTTGTAGCCCAGGTTGTCCTGGAACTTCCAGTCCTTTTGTCTAGGTTCCCATGTGTGCACCACCACACATAGCTAAATTCTTGGTTTTAATATTAAAGTAAGTTAAGTGTATTGATTGTCTTCTAGTCATATGTGATAGGTAGATAGAGTCCTGAGTGCCCAATTTGAAGGCCCATGTGGGGGTGAAGGGACAAACAGTAAAGCTAACGCCATCATATTGTTTCTATCTGTCCTGATTTTGGGGGTGTGGGACCAGTATTCTTAGGGAGAAAATATGATCTCTCGACCACCTGTGTGACCTCAGCCTTTCAGCATTCTTCAAGCTCTGTGGTCCTTGATCCATTTGCTTCCTACAAGTCAGGTGACCAGTGTAAGAAGGGATGTGACGGAGAGCTCACACAGGAACAGGGACACTCAAACCCCATGAACTGTGCAGCACGGGGGAAAGGGAGAGCTGTTATTTGATAAACCGCATCCATGGGGCAAGTTGCTGAGCAAACTGCAGAGTTTTGGGCTGACGAGAGAACATTTTAAAAGGAACAGTAACTCATGGTAAAACAGCTATAGCAAAAGTATGTGTGAATTACAAGACTTACACACCTCTGCCTCCTCACAGGCCACATATTGACATGCCTCCAGGACATGGCAGCAACAGTTAGGGAAAATTAATATAGTGTCTTCCTGTAAAAACTTAATTTTTATAATTCATTTTACTTAAGATGAAGTTTTTTGTTTTTTTTTAAAACCACACAGATACTTATTATGATGGGGAATGAAAGTTTCTTTGGGGCATGGAATACATAGTAAATAAGAGAGAACACTTAATAAATACTCTTAGGTTATGGAGCTTGAGACCATGGCTTCCTAGCAGTCTATTTCTCTGCCCAGTAGGTCTCAGCTTGCCTCTGACTAAATAAAGGCTTCCAGGGCTGAAAACCATAGCTTTACCGAGAGCCTGTTTCAATTTTTCAGACTCCTAGTTTTCTGTTAATGCTAAATACGAAACCCAGCTTCTAAGTTCCAGATCAGTACAGGGTTTGAATTTTCTTTTGGTCCAATTGCCAAGATTGTTGCCCAGTGCCCCACAGTCTAGACCCTCAAATTAGTTTGTCTTGGTCCCTTAACTGCTCCTCCTGTAAAACAAAAGACCCTCATTCAAGATTCCACTACCTAATTAGACTTCCAGAGGTGCCCCAGAATGCCAGGATCTTCCCAGAACCACAAAGTGATTATATCTTCATGGAGCCTGAACAATCGGTTCTCATGTAGCCTAAGTCATTTTTCTACAATAAGACAAAGGACACTAAAGTCCCACTGATACCCATGCTCGTATAAAGCACTTAACTACAGCGTTATGACACAATATTATTAAAGGAACTATGAGGATGCAACTATATTATTGACGTTCTGAGATGTCTACAAACACTAGTGTCTACAAACTCTTAGATGTTGTCCATGCCGTTGCCATGGTAATTATTACCCAATTGTTACAAAATAGTTGAAAAGTGTTATTGTAGATCCTTCCTGGAGGTTAAACAGAAAGCGCCCTAGGCCAGGCTCACTGATAAAGTCCAGATGGTAGAGTGCCTACCCAGCACACACAAAGTTCTGGAGTTCCATCCGCAGCACTGTGAATAAGTAAATATATACTTCATATTGGTTGCCAATTAAAATTGTACTGTCTGGAGTGAGGCATGGTGGTACATGCCTGTAATTCCAACTCAGGAGATAAAGGAAGGAGAATGGGGAGTCCCAGGCCAGTCTGGGTTACATGAGACTTTCTCAAAAACAGAAGCGACAGCAAAAGTTAACCATAGCCAGATAAGCCAAGAAGTGCCCTGCTACTCTACTTGTCTCCTTCCTTTTCATATTGTGGGTGTTTGACTTTGTTTTCTCATTTTGTTTTCGATTTTACAGATTTAGGCCTCTCCGTTAACCCTTGATCTGTGTTGTCCCTATCTCTCTGTGACTTTCGGTTTCCTGCCCTCACCTGCCTCTCCTAAAAATAGATACATTTTTTTTTTAAGAGGCCTCATTCCTCCATTCTTGAAGAATGTAATTCCTCTTTTCTTTTCTATTAGAAAAATTAATATTTAATCAGTCCAGGCTGAGTTAAAAAATCATTGTGTCAGTTTGCCACCTGTACTGGGGTGAGCAAGCTCAGGTTTACTGTAGCTCTAAGAATCCAGCTGTTCTGCTAACAGCCTTGTAGTCACAGAACGTAATCAATGTTTGGAACTGTGAACATTCTGGTGTTCTGGCCCATCATGGCAAGGGGACAAATTCTTGGAACCAAAACACATGGAAATTTCTAGTTATATCTCTATCATGCTTGATTCTATTCCCCAGAGTGTGCACCTGAGCTCCCATTGTCTGACCCAGCAGGAGCAGAAATCAGCACACACGGTCAGATGGGCGTGGCAGCCACTCTGTGAGCCCAAACCTGGTGGCTTTCTGAGAAAAGCATAAACTCTAAAATTAGTCAAACCCAGGACTAATTTTAGGGGGGTGTGGCAGGCAGTGTGAGGAGTGGCCAGCAATGCTGAGGGCGGGCTGTAGACCAGGCATGCTTAGATGTTAATTTGAGGGGGAACTTGGACAGTGTTCCTTACCCACTTCCAAGAGAAAGTCTCCTGAGACCAGCAAAAAAAAGGACTTGGATGACTCTCTCATCCCCTCCAAGCAGATGAAAAATTGCCTGACTGTCTTTGCTTCTAAAGATTTTCAGTGTCCCTCATTCATTACCCCACACACATACACACCAAAAAAAAAAAAAAAAAAAAAAAAAACATGCCAACCAATTCTTTCTTCTTGGTAATGTGGGATAAGAAGCAGCTGTTTGAATTATAGTAAGAGTTGCCATAGAACAATGGTTCTCAACCTGTGTGTCTCATTCCCTTGGGGTTTGAACAACCCTTTCACAGGGATCACCTAAGACCACAAGAAAATATAAATATTTACATTACAATTCAAAACAGTAGAAAAAGTACAGTTATGAAGTAACAACAAAATAACTTTATGGTTGGGGGTCACCATGACCTGAGGAATTGCATTAAAAGGTTGAGAACGAATGCCTTCGAGGAAAGAAAATCTTTTTCTCTCAGGATGTCAAATCAGTCTTTTAGAAGGGAAGAAAGTCCTGGGCTTCAGGGGCCCCTGGTACAATGGGACCCGTATTTTTGAGCAACAGCCAACACATGGCCTGCTTCCATCAGAGAACAAGGAAACAGCTTGTGTCAAACCTTGTGATTCTCTTTTGGGGAAGGTAGTTGAAGAATTAGCTTTCCTGAGAGCACATGATTGTAGCAGAAATAAATACACACTGTATAAGGTCAACTGACAGCATTGTTTCTTCTTAGTCTGCTAACTAAAAAGGAGTGATTTTTGCTGTTATCTTGTGGCTTGGATAAACCACTTAATTACTAAGACCTATGGCAGAAGTTCTGAGTCCCTGAGTAAAACCACAATGATATAATGTGTGCATTTGCATAGTGAAGAAAGGGAACTTGGGCACACGTTTGTTTACCTGTGTTCTTGGATTAATGACAAACAGAAACTAATATGCAACCCATGTTCAATTGAATTTAGATGACTTATATTGCATATGAAAGGCACAATTCTTCTACAAAAAGTGAAATCAAGTTTCTATTTACTGTGACAGTTGCTTATAAAAACTCTTCATCTAGATAGGAAGTTGTCAAGTTGATGTTGCCTCAGAATGGGAAGAAGAAATAGTTTATCCACTATTTGTTATTAGTGATCAAAAATGAGACAGCATCTTTATAATGGGCATTCCTTACCAGAAAAACACATAGAAAATAGCAGAGTAGGCAGTCGAGACCTGCCTAGATTCACATGACCTTGTAATTGAACTATGGTTCTGGCCGGTTAATTCAGAGGTGCCTTCCACTAACTGGCTTTGCTCCTATTTGTCTATTTAGGAATAAACCTGCACGATGGATTGGGGGACCCTGCACACTGTCATTGGTGGTGTGAACAAGCACTCCACCAGCATAGGGAAGGTGTGGATCACAGTCATCTTTATTTTCCGAGTCATGATCCTTGTGGTGGCAGCCCAGGAAGTATGGGGTGATGAGCAGGAGGACTTTGTGTGCAACACTCTGCAGCCAGGGTGCAAGAATGTCTGCTATGACCACTTCTTCCCGGTATCCCACATCCGGCTCTGGGCCCTGCAGCTGATCTTCGTGTCCACCCCAGCACTGCTGGTGGCCATGCACGTAGCCTACTACAGACACGAAACTGCCCGTAAGTTTATACGTGGGGAGAAGAGGAATGAGTTTAAAGACCTGGAGGACATCAAACGGCAGAAGGTGCGCATCGAGGGCTCGCTGTGGTGGACATACACCAGCAGCATCTTCTTCCGAATCATCTTTGAAGCAGCCTTCATGTATGTGTTCTACTTCCTCTACAATGGATACCACCTGCCCTGGGTGCTGAAATGCGGCATTGAGCCCTGCCCCAACCTTGTGGACTGCTTTATTTCGAGACCAACTGAGAAAACAGTGTTTACTGTTTTTATGATTTCCGCATCTGTGATTTGCATGCTGCTCAATGTGGCCGAGTTGTGCTACCTGTTGCTAAAACTGTGTTTCAGGAGATCCAAAAGAACACAAGCACAGAGAAACCATCCCAACCATGCCCTGAAAGAGAGCAAGCAGAATGAAATAAACGAGCTGATCTCAGACAGCGGTCAAAATGCAATCACAAGTTTCCCAAGTTAAGCATTTCAAGGTCATGTGTAGGTGAGCCCTGACAGAGCTTGTGCTCTGTCTATAGACAGCAGCAGTCTAACAACTCCCTCTAGGTCCAGAGTTTATCTGCAAATGACTCATAGCAAATAGATACCTGAGTTCTGTTTTTGTAGAACACCTGAGCTATTCACACACAATGTAAGTCAAAATGTGGTCCATCTCTGAAAACAAATCCCTGGTGACAAATGAACCTTGAAGTCACCTTGACAAGTCCTATGCAGACTGTCTGACTTAGTGGGTATTTTCTGAAATACTTTATATAACTTGTCGATAAAGAGTGATTTATCTAGAAATTAATAGTTTTATCAGTAAGATATTTTTATAGGGTTGAATATTTTAGTTCTGACCTTGAATTCATACAAAGTATTTTTTTATGACTGACCTTCCTTACCTGAAAAAAATACACACAGTTAGCTTTGCAAGTGCATCCCAAGTTTCTAAAGTTTGAACTTGTAAAGGGTCTGGTATGTTATAAATATCATTGCACACTGTCTGAGGACAGTTTTATGAACTAATGTGTGCTCTTAAGGTGGGGTGTTTCATTGGGTAATATATGTTGCTGCTTGCTAAATACAGATGGAATTGAAGGAAATGGAATACTTTCTAAAACTGGCCTTCTCCACCTATGGTGAAGAGTGCAAACATGAATGTGATCACCCCAATAAAGCTTGACCCTGTCGCTTAAGCCCGTGTACACTGTGGATTTCTGTCCCCTCTAGCTGCCACCATCATCACTAGAGGTGATGAGTTTTTGCTGGGGTGGTACCAGTTGCTATGGGTGTAGGTGCCTGGATTTCAAGAGGCATGCTTGTATCCTCAAGTCCGTTAGCACCTTAGCGCTTGTAGGACTGTGGGAAATGTCTTCTTGGGCAGTCCAACCTTGATGGTGCTTCTGCAATCCTATCCCTTAGGAGGCGGCAGAGGTCAACGTTGGCTACATACTGAGTGGAGGGTTCTCGTACCTGCTGAGCATTCATTAGGATGTTTTCAATCATCAGAACATGAAGGATAGCTTTGTGGTGGGAGTGGATGTGAGAGAGATCACACGAAAGCAGAAAGAGGGCCAGTGAGTCGGGGATGTGTCAGCTTGCTTATCGCAGTCTCCTCTAGGGGTTTCCAGAAGACCCACATTCATCCCTTCTAAAGGCGTGCTCCCATGACTAAGTGCCTTCTGATAGGCTCCTCTCACAGGTTCTGCCACTGCAACACCGCCCACCAGCTACGGACATGCAACACTCTCAAACCGCACCCAGCCTGTAGCAGCCCCAGACAAATCTGACCTTGAAGGACTTGTCCCCTGAGCTTTTTGGTCCACGGTGACTGAGCACCTGTACCTCACACTCAGGGATGGGGAAATGTCTTTCTCCCAGGGATTTCCGGATTGGACACACAGGCCTCCCCCAATGGGTGTAGGTGAATCAGAGCAGACTGGTCACTCTGGAGAATAATGAAATGTGAACACAATCTCTCCTGCAAGGGCTTGTTAGCATGCTGCTCAATGCTTCACCATCCCAAATGACTAATGACATTAAGTGGAAGACACCTAGTCAATGATGAACAAACATAGGAGGGCTTGGTACCGCACTCCAATTCCTAAAAGACCTGTTTTGGAGCCTCTCTCTAGAACAAAGGAGTAATTCTTGGATTCCCCATGGGTAAACCAGATCTCAGACATATTCCATCTATAAACAAGTTAGTGCCAATATAGAAAGCAAGAACCAACCTTTTAAAACAACATCACAATTCCATCATTGTGAATAATATCTAGTCAGCCTGTGTAAGTCCTGATTCTCCTCTGTTGTCCCTTTCTTTAGAATAGAAGAGGAGGTTTCACAGACATTGCAGCCTTGGGCACAGTCCCAGTCTGCATGGAAGAAGGGCTTCCCACCTTGCTCTTGAGATCACTTTTCTCCCAAAGGACAAACTGGCCCTCCCTCCTTTTCTCCCCCTGCCTCCTCTCTCCAGCTTTGAGGTATAACTGATATACAAAGATATACATATATTTAATGTGTCTATTTTGATGAGCTTTGAACTATGTAAATACCTGAGATTCCATCACCAATTCAAAGTAATATGAGATCTACTCTTCCAAAGGTTTCCTAGTATCCCTTTATTTTTGCATGAAAAAAAAGGAAGGAAGGAAAGAAGGAAGGAAGACAAAAATGAAAATTTAACACTAGATCTGCCATTTACACAAATGCAGAAGGACACAATATCACCTTTTTTATTTCATTTTGTTGTTTGTTTGGTGGGGTTTTTGTTTGGGGGTTGTTTTTTGTTTTGTTTTGTTGAGATAGAGTATCTCTGTAGCAGTCCTGGATGTCCTGGAACTCACACTACAGACCAGGCTAGCCTGGAGCTCAGAGATCCACCTGCCTCTGCCTCCCTAGGGATAGAATTAAAGACATGTGCCACCACTTCCCAGCTACAATATCACCTTGTTAACTATAGGCACAGTGTGCCATAAATCTCTAGTAGAACTTAAATGTCTATGATCATGCCCATTAAACTATAGTTTCCTCAAGCCTCACCCCAGCCTTGGACACCACCCTCGTTATCCTATAAGACTATTTTAGCCACCTCATAAAGGTGGAATTACATGGCATATGTCGTTCTGTTTCACTGAGTGTAATGTTCTTCTTGTTTATGCTGTAGCATAAGATATGGTTGCTTCCCTTTTGAGGTTCAATAATACTCTATTATATATATACACTATATTTTTCTATATATGTATAACCCATATTTTTCAATGATGTGTCAAAACTATGACAAGACATCACCTGACATCTCTCAGGATGTCTGTGTCAACATAGCCAATAAAAAGCACAGGTGCTGGAGAGGATTGGGGAACCTGGAACCACTGCGTTGCTGGGGATGTGAAGCAGTACAGTTGCTGTGGGAAACGGTGTGAGACTTCCACTAAAAACTAAAACAGATCTACTGTCTGGTCCAGCAGCTGTACTGGAGTGTGCACTTCTGAGTGCCCAGCTGGCATGGCAACAGAATGTCAAAGATACATTTGTACTTTCATGTGCACCGAGCACCGTCCCCATGAACCCAGAGATGGAAATGGCCCTCCTTGCTAGTCAACACCTTCTCCTCTGCTCCTCAGTGTCCCTAGAGTCCCTTCCCTCAGGCCACTATATCT
Organism: Cricetulus griseus; assembly: GCF_003668045.3. Classification (NCBI taxonomy): domain Eukaryota; kingdom Metazoa; phylum Chordata; class Mammalia; order Rodentia; family Cricetidae; genus Cricetulus; species Cricetulus griseus. The sequence continues at coordinate 212,171,223 of NW_023276807.1, read as the reverse complement.
CCTTCCCACCTTGTTGCCACTGTTCCAAGAACAGTAAGCATCATTCCTCTTCCAGCACCTAGGTCTCAGGATTGAATCTGGGCCCACGCTCTCCACTGAACCAAAGCCATTATCAGCCAGAAGACCTGAACACCAACCCTAAGGGCTTCTCAGCTGGTCTGGCATGCTGACCCACCTGCAACTGTGCCTCTCTCCTCTAGCTTTTCTTCCTGTTTCCTTCTTCAGAGCCTCCCTTTCCTCTTCCTGGAAGTATCATCTACCTGCATCTGGTATTTTCCCTATAGTGTAAAAAGTTCAATAGCTTTCCCAGGGCCACAATAGAAGGAAGTCACACCAGGTCTGTCTGCAAGTCTGGAGCCTAACCCTCCCCACAGATATGAGCAGCCCACATGTCTGGAGAGACAGGGCAAATCTGTTCAACCTCATCCTCAGCTACATAATGAGTTCAAAGCCAGCCTGGGCTATGTGAGACCTTGTCTCAAAGCAGAACAAAAACAGAACTCACATGCCTACCCCATGTGACATGTACTGGCTAATTATTCTTCTAAATGACCCTACCTCCTCACTCTGGAGAGCCCTGAGGGAAACCCCAGATGCATCACTTCACTTGTATCATAGTGTGGATCTTTTAGAACAGAAACCAAGCCATAAAATGACAAATTCCCTGCTCCTGAGAGCTGTTGCAGTTGCTTTTCAAGGCACTTTTTACATCCCAAAGTCTTCAGTTTTATTCTGAGAGTGTATATCCATGAGTCTTCTCTGTGGGTACACTTGTCCCATTCTGACACCCCTCTCTTCCTCCTGGAATTTTCCTTGGTATTCATTAGCACAGCTAGTGCTGTCTTTTTTTTTTTTTTTTTAATGTTCGAAAAATCTAACCTTTCTGTCTTTTTACTTTCAACCTACCTGTGGTGCCAAATTGGAATTATTTCTTGTAGATAGCATGCAACTGGGGCATTTTAAAATCCATTCTGTCAATACATCTTTTAATTAACAGAGTTAAGCCAGTTATATTTAAGGCTGAAGCCTGGCTTTTTGTTGTTGTTACACTGTTTTTGTTTTTATCTCTGCCTTCTTGCGGTCTGCTTATAAGCTTCTAGACATTCATTGACTTATCTAGTGCTTTTGTGTGTATCTTTGAGTCACTTTTTAAAAATTACTCTACATAGTCTATCATAGGCATACATGGTGTCACCATTTTACCAGTTTGAATGACACATAGAAATGCTACCTCTCTCTGTATCCCTCTACTCCTCCCCATGGGCAATTCCTTTTTTATTTCTTCTGCGTTTAGAGCCACATCAGAAGGTATTATATGTTTGGTTTCAACTATCAAACATAATTTAAAAAACACAAGGAGAGCCTTCAGCGTTTCCCCACACCTTTGCTCACAGGTTTGAAGACATCTTCGGTCATATTCTTCCTGTGTGGAGAACTCCATCTGGTCATTATTTGCTGTTGTTTAGGACAGGGCCTCACTATATAGTCCAAGCTGAACCAGATCTTGGTATATAGCCCAGGCTGGCCTCAAACTGAGTGCTCCCACTTCAGGCTCTGAGGTGCTCAGATTTCACGTGTGAGTTCGACTCACAGGCCTGCTTTACCTTCCTTTAGGAGAGCTTTGCTAATGACCAATGTCCTCTGATGTGTCTCTATTACCTCTTCAGTCATAAAGGGTTTTGTCTTGTTTTTTAGATAGGGTTTCAGTACATAGCCCAGGTTACATTCAGTCGTCATTTTTCTGCCTCCACCTCCTACTTGCAAGTGCGCACCACCTGGCACCTGAAGGCATTTTTTTTTTTTCTGAGAAAGGAATGGTGTGTTGATTTAAACTGTGCCACTGCCTGTGCCCCTGTCATGTCTGTCAGGAAACCCTGTTCGCCTGCCCCCCACTTTCCTGATTTGTTCAAGATTCTTTTTTCTTGGTCTTCAGTTTTGTAAGTTTAATTATGAGGTTTTGGCATGATTTCTTTGGGTTTATTCCACTTAACTTTCGCTTCTTGGCTCTGAATTTAGGTCTCGTGCAATGTTTGCAGTTTCCAGCAAATATCGTTTCCTTGAACTTTTTCAATCCTGCTTCTGACACAGTAACACCAGGGCATCTCTTGTGGTAGAGAAGGCCCCTGGATCTCTTTTTCCCAGTCTGCATCTCCCTCTTTTCAAACGGAGTGCTTTCTGCTCTCCCAGTCCTCTAACTTCTTGCTCTTGTGCTTCTGGACTGTCCCATGAGCTTGCGCCATGGGCTGCGTTTTCCAGTCCTAACATTTTCATTTGCTTTTCCTTCACATCGTTTTTGTGGTGCTGTGGATTGAATGGACCATCTCACACCTGAGCTACTTCCCCCATTTCTCTGCTGAGGGTTTCCTTTTCTGCATTTGTTTCAAACATGCTCATAAACGTTCAACGAAGCATTTTATTATAGTTATTTGAATTTTTGGTGAGTATGTGTTGTGTGCATACGTGCGTGCATGTGTGTGTGTGTGTGTGTGTGTGTGTGTGTGGTGTGTGGGGGGGGCAGGCATCCGAATGTAGGCGTATATGCCCGTGTGGCTGCCAGAAGTTAATATCAATGATCTTCAGTCCCACTCCACATTAATTTTTAGACAGTCTCTCACTGAACCTGGATCTCACTGACTCTTCTAGGCTGGCTACTCAGCAAGCACCAACAATGTTTTTGTCTCAGCCTCCCAGCCCTGGGATTACAAGCACATGTCACCATGCCTAACTTTTTACATGAGGGCTAGGAATTTTTTTTTTCATTCATGTTGAAAACTTCTTGGTTCTTGGTATGACAAGAGTCCCAAAGGCATCTGAAGCACATGCCAATTTTCCTAAAATCTGTTATTTTAGTCAATGTTCTCTGAGACCACTGTGGTTGGCAAGGGCAGGTGGCTCCTGGACTCTGTCAGTTGGCAGCAAAGTGTAGAGTTTGTACTTAGCCTCCCCTGACAACCAAGGTAGGAGGTCCAGCTCCTACCGTGGTCTCTACCAACAGCTTGGTGGGAATCCCAACTCCCACCAAGCCTCTTAGGGCACAACACAGGGGTTAGGGAATGTAATCTAAGTTCAGTCCAGACTGACACGGGAACACCAAGCAGAGAGGCCTGGGTTCCAGTTGGGATGAAAGTCCAGCTCCTACAAGAGCTTCCCTGATGCATCCTGGGTGGAGCAAGCACCCCCCCACACACCCCCACTCCCCCCCACCCCCACCCCCCCGCCACAGAGCCTCTAGCCTTAGCTGGCTCGGTTGGGAGCTTTTCTGGAGTAACTGGTCCTGGTGCAGTATCTAAAACTGCTGTATTTCACTCGGAGTCGCTTTCCCTGGTCCTTTCACTAGAAACAGAAGGTTTTTCTGGGATTTTTTCTAATCAGTTCATTAAGAGTTTGTGGGTTTTAGTGTTTCTGTCTGCACCACGGTGTTCTGATGACTGCCTCGCTACCCTCAACACAATCCTCTCTGATGACCTCTCATTCGCCTCTCCACAGCTTCTGGTGTCTGCTGCCTCCAGAAACCACTTATTCTTGCCTCCAGGCATTGCAAAAACTCTCTGTGTCCCTTTCATCCTGTCCTCTGGACCAGTTCAAAGTCTGCACTGTGGAGATTTTCCCTCTGCCATAGGCAGGCCCACTACCTCCCCAACCCATCCCCCCACCCCCGACTCCAAGGCCATGTGTGCATCCTGGGGCTCTCCCTGCTACTTCAGGGACCCTTCTCTATGTCCCCCAACACGCTCGCCACGTAATGAGCAGCTGTAAACACGTGTTGGATTGATCAGTGCCTGGAATCCCAATGCTTCCCTCCCAACTGTGTGGCTGGCTGTTGAGAAAGGAAGAAGGCTCATTAGCTTCCTTACCATAGACTCCCAAGACCAGTAAACAACTTCCCTCTGCCAGCACCACAGTTGCCATGGTTTCTCCCACCCTCTAGGAGAACTAGGTGAGTGCTGATTGACAAACAGAGCAGGGCTGGCCAAGGCCTTTTCAGGCTGTCTTAATAGGAAGGGGAGGGGGGAGTTTGTGCCTTCAGAGGGCAGAGCAGTGGGGAAACTGGGACTTGACAGCCAAGAATCTCTTTAAAGATAATACTGCAGGAGCAGACTCCATCATTCATCATCTTCAGAAACATGAAGGTGCTTGTCAGCTAAACTATGTCTATATATGATTTATTAGGCAGGCAATAAAATAACCTTGCTCGATTTTCCTATTACTTTTGTCTACTTATGGACTTGGGGTTTACTTGGGGTTTTGATTTTTGGTTAGCACTAACTATGTTGTAAGGAATTAAACCGTTTGAAGCATTACTTGTGGGTGTCACTGAGAGGCCAGTCTCCTACTCAAAATTCATTTTTTAAAATCTTTTTTATTTCTTATTTTACTTACATATTTACTTATTCTTCTCTTTTTCGACTCTACAGGTTCTTCGCATAGATATTGTGCCTTCCAGTTTTGAGTTTTTTTACGGGATTCCAGAGTGCAAACGATTGGGTCTCTGCATCTTTATCTGTTCTTTATACCTTTCCTTGGGCTCTTTTCCTTCCGTTTGTTTTGTCCTATTCTGGTGTGTTAGTTTTTGTTTCATCTTACTATACTTTATTTTATTATCCCTTGGAAGCCTGTTTGTTTTCTAATGAGACACAGAAAAGGAGTGGGTCCAGATGGAAGGGGAGGTGGGGAGGAACTGGGGGGGTAGAGTTAAGGGAAACCATAACCAGGATATAGTGTATGAGAAAAAATCTATTTTAAATAAAGGAAAAACTTTAAAAAGTAGAGACAGTCTCTTCTGTCTGGTCATCAGTGTCCCCTGGACAGTCCATGTTCTGAAAGGGGGAGGTCGAGCATGTGGCTCATGCCTGTAATCCCAGCACTGGGAGGATGAGGCATGGGTATCAGGATTGAGCTGCATAATGAGTTCCAGAATAAGCTGGGTGAGAAAAGAAGGGAAGAGAAACCCAGAGAGGATGAGTGTTGCTTCTGGAGCTCCTGCATAGTCACAGGAGAGGAATGTTGCCACTAGTCAGGAATTGGCATTTGAGCTGGTTGCACATGCAGCCTGTAATCCCAGCACTGGCTGAATGGTAGTGGGTTCAAGGTGATCCTGGCCTACAGAGTGAAATATCTCAAAAGCATTAGTATTTGAGCCAACCCAAATACCAGAGATAATCTTTGCTAAAAATATGTCACAACTTCTCACCCATGTACCAGGGACTTATGACTTTACATGGGGTCTTAGGGGTCCTCCAAGGCAGCTCTATCAAAATTGTGCTGACTTGGTCTGGGGACACTCTAATAGAATACCACAGACTTCAAGGCTCAAAAACAATGGAGATTTATTTCTCACAGTTTGGAGACCTAGCTAGTTCACGATAAGGCACCCACAGATCTCCACTGGTCACGGGTGAGGAACTGTGCCTTACCTGGGTGACTTGTGCCTGTGTCCTCACGTAAGGGATGGGGTGTGTTCTCTACACCCACCCTCATAAGAATATGCCAATTCCTTTCCATCTCACCACCTCCCAAAGCCTTCACATTGTTAGGATGTCAACATGTGACTAAGGTGAGGGACACAGGCACTGAGTTCAGTCACCAGATCACAAGAGTCACATGAGCACAGACACAGGTCAGAAGTTCCCAGATCTACTGATCAGAATTTCTAATTTCACAGCCCAGAAATGATCGAGTTTCTTGGGGCCATCCTCATACTGGTGTTAAATAGATCCAGACACCTGCAATGTCCCGAAAGTTCTATGAAACAGTTGTTCCCTGAAATATCCACTCTGGAAGTGTGCCTTGTTCAGCCATAGGGTGATAAAAACAACTGTTTAAATACTGTAAAGTGATTCAGATCTTTATAGCCCAATGGACTCAAAACATTAGTTTGATCTTTCTCAACTTGTCCCTTTCGGGGAGGGAGTTGAGGGGGGGGGGCACCAAGAATGTCACCAGCATTCGGCTGGTAATAGACTTACAGCAGTCAGTAAGTCATTCTTTCCATCACCCTGCACCCGACCATCACTGTCTGCCAGAGTAAGGCTACACTGCAGACTGCTAAGCTCTCCTGGGCCTCCTTCTGTGTCCTTTGCTGCCCTGGCCCTCTTGGCCTCCCTGCCAGCAGCCTGCTTTGTTTTAAGGACTATCTTCTTTCTCTTTCTTTCAGAGTGTTCTCCCTTATCTCCTCTGGTACCACAAGAGGTCAGGAGCCAAACTCATCACCAGGTGAGAATCCAGTGTCCCCATTTGCTTCATGCCTCAACCGGAAATTAGCCCAGCCCCACCATGGTGCAATCGTCTGAAAGAAAGCTCTCGTCCCAGTCTCCTCTCCCAAGATGGAGGTGGGGTGGGGGGTGGGGGGAGGGGGGGAAGGCTGGTCTAGCAATGCCTCCTTCTAACCATGATTCTTAGGTCCTATCCATCCCTCCCATGCTCTTATACCAAGGGCTCTTTTCCTCAGAGGCCTACCATGATGCTGCCCAGGCATTATCCACCCTACATGGAAGATGTGTATAACCTCGGCTCCTGAAGAGCTGATACAGATGGCCAAACTGCTGGTGACCACCAAGTTGACATGAGGAAGGGCCAGAGACTCTGACAAGAGATGAGATGTGGAAAAAGGTATAGACAGCAGGCCTTGGTTGTCCGGTGGAAGACTTTCCAAGGTGCTGTTTACATTTTGTCGGCAAATATCGCATCCCAGTGTACTGGCCTGTGGAGGAAGGCAGACAAACACTGAAAGCAACTTTCTGGGTGATTCACAGAATGCCCAAGGACACTTTCTTCCCAGTCCTAGTGCTTGCCACTATCTCCTGATCCGTTATCAAAAGTCCATTCTTACTTCTTTCCTACACTGTCAACACATACCCCTTTTGATTCTATGACCTCAATTTAAACACTTTTATCTTTTTTAAAGATTTTTATTTATTTATTATGTATACAACATTCTGCTTCCATGTATATCTGCACACCAGAAGAGGGCACCAGATCTCATAACGGATGGTTGTGAGCCACCATGTGGTTGCTGGGAATTGAACTCAGGACCTCTGGAAGAGCAGCCAGTGCTCCTAACCTCTGAACCATCTCTCTAGCCCCCTAAACACTTTTATCTTTACCTCCTGTCTATACCAACACGAGTTTAACTCGTTCTTTGTGTGAAACTTCTTAAGTTACAACTGTAGGCAATCACCTTTCTTCTTTTGCAGCTACATACACATAAGGAAACATTTTCTTCCTCTGCATTACTTAAAGTGCATCCACAAAATTTTATTTGTTTTTGCTTTTATCCATCTTAAATATTAATCTCAGCTACTCTGTAAAGTGAGGCAAAGGATTCCAACACCAAAGCCGGTCTGGGCAACACTGTGAGATCTTGGCTTGAAACAAAATAAGCTAAAAATAATACACTTTAAATTTCTCTTAAATTATTTCTTTTATTCATGTGTTGTTGTTTCGTCCCCAAATATTTGGTAACTTCTACACACATAATTATCTAATTTGGTTCTATAAACATCTGTATGGTTTCCCTCCTTTATAATTTATTGAGACTTGTTTCATGATTCAGAATTTTGGGGGAGAGCAGATGGAGTTCGTGGGAGACGGTTATGCATAGATAAGTTTATGAGAATGGGACCAATAATGTTCCACAAATATAAACAAGGTCGTGTTAGTTGGTAGGGTTTAGATCTTCTATGTTCTTAATTTTGTGAATATTTTCTATGAATTCTGTTAGTCTATGAATACAGATTTTGTTATTTTCCCCTTTGGTATTTTCAGTTTTGTTTCTTGTGCTTTGCTTTGTTTCTCTGCTATGCAGTAAATCCACAGTCAGGATTGATGTCTTCTTGATGAAATGGCCCTTTGCCCATTTGCCGTGCATTTTCAATTCTGCTCATCTTACTTTGAGATGTTTTAATAATACAGCATTCCAGCTTCCCTTTGATTTGGATTGACATTGCCCTTGTTTTCCACCCTTTTAATCTCCACGGAACTGTGGATCTACTTCTCCTGACTGTTTTTCCTCTTGCTTATGGGTTTCATTCTCCAGCTTCTTTACACACCTTACAATCTTTCACCAAATGATGGGTGCTGTATATAAAATATCTCCAGGGTGTTTTGCTTTTTGTTTCTGGCAAACAGAAGTCCTTTCCTTTCTGCCAGATACCAGAACAAGAACCTGAGCAGTCAGATTTCAAGATGAAGGTTGAGTTAAGGCTAAGTCAAAGTGACAATGTGAGTTCATAAGTGAAGCCTGATGCAAACAAGGACCCTTTAGGCTCCTAGTCTAAACTCAATATCCCTCCTACACATACTCTGGAGTGTTTCGTCTCTTTGGTCTCATCGGTGTTTGAACTAGAAATCGGTCAAGACAGGCTAAATATTGCTTGAGGCTTATCTTGCAGTCAGCTCTAACATGGTTCTGGAATTCAAGCACATTGAAGTTGTCTAATTCTGTTTTCCAGTGTGATTATAAAACCAAAAGAAGTCATGATTGCATTTGGGTCAGTTTTCTGTCACTATGACAAAATGTCATAGTGAGATGAATGGCTCAAAGGGAGAAAAGAATCTGGGGGCTCATGGTTTCAGAAAAGTTATTTTTGTTTGTTTTGTAGGTTTTTATCCGCATATACAATATACATAGCAATGTGATTAAGTATGATTTTCATATTTGTATATTGTACATTTTAATAACATTTACACACCTTACCTTCTTCTTGTTTCTGTCTCATGCCCACTCATCCTCCTCTTCTCAGCTAGTCTTCCTTCTACTGTCGTGGCCCAGCATGTCAGCCTTATTCCATGAGGTTCTACCTGAGTGGGGGGGGTGTGGACCTGGAAGCTTCGAGGAACCCAACGGCGATAAAGATCAAACACAGGCATCTTGTCATCTTCAGAGAGCTCTCAGTTCCATGTTTTGGAACTAGAGTCATTTGTTTATTAGCCATCTTTTCTGGTGTCTCTTAACCATCCTGCTAATACTACGAGGCAACCATTTCTCTCTTTCTTTTGGAGAGGGATTGTTGTTGTTGTCGCTGTTGCTGTTTGCATGTGTGAACAAATGAATTTCATTAGAGTTACTTACGGGAATATGGTTAAAGGGGTTAGTCACAGGAATGTAGGAAACTTACCAGTAGCTACTCCACTAAAGAAAATGTCTCTCCCTCTCCACCAGCCATTAACTGCCATGGGTCCTCAGGGAAGGGAGAGGAGTTTGGGAGGCTTTAATCCATTGGCTGTATTGCAAAGAGAGCATCATGGTGGTGAGCATTAAAATAGCTCACTTCTTGAGTACTGGGAAGCAGAAAGAGATGGGAGGGAGAGCAATGGGCCTGGCTAGCCAATGAGCTCCAAGGAGCCACCTTCTTCCCTCACGCATGCACTGAGGTTACAGATATCCACTGCCACCACCAGTGTTCATGGGTGCTGTGGATTCCAAATCAGGTCCTCATACTCTCACGGCCATTCTGCCAACAGAGCCATCGACCCTGCCCAGCGCATGGATTCTTAACTTTGTTCCTACTTCTGTTGAAAGGAATCAAAAGTGGTTTTTATATGTTGTTGGTTTTTTTGTTTTGTTTTGTTTTGTTTTTTTGCTAGACTGGTAACACATACTTATTATTCCAGGATTTGAGAAGCAGAAACTGGGGTGGGAGGCACTGTAAGTTCAGGGTCAGCCTGGTATACATGGCAGTCTGGGATATCATAACAAGGCCTTATCTTAGGAAAAAAGCAAGAAATCAAGCAAGAAGGAAGAAACTTTCTTCATGGATTTCTGCATCGAGGTAAGCATGAAGCATCTGCACACGTAGGAATACCCACTTGCGCATAAATGATTAGCAGACTAACCTGTATTAGTTCACACTCAGATTCCTGTGTGTGTGTGTGTGTGTGTGTGTGTGTGTGTGTGACTTCTACATGTTACATCTGCAATTGTTTCCTTTGATAAACCGTAAGTGTGAAAACGTCTTTCAAAAGCCTAGCAGAGGCCAATCATGGTGATACACACCTTTAATCCCAGCACTTGGGAGGCAAAAGCAAGAGAATTTCTGTGAGTTCCAGGCCAGCCTGGTCTACATAAAGAGTTCCTGAACATCCAGGGCTACATTGAGAGACCCTGTCTGAAAACACAAAAACAAAAGCAAAAGCCAAGCAGTCTAGTAGCCTGCATGAGCATCATGGAATGGTCAGAAAAAGTGACTGCACCCACCTAATGGCAATGCCAAGACTCTGCCTACTTCCCAGCACCATATTCATGTATGGAAGCTACGTACATGCAAGAGACCCACATCACCTCCACCAGCAGCTGGATTCTCCCAAATTTCTCACCAACACATCCATTTCAAATCCAGAAGATGATACAAAGCTTCAGCATTTGTTGTCTCTTCCCAGAGCCCAATTATCCAATGCAAACTTTCACACTGAAAAGTCTCCAGGATCGGGCTGCAGAGATGACCCAGTGGGTAAAGCGCTTTCTGTGCAAACATAAGCGCCAGACTCTGTATCCCCAGAGCCTATGAAATCACAGTGTTCCACAGCAAGCAGGAAGTATGGACAAGAGGATTCCTGGAGGCCTGCTGAGCAGCTAGCCTGCCTCAAACTCTACAGAAGGAAAGGACTGAAACCTGAGGCTGCTTTCCTGACGCCCACACACAGCTGTGCCACATGTATGACTAAACACACGCAAACGCTCTCACGTGACTGTGCATATACACACTTACACAATCATACATATGCATGTTTCCATGTAGTTCTTTTTTTTAAAAAAATTTAAATTAATTTATTTTTTACATTCCAATCCCAGATCTCCCTCCCTCCTTTCTCCCACTCCCTCCACTCCCCAGGCCCCCATCTGCTCCTCCTCGAAGAGGGTAAGACCTCCCCTAGGAATTCTAAGTCTGTCCCATCATCTCATTGAGGCAGGACCAAGGGACCTCCACACACACACACACACACACACACACACACACACACACACACACTCCTGTGTCTAGGTTGAGCAAGGTATCTCTCCATATACAATGGGCTCCACTAAGTCAGTTTGGTACATTAGTGTTAGATCTTGGACCCACTGCCAGTGGCCTCATATATTGTCCCAGTCGCACCCATTGTCACCTACATTAAGGGAGCCTAGTTCAGTCTTATGCAGATTCCCCATTTGTCAGACCCGAGTCAGTGATCTCTCAGTAGCTCAAGACCCTGCAATACCACTGTTGGGCACATACCAAAAGGAGGCACAGTCACACCACAAGGACATTTGCCAGATCTTGGAAACAACTGAAGAATGGATAAAGAAAATGTGGTACATTGTGTACATTTACACAATGGAGTACTACTCAGTTTTAAGAAACAATGACACCCTAAAATTCACAGGCAAATTGACAGAACTAGAAAAAAAACATCCTGAGTGAGGTAACCCAAAACCAGAAAGACAAATATAGTATGTACTCACTCATAAGTGGATACCAGACATAAAGCAAAAGATACCCAGCCTACAATCCACAACCCCAGAGAAGCTAGAACCCTCTTCTGGAAACAGATGGAAGCAGATGCAGAAATCCACAACTAACCATTGGGCCAAGCTCCTGGAGTACAATTGAAGTGAGAGAGGAGCAAAAATATGAACAAAGGAGTCAAGACCATGATGGGGAAACCCACAGAATCAACTGACCCACATAGTTCTTTACATACATAAATCCACTAAAATGATGGGTGGTGACAGTGCTATTTATCAAAAGTGACACTTACACTCCTTTTAAGGCGAATTTTTATTTAGTAAAAGACCTAAAGGCTGGGTATGTTGACACACACCTTTAATCTCAACATGAGAAGGCAGAGGCAGGTGGATCTCTGCTAGTTCTAGGCCAGCCTGGTCTACGTAGCAAGCTCCAGGACAATCCCCTTTCAAAAAATAAAATAAAATAAAATAGGTGGGGTGGGTGGAGAAAGACATAGCCAAAGCTGCTATTGTTTCTCAGCTCAGAATAAGGAGTCCTGGGGAAAGAGGTCTAGTGATAGACCAGATGTCCTTTTCAGACCTGATGAAAGTTCTTAAATTGCCCACCCAAAGCACATCTTGCCAGCTAGGGGCCTTCTGGGATTGTCAGTTGTGAACTTAAGGCAAAGCCAAGGTGGGAGGTGACATTTGGAGCCTCCAGGTCTCTCCTCTATGTTATAAGCCTTTTTCATCTGCAGCTACTATGGTATGTCTTGTCTCCCTGGAATGAAACAGAACAGTGGCTTTCCATGCTTGCTTGTGACAGATACAAAAAGAAATGCACTTTACACTGGATCTGGGAGTCTGTGTGTGCAGGTATCTCACAAAGGGTTACTTACCCTTGTTAGGAGCAATGCATTCTGGTATTCTCTTTTCTATTGTCTAGTGTCTGCATAAGGAAGAAGAGAGAAAGGGAGAGGGAAAAAGGGGGTAGGAAAAATTTATTTCTCTGCCTACTCATGAGATCTGGACCAGCAACACTAGACTAGAAAAATAAACATCGTTATGTTCTCCCGGTACAGGGATTCAGAGTGAGTCTTTTTAGTGCCATCTACTGTGCATTATGGGTATTACAAGCACTTGTGTCTCATTCTTTACTCTGGCCGAGATTTACTTTCCCCCTTTTCTTTTAAGAACATTTTTCCCAAAGTGGAACTGTCTCTCAGTTTAAGGAGAAGTTTAAATGAATAGCTACCACATATATAAGCTCTATTCTGAATTCTCAAACCAAATATTTCAGATTCAGTCCTCGAAAGAGGGATTTGCAGGTTGCAGAACATGCCAGAAGTGGGACCCTGGGAGCAAAAACCTAATCCCATGATCAGTGGTTCCCAGGAAACAAAGCCATAAACTCAGAACACTGTAGACGAGTGTTTCATACAGAATTGTGATTGTCTATCAAATATAATATAACCAAGAATCAATAATCCATTATCAACCCTGACTATAATTTTGTTCTACGATTGTACATGAGGTCCCCTCCCCTAAATTGTTCCAGAAAACAATTCAAAATACTATAGGACACAATACTGTTGTCACACAAATTAGAATGCAGAAATCCCATTGGCTTCTCTGTGGATGGTACAGAATTTCCATGCTGAATAGCCATTGTAACATTGAGAATTTAAATTTCTATTCAGCAGAAAGGAATGCTTCATACTAGCTAGCAAAGGTGGTTATGGTTGTTGCATTTCAGAGTAATATGTGTGTGCTTTGGACACAAATATGTTTGGAAGGATCTTTGTCATTCTTCCAAATGCTTAATTAACCACAGAAGAGCCACAGCAGTTTGTGTGCGCGAGTAAGAGTCCATGCTCATCCAGCCATGACACGGAGGCCTCTTCCACCACACTCTGGCAGCTGAGACACAGCTATTTGGCTGAGAACATCTGGGCCAAAATTTTAAAATAAAGAAAACAGAACCACTTACATCAGGCTCTCACCCCTTAAAGTTGGGGATGTAAACACCTCTCATTGGAGAAGGTTAAATTGTCGAAAGCCTGAAATGCTTTTTATTTTTACTCTGAATATAACCACTGGCTTTTTCTTCCTAGATGACTTCGGATTAATAAGTTTTAGAAAGCATAGGAATGGTATGACTCAGAGATGAATAAAGAAACCAGGTTTGAAGGTACAGGCCTGTGATGCCAGCACTGAAGATGAAAAGGCAGAAGTGTCAAGTCACATCATCCTTAGCTTATAGGGCTAGAGAAGCTGACTCAAAACCAAGAAAAGAACAACAGAAATTGTAGTGAAAGCGTATCCCATACACTAATTACCCACACAGACTGGCAGGGGCTGGAAGAGCCACTCCTGCCATGACATGGCATTATCAAATGTAAGTCATTATCAACTATCCAGGGAAGCCAGAGGCACCTTGGTTCTTTTGGGAAGATCTGAATATGATTTATTAATCATCCTCATAGGATTAGTGTTACAATAGCAAACTCAGGAGAGGAGCATGCAGCACAGAAAGCTGATGTTTCTCCCAGAAGTGATCAATGGGCCCAGCTAGCCTGAAAACTTGTCAAGTGGTGATACAGGGACTCCAGACACTCACAAGCCTTTTCTTGTTCTGAAGCATTCTCTGTCATCAGCTGTGTTTGATTTGTGGGTCAGAAATGTGAGACGTGTGTGTGTGTGTGTGTGTGTGTGTGTGTGTGTGTGTGTGTGTGTGTGGTTGGAGCATCCTTCCCAGGATTCAAGATACTGCCCCAGGAGAGAGCCAGCAAGCAGTCATTCATCAAAATGGCAAGCTGTACAATTTATCTTGCACTGATTTCTTGCACAGTAGGGAGTTCTTTTGAGTTCATTTATTTTTTTAAAAAACTATCAAATTAAAATACTACGTAGCCTAAACATTAGCCTTGTCACCTTTCAACATCAGCAGGAAAGCTCAGCTGAGTGATAACCAGCTGGGGTTCATGCTCTCAGTGCTAACCAGACATAAAAGCTGCACTCACCTGCACTGACACATGGACACATGGACGTGACAAGGGGCAGTGCTCAGAGCTCCTCGCTGGTTAATCATCCATGGCTACTTCATAGGCCTCTCCTCACCCCTCACCGTTGTCCAGCTTTGCTGTTGCCTTCGCTCAAGACCAACCTAGAAAGATGTCAAGGGATTCTGCTTAAAGCCAAGTCAAAAAACTGTTCTCTGGGTGGTTAGTTTCTACACATGAATGAGACAATGGTCGGCGAGCTCCCACTCCCCGCCATGTTACTGGAGCTGAGCTTCTCATGGGCTCATACGCTGGAACATGAAAACATGAGAAGTGGGGTGAGAAGAGTAGGGTTTATTTCCAATGCTCACTTTATCAAAGAAATGCTTGCAATTGGGGGGGTACTCGAATTCTTTTTTATAATTTGTTAATTAGATGCTTGGGTGTATATCTAGCTTCATTCCAAGATAATCTCAGAGTCAAACCATTCCCAGCTCTTTTCTAGCCTCTCCTCTCCTCTCCCCTACCCTCCCGACCCCCACCAGAGGCTGCACATACACAAATAGATTTAGCGTTTCCTGCCCTAGAGGAGCCTGTGGGCTAATTGGGAAGGAAGCGTAACACAGAGAAACAAGAGCGACTGCACGAAACAGAAGAAAATCAAGAACTAAGTTCTCCGTGGAGACTTTCAAGGAGATGAACTATAAACCCCAATATTCCCAGCAGCTGTGACAATCAGCCAGCACACAGCCATTACGCAAATCTGTGGAGCAAGTTAGGAAGTAGACGTTGAACCTATAATCATAGCGTGGACACTAAAACCTCAGGTGAAACTGCTTAATGGGAAAAGTGAATCAATTCTCATCTCCGACATCTTTTTTACCAGCCAGCTTCCTACAATGATTCTTTCATTGTCACTGAACAAGCGCTCCACTGGACTGAAAACCATAGTACCCATGAGAAACTAGAGATACAGACACCCTTCTACCCCTGCTAGCTGCTGCCACCTGCCTAGATGTGCTCAGGCCAAGGGAGTTGTACCACCCCAGCTGGCTTGGCCAGTCATTCCTCACATGCTGACACAGCGCCTCTCAGGAAGGCAGTCTGAGGATGTGGGGCTCTCCGGGTTTTGTCTCTTCATTACAGACACTCCCTCTTAGGGTTAAGACACAGTTAGAAAGAAGAGGGTAGCAACCTCAGCCCAAACCCCTACTCTGCCCCTCAAGAGCAGCCAGGTCTGCCAATGGCAATGAGCCAGCTTTGCAAGCAAAAGCGAGCGCCTTCAGCTATGGTTACCATCACTGAAAGCCATCCCTTAGACCGCATGGCCCTCGTCAGAATGAATCACTACCTCTTCATCAAAACTGATCTGAGGAAACTGTGAGTTCGTGAGGTTTGCGCCCCAAACATGGCTGCTCTAGGACTCAGGTCTCGGGTAACTGAGGAGGGTGAAGCTGGCTAGCCTAGGTGTCCCCGAGCACAGCCTTGCTATTTTAAATTCTTCTCTGAATGCTTTGTGACTGTCCACTTCGTGTCATTTGCCCCTCAAAACTATCCAGCTAGCCGAGCAATGTGAACAGACCTCATCATACACATCCAGAAGTGTAGACACAGGCTGCCCAGGGTCTTCCCAGCAGCCTGGACTCCAAGACAGACCGGCTTGATGGCCTCTTTCTTTCCCACAGCTTCTGGGCGCCCCTTCCTTGCAATGATCTCGGTTGTGAAAAAGAAAATACAGAGATTCAGGCACAAGCACAGGACCCTCCAGAGACTGTGACGTGTCCACTTCCAGGCCAGCCCTGGAGATGCACCTCTACACCGCCCCCTGGCCTAGCCACTGGCGGCACACTGTTCAAAGTGATAGAATTGAATCGGGAATTTGGGGAAATAGAAGCCAGAATTTGGCCAGCACTGATGGCGCAACCTGTTAGTCTGCCTTGAATCCAGATTCCAGATGCCCTGGATCGCTGTGCTGCGGGTCCCTTATGGGAGAGGAGCGTTGGGTGCCACTGGAAGCTGCGGGTCTACGCAAAGAGTTTCACGTACGGCGAAGCCTCGAATGCAATACCACGCTTCCACTAGTGACAGTAGTAATAAAGACAACATCATCAACTCTCTTTCAACACCACCCACTCCCCCAAAAGCCAAGAGTTTTGCGACCTAGGTCCTGAGTGGTGACGCGGAGTTTGCGGACTTGGTTCAGGCTGCGCACACAGGACACGACACTAGGAAAGTCTGGAGCGCTAGGATCGGGGGGGGGGGGGGCTGGGGTTGGAGCCGGGGCTCAAAGAGAGCCTGCGTCTCGAGGGGCCGGTAGGCTCTGGGTGCCCGGAGAGCCCCGCCCACGGCGCTGGGGGCGGCGGGCAGCTCGGAGCCGCCTCCTCCGCAACTTTCTCAATCGCTCCGGGGTGAGAGAGGCGGGGTGAGGGCTGAGGTTAAAAGGCGCCACGGCCGACAGGTGTCCAAGATCTCAGCGCTCTGAGCGCTCTGCTCTCCCAACTCGCAGCCAGTCGGCGGCGCTCTCGCCTACAGAGCGCAGCCTCTGCCGGGACCAGCGGCCACCGGCTCCGGATCAGCCCACAGCCCACTCCGGACTAACCCGGGACCGGTCCGAGACCCACTTCGGACCAAGCCGGGACCGGCCCCACCACTCTCTCAGACCTGCTCCTTCCAGGCAACAGCGCCTCGCCGCTTCTCGCCACCCAGCGCCGAGCGCTCCTCGGAACGCAGGTGCGACAGCCGATCCGCGCCCCCGAGTCACAGCGGCGTGGCCCGCGCTTGGTCGCGACGCCCCGCGGCGTCTGGAGCGCAAGCCTCGCCAGTAGGGACGCGTGAAGTGGGAGGTGGGGTGCGGGCCGCCACGGTCCTGGGAAACCGAGGTCCGACCGCTCTGCGCCGTCCCCGGGGGCCACTGCCACCCGCGGAGAGACACCCGAGCCGCGAACGCCTTTCTGCGCCTGGAGCGGCTGGCCGGGCCGGGGATTGGACCCTGCTGCTCCCGCAGCGATCGCTGCTGCGCACGGGGCAGGAAACCTGAGCGGGAAGGTCCTGCACCGCGCGCGGCGGGGAGGGGCGTGGGGGCCAGGCCGTTCCGCGCGCAACTGCGACGTGTTGCCAATGTTTCTTTGCTTTCCTCGAGGCCTCCTGGCTGCATTGTCTGCCACCATTGAAAGTTTTTTTTTTTTTTTTTTTTTTTTTTTTTTTTTTTAACTAACCGAAAGCTTAGCAGGAAAACTCGGTTTCATTTGTTTAAGCGGGAGGCCTCCGTGGGAAGACACTGACCTTTACCACCTAAAGCACTGGGGTGACGCGGCCGGCCTCCTAAAGCGAGTCTGCAGCCGCTCCCGCGAGCTAGGGGACCCCAGCCTGCACTCGAGTGTTGGTTTTGATCGCTTTTCGTTTTCCTTAAGTGTTTTTTAAGGGTTTGAGTCCAGGTGGGGCTCTGCAGCTGGAAGGGAAGCGTCCAGACACAGGCTCACAAGGTGTGCTGCTGAGAAACGTGTCCTTTGGGACTCTTGCATCAGCCCCTCGGTGCTGCCTCACCAGAAGGGAGCATTAAGTCTAAATGGGACGAATGGTCCAGGTCTCTGGGACTGTCCTGAGAAGCCTGGCACAGCCCTGCCTCCATTTACCCCGGAGTCCTTTGGAAACTATGGGCTAAGTTAGTCACAATCCTGAGAAGGGTGAAGGTCGGGACAGCCTCTGGAGGTGTTGCGCCAGCTCCCTAAAGTACCCTTCAAGAAAAATAAGGGTCTCGTATTCACATATTATTATTGTTATTATTATTATTATTATTATTATTATTATTATTATTGAGAAGCTCCCTTCCCCTTTTCGGGAGCTAATGATTGACAGTCCCTCACACTCTGGCAGAGCTCCAGGCAATCTGCTGGTGACCCAGGCCAGGTAGAGACCTGCTTGTGACCTTCCTGTCAAAGGCTGGGAGATCACCTCCTACACGACAGTTGAATATTGACGATTTCACTCTGCTGGCTTAGTACTGCAAGCCCCTTGTGAGGTCAAATTTTAACCTCTCCCTTGTCTTGGAAAGGCCATTAAGACAGGCAGCTGCAACCAGATGTGCCAGGGTCCACACCTGTGACCCAGCGACTTGGTTTTCTCTCGGTGTTTTTCCTGATCTTGTTTGTTCAAGCCTGCCAACCTTTTTCCTTGCTTTTGTTTTGTTTATATTTGGTTTGGTTTTTGCTTTGTTTTTCTCTCTTTGGGTGATTTTTGTTTTGTTTTGTTTTGTTTTTGTTTTTTGAGCCAGGGTCTTCCTCTGCCACCCAAGTTTTCCTCAAGTTGGCACCATCCTCCTATCTCAGCCTCCAGAGTTCTGGGATTATAGAAGTGTTTCACCCCAGCTTCATGGAGTTAAAAGTCAACCTGGGTAACATAGCAAACTCAACAAAGTCATTTTCATAAACAAGTGAAGATTTTATTAAGAAGTTTATTTTTCTCAATTGACAATAATTGGGCTAGTCTGTGGATGCTATAGGCAGGTGAAGGTATATGTCCCACTCACCCTTGAGCTCTGTATTTTGTTTGGGTCAGGTGTGTGGATGTTTATTTCAGTCAGTATCCTGATCTCCACTCAGAGTGGGCATGAAGAGTGGAAAGTCTAATCCAATCTGATTGTTTTGTTAAACTTAGAACACTGTTGCTTTCAATACTTTTGCTTGTTGGGGACAGACTACAACGAGCTGTGAGGCCGTTCAGGACAACCAGCTTCCCTAGGGAACAGTCCAGGTATAAATGGGTCAGGGCTGAACCTGCTCAGCCACTGTTTCTTCCTGTGCTGTTTCCATTTCCCAAGTTTAATAGGACTTGGTGTCTCACCGTGTTTGTCAGCTTCCCATGGCCCTGTCTCCTCTGACCAAGGCACAGTTGAGTGGGTCCCACCAAGACCTTGGTGTTCTGCAGCAGCCACCATGAGCAAGGAGGGACTTTCACCCTGAGACAGCTTAGTTCACTGGGAAACAGGATGCGACTTGCCTACAACAGGAGGGCAGGATGGTTTTAAGTAAGAGCAAGAGGATTCATTACAGCGTGGAAAGGGTGGAAAGCAAATGACTCATGAGGTTAGTGGGAGGGTGGGATCTTGTCAGAAGAGGGGTTGATTGTGACAGACAGGGTGTAGCTATGAGTCAGTGAGGACAGTTCCTTTCCTGGGATGAAATAGAAGGCCATTGGTTCATAGATCATCCAGGGCACAGTCAATACACACCGTGTCCCCCAAGGCAGTTTTGCTTCGGAGTTCCTTGGACCAGTAGCTGGGGAACCACTACGCTAAATTTCCTACCATTTTTTCATAATATATTTAGTTTAGAACCATGTCAAAGTTAAAGCCATAGTCCACAGTAGCAAAGCTCACTTGCCACACATATCAAAACAGATGCAGAGCATTAACCAAACAGTCCCAACTTGACAGCGGAGTCACTGATCTGCATGTAAAAACCTAAGAGGCTTTTTTTTTTTTTTTTTTTTTTTTTTGACCCTGCTCCTCTCACACAGATGGAAGCAAGGCTTATAGTGAAAGGTTAAGTTGAGGAATCTCAAATGTAAATGTAAGCATCAGTAATGACTTGCCTCCCAAGGCCATGCATATTAAAATATTTTAAAGAAACAGCATCAGCTTGGAGACTGCAGGGAATTTGGCACTGGGTCATGTGGAATTTCACAAATTCTGTCATCTGAACTGGGCAGCTGTGTCTGTCACTGTGATACACTGCAAAGCTTGGTGCTGCTAACACAGACTGCTGAGTGACCTGTATGGAAATGGAAACAGGTGACGTGGGATTAGCCTTTAGACTAATAAGTACTTGGCTTTGGTCCATTCTGTGCCCACATCTTTATTATGTGCTAAAGACTGGGTGAATCGCTCAAGCGAACAAAAAAAAAAAATTGGAGATGGTTTGGGAACTACACACACTAGGGCAAAGTTGGTTGTGTTGTCACCATCCTGGAGGAGACTGTACCCAAAACAGAGTTAGGACTTGGATTCTGGCCAGACCAGTGAGTGATTCCTGTCTTGTGTTCATTTGTCGTTTCTAGTGCCACCCACCCAGAGGACAAGATGGATTGGGGCACGCTACAGACTATCCTGGGGGGTGTCAACAAACACTCCACCAGCATCGGGAAAATCTGGCTCACCGTCCTGTTCATTTTCCGCATCATGATCCTGGTGGTAGCTGCAAAAGAGGTGTGGGGAGATGAGCAAGCCGATTTTGTTTGCAACACTCTCCAGCCTGGATGCAAGAATGTGTGCTACGACCACTACTTCCCCATCTCTCACATCCGGCTCTGGGCCCTGCAGCTGATCTTCGTGTCCACACCAGCCCTCCTGGTAGCCATGCACGTGGCCTACAGGAGACATGAAAAGAAACGGAAGTTCATGAAGGGAGAGATAAAGAATGAGTTTAAGGACATTGAAGAGATCAAAACCCAGAAGGTCCGTATCGAAGGCTCCCTGTGGTGGACCTACACCACCAGCATCTTCTTCCGGGTCATCTTCGAAGCTGTCTTCATGTATGTCTTTTACATCATGTACAACGGCTTCTTCATGCAGCGTCTGGTGAAATGCAATGCTTGGCCTTGTCCCAATACAGTGGACTGCTTCATTTCCAGGCCCACAGAAAAGACTGTCTTCACGGTGTTCATGATTGCTGTGTCTGCAATTTGCATCCTGCTAAATATCACAGAATTGTGCTATTTGTTCATTAGATTTTGTTCAGGAAAGTCAAAAAGACCAGTTTAATGCATTGCCTGGCTGCTAGAGCAGAGATTGAGGGAAAGGATGAGGTAACCTGTGCTTAGCTGTCAAAGCTCAGCCACCAGCATTTCCTAAGGCAGACATTCCCACCTTAAATGCCACCATTTGAAGTCCCTGTAGGCCTCACATGAAACTCCAGAGGCTTCCATGGGACTCCCTTCCCCCAAGGCTCCCAAACAAAGGCCCAATTCTATGTCTGTATTAATTGGTTCTAAAGTCAGTTCCACTGAGACCCCGTGCTCCTAGGACTATTCTTGTAGGATACATTCACAGTTTAAACAAAGAATCTCACATTGTTTCTCTTTCTCTGAGGACCAGAGAGATGAGCCCAGTCCTGGAGAAGGTGCCCAGAAAGTTCACTGTGCATCCCTTAGAGTACCTTTCCCCAAGATGCCCCCAGTTAAAAGTAAAAAATCTCTGTTCTGTTATTTGCTTTGATAGACTTCTGCAATAATGGACAAAGTTATTTAATGCTTCAAGCAATGTGTACTTCTTTTTTTTAATGAAAGCCTTAAAATAAGATAGGTTCTTTTGTTCTCAAAATGATCTGGACACCATTATACATTCCTCTGATTTCAAAGGTTCAGTTTGTGATATGAACATGGTGTGTAACCAGATCTCATAAGGTCTTTAAACCACAGGCCTTTTAGTTATGGGAAATCTGCAGTGTGGCTGAGAGGTCACCTATGGTATTCATCATCGGTGTGTTGAATACAGTGCATCAACTTCACAACCTGTCTCACATGAGACAAACCGGAAGCTTTTATTGCTGGCTTCTGACCAGAAGAGGCCTCAATTAAAAAAATTCAAGTGTCATTCCGCATAAGAGACAGATAGGAGGATATGCCAGCTACTGCCACCTGCTATGAGCCTAACCCAGCCCCTCCCTCCCTCCTGACATTTGCCTACTCTGTAGTGGGATGTGGCCATCAGCATCAGAAGACATTGACTTCATGAGTTCTTTTGGGAATTTCACTGCCGTGCCATATAACTTAATGGTGCAGAAACAAAATGGGGTGGAGGCAGGGGGTTAACTGTTTTCAAAGAACCAATGGAACTTCTAGACTCTAAATTCTGTTGATTAAACCTGAGTTTTTCTACTATGAAAGTCTGCTTGCTTCCCTGATCAGCACTGGCTTTCTTAACTGGAAACAGAAATATGGATATTTGGAAAAATAGGAACTAGAGTTTAGATCAATATATAATTCTTCTAGGGCAAGTTGAACCTTGGCATTGCCGTTATGCTTAATGTGCTTCTCACAAGATGGCACTCAGCAACTCCAGCAAGAATGGCATTGGGAAGCTATTTTGTAACAATAAACAAGAGTGATGGTTTCATGCTTGTCACTAAAATAATTTTGTAAACTCTTAAATATCATTTATTAAAATGTGATTATTTTGTATACTTTAAAATTAAATAAGGTTTTTAACAGAATACCAAATTTTAACTTAGTCAATAATGTCTTTTTTTTTTTTTTTTTTTTTTGGTTTTGCTTTGTTTTGTCTTTGAGTCTGGGTCTCACTGTCACCCTGGCTGGCCTAGAACTCACAAAGATCCACCTGCCCCTGCCTCCTGAGTGCTGAGGTTAAAGGTGTGCACCACCATGCCTAGCTATAGTAATTTGTGTATAAATATATCTCATAGTTTATATTTTGCAGCATCCCCTGAGTGTGTTCACAGGTTACCTATGTATGCACTGTCCTGGGATTCTTCTGCCCTAATTACAGAAAAACCCCTGTGACTAGAAAAATTGCTACCCAAATATGTAACACCCCAAAGAGGCTCAGTGAGCTCCATCCCAAGGACTATCTGGTGTGGAAATTAGAACACAGCCTGCGGAATGCTAAGCCCTGGGAACAGGGTCAGTCTGGTCTCAAAAGAACCAGAAGAATTCAGTTTAAGAGGTTCTTGGGCTCAGCATGTAGTTGTTGTTAAAACACCTGTCTCCAGATTTGAGCACCAGCATCACAAAAACAAATAAATAACACTCTTTATATTTCAAAATTAAAATGTCTTCCACCGTGAAGTCTGCAACATGAGAACTGTCCTCTGTGGAACTTTCTCAAGATTTCCTTTGTGTCTAGAAGCATGTGGCCCATGAGACAGCGTCATGTTTCCTCGGTGTCTATTCCCATGGGATCCGACGTGCCAGGCAGGCCTGTCCCAGGGAATGACTGCCTACATGCAGCATTCATTCCCCTGGACAGCACGAACACTTCCATCAGAGGATGGCAGAGCACTTTAAACACCAATGATAATATCTTTGTGCTGGACCATATACTTTTTTATTTATTTTACACACCAACCACAGTTTCCCCTCCCTCCTCTCCTCCCCTTCCCTCCCCACCTCCTTTCCACACCCCCTCCAGAAAGGGTAAGGCCTCCCATGGGGAGTCAAGAAAGCCTGGCATATCAAGTTGAGGCAGGGCCAAGCTCCTCCCCCCTGCATCAAGGCTGAGCAAGGCATCCCACCATAGAGAATGAGTTCCAAAAAGCCAACTCATATACTAGGGACAGATCCTTGTCCCACTGCTAGGGGCCCCACAAACAGACCAAGCTACACAACTGTCACCCACATGCAGAGGACCTGGACCATACACTCTTTACATAGCTTGAAAAGGACAAAACTCAGGTCAGTTCCACTCAGGTAATAGAACAGAAGTGAAGAACCTCCCACCTTCCAGGGTGACCTGTCCATACTCTGTTAAAAGAACACGCAGCTTCTTAAATGGCTAGTTCCACCCCCACACCTTATGAAGATTATCACTCTTACAGTATTAAAACACAGGTCCAAAATAATTACAAACCACCAACAACCACTTCATAGTACTGACAGAGAGGTCTGGTCACGAGCTTGAAAATTAAAGCTCGACTTCTGAAATATGATCATCCTGAACTGTCAGTTGGCAATTTGTCTGTGAAGAGAAGCCCTCAGTGTGAGTGAGCTCTGACCGTTACAGGTGATGACCCCAACCTGTGTGGCACTCACTGACAAAGGAAACATGGTGCCACCTGCTGAGAAACAGGCCACTGCTATAAGTGGGACAACAGTGTTCTACTCGTTTCCTGAGCCTAAGCTGCCTCAGGTAGCACTGTTTCTAACTAGATGACTCGGGGGAGAGCAGCTTGCAATGCTGGTAGAGAGAGCTCCCTGCTTACCCTGGGCCTCAGTTTTCTCCCTTACAGTGGCCTTCCCCAATACTTCCCAAGCCTGGGGAAATCAACGGGGTGATTTACATAGACCCTGTCCTCCCCCTAGGACAATAGTGTTATATTCCCATCTTCTCTTTTCCATGCACTAGACCCTGACTGAGAGAGACGGTGAATGACATCTTAGATAGGAATGTCTCCAGCAAAGCTCAATTAACTGAAAGCTTAGAGAAAGTGCATGTTGACACTGAAATAAGCATAACACAATGACCTCAGAGACCAGCCACCCCAGGAGGGGAAGGAGGGCTGGGTGCAAAGACAAGTGACAGCTGCGTCACTCGGTAACTCAAGAAAAATTAATGGCCGAAGACGTTCAATGCCAAGATGCCAGGCACAAGCCATTGGCTCGAAGAAAATAAATAAATAGGAATGATGAGTGGAGGTGCATGCTTGTAATCCCAGCACCTAGGAGGCAAAGCTAGGAGAGTCTGAAGTTCAAAGTCATCCTCAGAGACATACTTAGTTCAACGCCAGCCTGAGCTTCATGAGACTGTCCCAAAACAGAAAAAAAAAAAAACCTAAATAAATACAAATAAGCGAATAGAAAATAGTACTGTAACAAAGAATTTTACAAGTGTACCCAGTCTATGCTACCTAACAGGCATACCACATTTCTTGCTTCCTTTCATCTTCATAGCAACATAAAAGACAGCAGGCCACCACCTTTACTCCCCTGACGAGCATGGGGGTGGAGGTTCATCAGGAAGGCACAGTTCTGGGAACTGTCGAGATCAAAGGCCAATAAGAGCAGTCCAAGCACATGGAGGCTATGTGGACTGGCCTTCTGGAATTTCTCTAGTGTACTGCCTCCCACAACTCCACAGCCCTGGCCTCCATCTTGTGAAGTGCTGCTGAAGTCCATGTGTAACCATAGCCTCACAAGATTCCACGGTCCATTCTTCACATCCCTCATGATTGTTTTCACCAGCTGATATTTATTGAGCACCCACTAAGTACCAGACACTATTAGTCCCTGGAACTGGCGTTGATTAAAAAAAAAAATCAAACTTGAGCCTTTATGCTGAATGTCTGACTGTCAACAAATCCCATAGATTCTCTCTGGTGCAAGCTAGAGCCACGGCAGAGAGCGGGGAGTGTCGGGCATCAGGGAATGATACCCAAACCAACTAGTGTGCGATGGTCGCTCTTCAAAGAAACCTAAAGGAATCAAGGAGCAAGAAGCCATCTGCCTCAGGGCAGGGAGACAAAAAGGCTGGGAGTGGATTCCAGGAAGCGGGGGGGGGGGGGGGGGGGCGCTAAGAAGATGATGGGGCCAAAAATGGAGCTAGCCAGTCCACATGAGAGCAAGCCAGCCACCAGGAGGATTTATGACTCTAAGAGTCTCTTCCATCCTGTGCCTACATCGGCCTCCTCGACATATTTGCCCTATATCCAGACTCGCTCTGCTCCCACTGGGAGGGCCAAGAGCAGATCTATTTTCCACGTGAGCACTCTGCAAATAACTGAGGACGGATCCAAGTTCAGCTGGGACTTGATTCCTTGGGTTGATCATTCACTCGTTCAACATTAAGCAATTGCTGTATACAGTCCTAGTATACGGCAGGTTTAAGCGTCTCCAAGAATGAATAAAACACAAATCTGACCCTCGGGCTGTGATTAGGACCAGGAGTCCCCTCCCCAAAGCCTGTTGGTGCGCTGGTGACCCACCGAAGGGAGATGTGCCTGGCGCCCCATGCAGTGCCACTTTTCTAGACTCAACATTTTAACAGCGCTGTCACCTTTGGTCACTTCTAAATGAAAAGGTAGCTAATGTCACTTGTGTAAATGTTAGTATGTAGACACATTTTTATTTTTAAATTGAATCAGATGAGCATAAAGTCAAAAGTGGAGTTCAGCCTCATTTCACCTCTTGCCCAGAATTCTTAATTATCCATATCTTGACGTAGATCCTTCCAGTTTTTCCCATACAGTTGTATATACAGCCCAACAACAATAGTTCAGTAGTGTCTTTAGGGCGGTACCAAAGTACATCTATTGGAAACCATACTCCATGTGGGCCTTTTCCTGGGCCACGGCACTGTTGGGTCTGGTCCTCTCTTTTTCCTTGGCAACAGTAGTGACTAGAGCTCCTAATTAGCCTTGAGATCATAAGGAAAACCACAGGACTCTACAGTGTGCTGTGAAACTGAGCTAAAATACTCAGTAAAGTGAGTGATTCATTGCATTTTCTTTCTGTTTTGTTTTTCAATACAGGGTTTTTCTATACACAGAGAACCCTGGCTGTCCTGGAACTTTCCCTGTAGACCAGGCTGGCCTTGAACTCAGAGATCTGCCTGTTTCTGCTTCCTGAGGGCTGGCATTAAAGGCGTGCACCACCACTCCCCAGCAATTAATCACATTTTCACTTCAGAATATCTTCAACTCACAATGAGGTTTTAGGCTATAAGCTTGTATTGGTCAAGGACCACCTGTCCTTGGACACACATATACACAAGAATTCAAATGGTTTGTGTTCACATTTCTACATTTTATCACATTGATTGATGATTGATTGATTGATTGATTGATTGATTGATTGATTCTGCCTGTGTATGAAGAGAGTAGGTAAGTGCTATGACATGTGTGTACAGGTCAGAGGATAACTTGGGGAAGTCAGTTCTCCACCATGTAAGTTCCAGGGATCGGACTCAGATCTTCAGGCTTGCAGGCAAGTGCCTTTACCAAATGAGCCATCTCATTGGCCCTTTGCTTATTACATTTCTAAGGTCAGTTTTTCTGTGATCGTTCCTACTTAGTGATATGTCTTGTAACTCTTCCTAGATTAGTATATTTAAATATTTGTTCTTTGCATAATAACCATCTCCTTGCTAAGGGACAGTTACATTGTTTCCCAGTTTTCAGGAAAACTACTCTCCCCTTCCCTAACAAAAGAGATTTCCCATTTGTAGAGCTTTTCTAGACTGTCCATTTCACCTTTTCTCCCAGACCTCGACCTCTGTCTTTTGTTTATCAGCAGCTGCTTCAGACTGTAGAGCATCCATCAGTTTAACAAGTGATTTCTTGTAGTCACTTAAGCCAGTAAAAACGGTTTAATATGGAATGCCACCAAAGACTTCCTTCTGGAACCACATGGGTTCACTTCCCTGAAAGGCTTGGTGTGAACTTTTAAGGATAAAGGAATTTAGTAACATCTAGTTTGCAGGCTTCTGTGTTGATATGAGGAGATTGTGACAGAGTTTATTAAGCATTTTGCAAAGCCTCTAATCATGTCTGTCATATCAGGAGCCATTTAAAAAGGGCCGTTTATCGAGATCTCAAATACGAAGATGAGTGTGGAAGGAAGGCACCATGTAGGGAGATGTGGGACTCCGGAGAGCTGCTGTACGGGGTACAGCAAAGGGCTGGGACAGGTGCGCCAAAGCTTACAAGAGCTCAGGACATGAAACAGCTTTATGGTTTGGGTTCTGTGGACCCTCGCGAACAACTTCATAAAAGCTATCTCGTGAAAGATGACTAACTTTAAGGGAAGGCCTGAGACTCGTGGTTAATTTGGTCGTTTGCTGTTTGTTTGTTTGTTTTTGTGACAAGCTCAACAACTTGCCAAGGATTCGTTTCACTAGGTTTTATCATTTATAAACCACTGAAGGATTTCTTGGAAGCCCCTATCCAGAGTTGAACCTAGAGTCAGGTGGAAAGCCTCTCTCTGCTGCCATCTGCAGCCCATCGGGAGTAATTACAGAGTGTTGCTTCCTTGCAATTCCCTTGAGCATCAAGCAACAGCTTCAAGACATTCCTCAGCCTGAACATTGCCCCCTCCACAGAAACCTCTGTGTTCCCGCTGCTCTGGGGTTTGCATTTTCAGTGCATAGATATCTACCTGTTGTTGTTTTGCTAGGGAGACGATAAAAGGGAACAGGAAATACACACTATTTCCTCACAAACAGGACAAAGGAAGACAGCTCTTGCCATTTTATGTGATCTCGTGGCTGTTCTTAGCCTTTTAGGGCTTCTGAAGTTGGCTCTTCTTCGGGCTTGAATATTAAAAGCCTCCTCTCGGACCATAACTGCAATGAAGTCAGGCCATGTCATTCTCACATTGTTCCAGCACATTCCTTACTCTACAGTCCAGAGCTAACTAACATCAAAGTGGTACCTCTCGAAAGAGTCAGCATTCTTTGGTTTTCTGTCCTGTTTGTCTGTTTGGGGTAGGGAGTGGAACTCAGGGCCTCAAACATGCTATGAAAGTGGCAAGTCCTTGAGCTACACCCAGCCTCCTTTATAGTCTTAAGACAGAAGTCACCATTCAAAAATTCTAGGCCTTTTCCAAACATGACATTTACTTCTTAAATGACCTTAAAATCTGAGCTGGAGAAAATTCTAAATTACTCAAGAAAGCATTTTTTCCTACCTACCAAACATTTTCTGAAAAAGGAAAAACAATCTCAATTGCACAGATTTGTAAACCCTACTCAGAGTCAATACTCACACTGGCCCAGGTGTCTGTTAACAAAATGTGCTCTATCCACAGAACAGAGAATCCTTCAGCCTTAAAAAAGAAGAAAAGTCTGGCTTGTGTGTCCTGGACGAACCTCCAGGATGTTAGGCTAAGTTAAATAGTCCAGACACAAAGGGACAAATATCCTGGAGTTGGTCACACCGCAGTAAACTACACACACTTAAAAACAGTTATGGTGATGATTTCTTTAGATATTCTTACCACGAAGTTTTAATGAGGAGGAAAAGATCTCTTTGCCCCACATGAGTCAGTGGATAGTCCACAGAGGAAGACACGGCTCTGAATGCACACACACATCATAACACTGCTGACATCTCTGCCTGCCTTTATTAGCACTGAACCCCAAAGCCTATATAAATTAACCATGAGCACTAAATGATTAAAACAAGTCAGCACATGAAGCTGAGGCTTACACAGCCTCGAGAAAAACAACTGTGTTCCAGTCAGGTCAAGTTCTTTAAAGGAGAAATACCAAGAAACCATCCTGCCTCTCATTCATGGGACAGCCAGAAGTGACCTGTGCTCATCTCAAAGCTACTGACACTGTTCTTGGAAGACTACACCAAGTGGAACATTGTGAGTAAATATTATTCTCAAATAATGTTGATAAAAATGGGCTCTTGCCCCCATGGCAGCCTTTCAAAGCTCCTAGCCCTCCAGGTTCCTGGTTTGTTAAGCCCATAGCAACTTATTTCCCAAATCTGGCATGGATTCATGTTTGTTTATGCCAGTGACCTGGTTTAGGAATTCCATTTCCATCCAATCCAGAATCAGAAGTTTTAATAATCTTAACATCTTCTATATCCACAAGTATGTAAAAGAATCCAGTGACACTTACCACCAAACACAACCAACTACCTGAGTTTAATTCCTTCACCCCAACCCTTGCAAGTTGTCCTCTGACCTCCACACACAGGCTGGAACACATGTATGTGTATATGTACATACAAATAAATAAATGTAATAAAAGAAAAATTAAAGTCTGAGCTTCCAAAAACACTCAGTACTCCTGTAAGTGGCTGTTTTTACCTCCCCTACCCCCTCCTTCACCTTTCCTTCTCTCCCATCCTTTACACTCCCCTACCCCCTCCTTTGCCTCCCGCTCCCCTCTGTACCTTTCCCTCCCCTCCTTTCCCTTCCCCTCTCTCCCCTCCTTTCCTATCTTTTTCTTCCCTTTCCTCTTCTTGACTTTTCTGGGAACAAACACTCTACCACTGAGCTACCCCCAGTCCAGTTTTATTTTATTTTTCTACTTTAAGACACAGTCTCACTAGTTGCTCAGGCTGACCTTGAACTCACTCTGTAGTCCAGGTCCTGCCTCAGCTTCCTGAGCAACTAGGATATTAGCCTGTGCCTCCAGGCCCCACTACCAAGTTTTTAAGGGAAGCGGGAAGGACGGCCTTTTATTGCTAGCATTCTCTTGCTTGCTTGCTTTTCCTTTTGGCTCATTCTACATTCTGGGGCAAGGAGAGGAGGGGATGGAATCTGGGTTCAGTCAGGGCAGTGGTTCTTAACCTGTGGCTGGGACCCCCTTTGGGGGTCACACAGCAGATATCCTGTGTTTTGTATATTTACATTATGATTCATAACAGCAAAATTGCAGTTATGAAGTAGCAATGAAATAATTTTATGGTTGGGAGTCACCACAGCATGCATCTCTGTGAATTCGAGGCCAGCCTGGTCTACAAAGCTAACCAGAGGATAGTTGAGAACCACTGAGTCAGTGGGGGGAGGGGGCAGGGCATATCTACACTATAGGAGGACTATGCTATGGCAGAATTAAGATGAATTCTTCTTCTTAAAAAAAGGAAGGCGTGATAAAGGTCTAAGATTAATTCTACAAGTTAGTTATGTCTGTCCAAATGTTATAAAATGGCATTATCTCATTTATTTACATGACTGAACCCAGATAGTTTATGAGAAAGCCTAACTGAGTCTCAGGATGACTTAACAGGAAAAAAAAAAAACAAAAAACAAAAAACATGAAATCATCTAGGCTCTGAAGGAGTTAGGAAGCCCTCCAAACTCGGGCCCAGAGCCTTGTAGAACAAAGGAGGCCATGCATAGTCAGGAGGCTGCATCACACGTAATGGGGGGCAGTGGACACTGACAGATGGGGACAGTGGACAGTGACAGATGGGACAGTGGACAGTGACAGATGGGGACAGTGGACAGTGACAGATGGGGACAGTGGACAGTGACAGATGGGGACAGTGGACAGTGACAGGTGGGGACAGTGGACACTGACAGATGGGGACAGTGGACACTGACAGGTGGGGACAGTGGACACTGACAGATAGGGACAGTGGACACTGACAGATGGGACAGTGGACGCTGACAGATAGGGACAGTGGACACTGACAGATAGGGACAGTGGACGCTGACAGATGGGACAGTGAACAGTGACAGATGGGGACAGTGGACACTGACAGATGGGACAGTGAACAGTGACAGATGGGGACAGTGGACACTAACAGATGGGACAGTGGACAGTGACAGATGGGGACAGTGGACACTGACAGATGGGACAGTGGACACTGACAGGTGGGGACAGTGGACACTGACAGATGGGGACAGTGGACACTGACAGGTGGGGACAGTGGACACTGACAGATGGGGACAGTGGACACTGACAGATAGGGACAGTGGACACTGACAGATGGGACAGTGGACGCTGACAGATAGGGACAGTGGACACTGACAGATGGGACAGTGGACACTGACAGATAGGGACAGTGGACGCTGACAGATAGGGACAGTGGACACTGACAGATGGGACAGTGGACACTGACAGATGGGGACAGTGGACACTGACAGATGGGGACAGTGAACAGTGACAGATGGGACAGTGAACAGTGACAGATGGGGACAGTGGACACTAACAGATGGGACAGTGGACAGTGACAGATGGGACAGTGGACACTAACAGATGGGACAGTGGACAGTGACAGATGGGACAGTGGACACTGACAGATGGGACAGTGGACACTAACAGATGGGACAGTGGACAGTGACAGATGGGACAGTGGACACTGACAGATAGGGACAGTGGACACTGACAGATGGGACAGTGGACAGTGACAGATAGGGACAGTGGACACTGACAGATGGGACAGTGGACACTGACAGATGGGACAGTAGACACTGACAGATAGGGACAGTGGACACTGACAGATGGGACAGTGGACACTGACAGTGCAGACCCTGGAGCAGAAGGCTGCTCGGCATCGAGCCACACATCTGTCATCCCAGCGCTCTCGATCCAACAGCAGGAGGATCAAGAGTTCAAGGTTATCCTTAACTGGATAGGAAGCTTGTAGCCAGTCCAGGCTACACAGCAGAGGACAGAGGGTTCACAGAGAAATGAGATACTCATACCTAAGCAGTGGGAAACAGAAATGAAGTGTACTCATGTTGAGACTGAGTTAAAGCACGTTGAAAAATGAGTCACGTGAAAAGTGGGGAAGTAATGCAGGCATTAGAAAGGCTTGGCAGAAATTCATGACATATGATCAGGACTAAGGGCATGGCTCCGTGGCAGAGGCATTGCTCAGAATGCAAGACATCCTGTGTCTACACCAGCACTGCAAAACTCAAAAATACCGGGGCTAGAAACATGCATGAGGGCAGACGTCCTATGAGCTTCTGTCTGGGGCTGTAAGTAGACACGAACTTTGAAGGAAAACAGGAGAAGAGCAGGCAGGGGAGGTGACAAGGTCTGGGCTCAGAGTGAGAGTGCCAGGGGACAGGAAAGAGAAGAAAGAACACTGAACTCTGAACCCTCTTTACAGTCAGAAAAGCTATTGGGATCCCACAGAGTAACACTGTGACGGTACATTGTAACATTGTAACGTTGTAACTTCTGGGAAATGCAAGGGACAATGGAAGGGAATAGTGGCTCACCCCAGAGGGGACCCTTAAGAAGCCTGGCTGAGCCAGCTGCAGTAGGTGACAGACTCCCTGAAGGGAAGCTTTTGGAACTGCTAGCCTAGACACAAAGTCAAGAAAGGTATACCCGGTAACTGTCAATCATTAGTTAAACCCCAGTGAGACAGCTCACAGGCAAAGTCCAGCAAAAGGCAGGTGTTGAGAGCAGTCTGGCTACCAATGACGTTGGAGGATCTTGTGGGCGGGGCTGAGGCAGTAGGAATGCAGTCAAAGGTGAGGCTGAAAGGGTCACTCTGCCAAGCTAGAACTGGAGGACACTGGTTAGGCAAAAGGACATCTCTGGTCAACAGCACTGCAAAGCAAAATCATGAGATACGACTCGTAGCTCTTTGGGTGGCTTACCAAAAGGACAGGATAACTAGTGCTGAGTACATGTGGGCACAGGGGAACCCTTGTACAGCTTTGGTGGGGAATGTGAATATTGCAGCCATTATGAAAACCACATGGGAATACCTAAAAAATGAACAATAGCAGTACACTATGACCCCAATGCAGAGTACAATCCTAAAGGGTATGAAATCGATGACATGTGGCAAATACATTTGTACTTCCATGTTTACTGCAGCTCTAATCTACCCACACAGGCCAAGACACAGAGTCAACACACAAGTCCACCCACAGATAAATGGATTAAGAGAAATTCACCATTAATATACAGTGGAGGCGGCCTGTGAGATGACAACAGGTAAGGGCATCCTGCCACCAAGCCTGATGACCTGGGTTCAATTCCTGGAACCCACGTGGCATAGGAGAAAACAGACTCCCACAAGTTGTCCTCTGACCTCCACCTGTGTGCCCAGGCATGTGCAGACACATACAGTTTTTTAAAGTATGTACAATTTGTATGTTTTTATATATCAACCAAAAAGAAATTTCTAGGAATCAAGGCACATAATCTATGACTTGGGAAGTAGAGGTAGAAGGATTAGAATTTTTTTTTTTTCGAGACAGGGTTTCTCTGTGGCTTTGGAGGCTGTCCTGGAACTAGCTCTTGTAGACCAGGCTGGTCTCGAACTCACAGAGATCCGCCTGCCTCTGCCTCCTGAGTGCTGGGATTAAAGGCGTGCACCACCACTGCCCAGCAAGGATTAGAATTTTAAGGTTGTCCTTAGCTACAGTGAATTTGAGGGCAGTCTATGATACATGAGACCCTGTTTCAAAAACATAAATAAATGTATTCATTGATTTCAGCTTTAAAACAATTATAAAATAGAAATTCTGTCCATTGGAAACACAGATAAACCTGGAAGACACTGTGTTAAGTGAAATAAGCCAGACGTGGAAAGACAGATACTGAATGACCTCGTGTACGTATGAACTGTTTCAAGAGGTTACTTTTATGGAGTAGAAAACTAGGTGTTAGTTACTGGATGCTGGAGACAGTGAGGGTGAGGGAAAGCTGGGAAGAGAGTCAGGATGCAATGCTACACACAGTAGAAAAGAGTCCTGGTGGCTACTGTACAGTAGGTGACTGGCTATAGTCACCTTTATTGGGAATGGGGCACAGCTCAGTGACAAAGTGTTGGATGAACATGCTCCAGGCCCTGGGCTCTGGCTAAGAGGAAAAGAGAGAGAGGAAGGAAGGAAGGAAGGAGAGAGAGAGAGAGAGAGAGAGAGAGAGAGAGAGAGAGAGAGGGAGAGAGCCTTTGGAAGTTGTTGGAGAACTAGATTTGGAATGGTCTCACTACCAAAAAACGAAACAAACAAAAACCTGACAACTGAGATTAGAGCGATCTTGTTTTGATCTTTGCACTGTTTACATGTAAAGAAACAACATGTAGCTAATAAACATGTACAGTTATTCTGTCAATGAAAAATAACATAAAACTTTAAAATAGGAGAGGCAAAAGCCAGTGGGTGTGAATAGGAGTCTAGCAGGACCAGAGTCCTGACCTCACTGTCTATGTCCACCCTCGACCGTCTGTGCTCTGTGCTCACAGCCAGCCTGGCTATGCTCTGTCCTCACCACCTGCCTGACTGTGCTCTGTCCTCACCCTCACCGCCAGCCTGGTTGTGCTCCATGCTCGAGGCCCCTACCTGCATCCTTGGTGTGCTTTCAAAGATTGAGACCTACTGTGGGCCTTTTAGGTTTTTCCCCTCCCAGGCAGCAGCTCCTCCTACACAGGGCCTGGGGCACCTGGCTCTCTCAGCCTTCCCTGCCCTCCACACCTCCAAGGCGGGTCCTGTTTCTGGTTATGCATATGTGTGACGCAATAAGCTTGCTTGCTTCCACTGAGGGTTTCTCGAAGCAGGTTGAGATACAGACCAGATGGAGTGTCCCTGTGCCTTCCCGCCTGTCCATGCAGCTAGAAGCTATGGGCAGAAGCCCTGTTGTAATCTTTCCCAGAGAACTGGAAGCAGCTGAGCAATAGACCCCCTATCAAAACAAGACCAAAGCCAGAGGTGGCAGCACTGTGCGGGCAATACCAGCAGCAGGAGAAGTTCACTACCTGGGTGCAGTTCCAACAGCCACATGGTGACTCACACTATCTGTAACTCCAGCTGCAGGGGATCCAACCCGTCTTCTAGCTTCCTCGAGCACCAGGCATGCGCATAGTGCACATACATGCATGCACACAAGACACTCATACACATAAAATAAAAATGAATAAAATTCTTAAGCCAGGCTGGGGTACATAATGAGACCCCCATCTAGAACTAAAAACCAAACAGAAAAATATCACTAATGGTAACACTGGCCCAGCAACAGGCTAAAAACATCAGCTCCACCACAGCAGGGACCTACTCAGAGCATCAGAACATTGGAGCAATTGTTTTAGACCAAGGTCACTTATTCAGGCGCCACCAAGGTCAGGTGACCGACAGGCTTCAACAGCTTTTAGTACAATGCTTGGTAGTTTATCTGTGTGGCCTAGACCCATAATATTAAATGTTACATTCCCTCACACCAACTTTAGGCTAGCTCAGTTGTCAGGATCCATGGAGTGTGGCTTGGATACCAGAATGAAGGTCATGTGCACAACACTGGCTTGGGGGTCCCTCTTAAAGATGGTGGAGATGGGAGCAGCTAGAGGAAAGGATGGCACTGTCCCCACTTCAGCTTTCATGGGTGAGGCTCTAGGGCAGCGACATGGCTGGCCTTCCTCTCTCAACATCCAAGGAGTAAATAAGGTAAGGCTTCTTACCAAGTGCCCCATCCCTGTTGCCTGGGTGTCTCCTCCTCCTTTAAATGCCACCTGTTTGGGGACAGGAAGCACCAGGTCTCAGGTGTGCTGAGGCTATTCAGGGTTTCGTGAACTCACCTCACGTGGCACAAATTCTTCTCAGCAGAAAGAGGTCACCTGAACAGTAGCTGCATTGCTTTCTTTCACAACCATTTGGATTCTTAAGATAAAATGTCCCAAAGCCCATTCAGTCTTAAAACAGAAAACAAAAACTGCAAAAAGTCACCAGCCTCTCTTCCCAGAAGGAAAGCCTCCTTCCCAGAATTTAGAATGCGGACCCCAGGGTCGACACAGTATGCTTTTGAGTTCTGAGCCCCTCCCCCTTTTAATTGACATTGTGATCTAATTGCAGGGTATATTTAAATCCTGGGTTGGATAAAAGGATACAGAAATAGTCCAGTAAGCTGTCTTTAACTTGGACAGACAGCCCTGATGAGAAAGATGGCCATTTGGGAAAGCCTGACAAGATCTTTATCACACAGCAATTTGAAGAATTTATTGTGGA
This sequence comes from Cricetulus griseus, assembly GCF_003668045.3. NCBI lineage: Eukaryota > Metazoa > Chordata > Mammalia > Rodentia > Cricetidae > Cricetulus > Cricetulus griseus. Next base: position 212,134,701 of record NW_023276807.1, on the reverse strand, counting down.
CATCAGTAAAACCTTCTAATGTTTGTAAACTGCTCTGACTTTTGCCTCAACCCTTCCCCTCATAGTTGAGTCCTATGACAGACAGCCATTTGAGTCAAGAGGTATTATCCCAGGCTTGAAGATAAAGAAACTGAGCTCAGAGCAATTCACCGCCCCGAGGGAATACAACTTAAATAATACAAAACAACTTCTAATACTAGACACCCACTCTCACACAACCTTTCAAGTGTTCAAACTAATTTAAATGATACTAAGATAAGAACGTTGTTGGCAGAGGCGCTGACGCACCATGTGGGCCTCAGTGAATTTAATTGTCCCTTCTCTTTGCCAATGTTGGCATCTCTAGAACGCCCATAAAGTGGGCATGTGTTACAGCCAAGCAGACTGAGGAAGCCAGAGGGCTTGTCCAAAGAAGACATAGACCAAGCTACCAAGCTGGAATCTGAAAGACCTGGGTCTCTTGTGGTTTTTTATGATTCAATTGGACCGTATACCCAAGAAAGTTTTTTCGTAACTGGTAAATTACTTTAAACATCTCCAGTATTTCAACAGCTAGCTCTCAACCTTAGATATGTGCATTCCTTGATTTCAGCATGGTAGCAAGGTGTCAGGTGTGGCGGTACATACCTATAATCTCAGCACCATGAGCATCATAGGAGGGAGAAGCAGGAGGGCCAGAGGTTAAAAGTCATCCTGGCCACATAGGAAGTTTGAGGTCAGCCCAGGTTATTGAGAGACCCTGTCTCACCAAGAAAAAAGAAAGAAAGAAAGAATGAGAGAGAGAGAGAGAGAGAGAGAGAGAGAGAAGGAGGAAGGAAGGAAGGAAGGAAGGAAGGAAGGAAGGAAGGAAGGAAGGAAGGAAGGGAAAAAAAGGAAAGAAAAGAAATGTTTTGGTGGTACAGTGACAGTCAGAAATGTAAGAGGCTCTGGACTTCATCCCCAACCCTGAAAAAAAAAAGCCATAATGATTAATTAAATGGTTTCAGGCCAGTGACTTCCACTAAAGCTCCTTAGAGAAGGAGTATTTTAGCAATCAGACAGGAAGCAGACTCAAAAGCCACCACCACTGCAGGGTCAAGAGTACAAGTGTTTGAATTCTGAAGTCCTGAGGCCAAGACAAACAGCAGGAAAATGATCTTTTAGTAACCCATACGCATTAGTTCCTCCTCAACAGGAGCCAGAAGTAAGCAGCACCCCTGAGAGCCCAAGAAAAGGAGACTATGCGCTGCCTGTAAAGCCTCGGCAGTCACCGGGACACCCCTCATCCTAGACTCGGGGTTGCATGATTCAAGGTGTGGAAAAGAGGGCATAATTACAGACTTTACCGGGGTGTTGGGCTGGTGTGGGTGATTCAGCTTCTGACTTCTCTCTGAGTTGGTGCCAAGACTGGGTCAGGACTGGTTTGTCGTGGGGCTTGAAAGCCTCACTCCCACATCTAATGAGGAAGCACCAAGAGTCTTTGAACAGGGAAGGATGGTAACGTTGCAGACACCAGAAGAGGAAGAGCTGGGGGGCGGGGGGACGTGGACAGACACAGATGCTCAGGCCTGAGGAAAAGGGGCTAGCACTGACTAGGCCAAACAAACACAGCCAAGGTGCATCAGTATGAGCTGAGAGGACAAGGCCTGAATGAGACAGCCAGAGACCAGGCCACCAAGATGAGGATCACATGGGGTGTAAGGAAATTGCAGGAACCATGGGGCCATGACCTGGAGAAGATACACAGCCCGTGTCCCACTTCTGCTCCTGCCCCTTAGTCAAGCAATTAGAAAATGCAAGATCAGGAGTCTCCAACGTGAAAAGAGATGCTCCCCTCCCCTTCCCATTGCATGGAATTAAATGACACCTCAGCATCCGATGGGGCCCCATCCCAATGTACTGAATAAATTACACCCAATGTCCTTTTCCTTCTTTGTGCACACCCCCCCCCTGTCTCCACCCTGCAATCTCCCTTCCCTCTCCATCTGGGAGATGGAATTGGCCTGCAAGACTCCACACCCTCTACTCTGACCTGAGTGGCACTACCCTCAAGCCCAGGGGACATTTGGTCTGTCCTTAAGAAAAGGACACCATTTATGAGTAGGTAATCTATTTTAGAAAGAAGCATCAAAAGTTACCTTTCCTGCTGGCGTGGTGGCACACACTTTCGATCCCAGCATTCGGGGAGGCCAGGATGGAGAATCATAAGGTTGTAGCCAGCCTAAGCTGGCGGGGACCCCATGTCAAAAACATAAATAAACTAGGGACAGAGGAAATGGTTCATTTGGTAAAGGTTTTGCTGTGTAAGCATGAAGACCTGAGTTTGGACCCCCAGTACTTCCATTAAAAGTGCCACAGATTGTGGTACCTGTCTGTAACCCCAGCATTGAACGGTATTCCTGGAACTCATTGGTTAGCCAGCCTACCCAATCAGTAAGCTCCAGAGTTAACAAGAGACTCTGTTTCTGGTCCTTCAATCACTGTTGGCCATACGCACTGCACAGTCACACAAAAATAAGCAATCAAATTAAATTAATATGAAGTCACCTTATTTTGGCGTTTTAAAACTGAGATCTCAAATTTTCCATCTGACTGTCCTGTGTGTGACCTCTTTGTCAATCTAAGATTGGTAAAAGTTGGCTATGTCTTGTCCCCACCAAAACTTGTACAGAGCCTTGATCCCAACATAGTGGTGCTGAGAGAATCTGCCATCATGAATAAATCAATGTTTTATTTTTCTCATGGAAGTGAGTTAGTGGCCATAGGAGTCCACCTCTCCTCTCCCTCAAGCACTAATCATCACTCCCCTCCCACCATGTAAGGGACAGCATGGGGCCCTCACCAGAAGACAAGAAGATACAGGCTCTACTCTGAACTTTCCAGCCTTCGCTACATAGACCAAAATGAAACCCTTTTCTTTCCTTCTTTTTATTTATTTTAGATGGGGGTCTCACTATGTAGTCTTAACTGGCCTGGACCTCAGTATGCAGATGAGGTTGCCTCAAACCCAGAGATCCACCTGCCTCTGCCTCTGCCTCCCAAGTGTGGGCTTTAAAGATGGACACTGCCACACATGGAGATTGCTTCTTGCGTTGTATATTTTGAATCAGGGTCTTCTCATACAGTTCGGGTTGGCCTGGCACTCACAGCAATCCTCCTGCCTCAGTCTCCTGACTATAGGAAATACAATTGTAAATCACCACATCCAGCTTCAAACTTTTTTCTTTGAAACTCACTGAATTAACACATTCTACAACAGAAAGGGAACTCAGAGGGTGCCCTTGCCACCAAACACTGGCTTCCATCCATGCGAGTAAAACTCTGAACCCAGAGTGCCCACCTCCCTCCCTGTCACTGTGCCTGTTTCGTCTCCACCTGCAGAACAAAGAGACCACAGATTTCCTCTGTTTCAGGTGCCTGGGAAACTTTTCATAGTGGCGTGAATGTTCCCAAAACAGTCAGAAAGGATGCTAAATATGAAAGAGCAAAATCCACCGAGGCCAGCCCAGCATGCTGGGCCAGTGATGCAGCCTATCCAGAGAGCACCGTGTGTCCCCAGGCCTCTCTCTGTTCCTCTCCTCCCTGGGAGCTGACCCCTATCCACCAGACCTACTTAAAGACCAGGGTCAGTGTTTCACAGCGGAAGCCCATCACACCCTCCCTAGATGTCAAAGATATTCACTAAACCCTCCTGACCTCCCTCCGTGCCTTCATTTGCACAACTGACAGTGTTCAAACTGACAGTGTCTGCAGAGCCCCAGTCTTCCCCTCCCATGGTGGAGGCTCTTCTGCTATGCCATGACCTGCCAAGATGCCCATATGTGGTACAAGAACACATGGACCCTGGCTGTCACAGGCTTAGGAGGGAGAGATGGTCGGGATCTGTCCGGGGCAAAGCACTGAGGAAATGACTTGATCATCACCTTTTCTCTTCAAAGTGACCTCCCTCTGTTTGAACTTTGGATACCATTTTCCCATTTCCCAAGGATTTGGGGAGACGCGTGCCCTGCATTCTCTGACCAAAAAAAAAAAAAAAAAAAAAAAAAAAGAAATCTAAAATGGTTCTGGCCATATAAAGTGGAACATTAAACCTAAAACCTGTTCCATTCCCATCATCATTTATACAAGTAGTCCCCTGGGAATGTGCCAGCCTAGGCAGGAATCACAGCCCCAGGCTCTCACCGTCACATGACAAGTGCCCATCAAAGTTTGTGAATTCTGGTTCACACTGCTCCCACACCCATCGCTAGCACCATGAGATCTTCCCCGCCCCCATCCACTCACATCCTTCCTGGTGGTCCCTCAGCCTCTGCCCCTGAAAGGAAACATCTGTGCTTCTCACCTGGCCTTGCTGCACCTGCTCCTGTCTGGGAATCAGGAACGATTCTCAGTCCTTCTGGAACAGTCTGGGACAATCGCCTCTGCCTAGCTTCACACTGCTAAAGGCCAGGGGCACAGGGCACAGGTGCTGCAACAAGCCCTGCTTTTATTGCCTCTAGACCTAAGAAGGGAAGAGGGAGAACCAGTTCTCAGCTCATCTTCTGAGAAAATTCTGGAGTCTGGAGATTTGATATTCATGAGAGTGAGAATCTTTCCAGAAATTTCTGCTGCCTAGAAAATAAATTCCCCCCTGGCAAGCCTGTTACATTCTGGCTCCAGTCTACGCTCCAAACTCATTTGAAAAACAAATCTCCCATCAACTCTCAGGGACTTCACTTGTTAAAATCGTTCATTCATTCATTCATTGGGGGCACATGCTACAGCATATTTGTGGAAGTCAGAGACACTGTTCTTTCTTATTCTTGTGATTTTGTGTGTGTGTGAGAGAGAGAGAGAGAGAGACAGAGAGAGAGAGAGAGAGAGAGAGAGAGAAAGTATTGAACAATTTTATATATATATACATATATACATATATTATCGATCACATATTCTTTCTATTTTTATATTTTTGAGGAACTGAATGTTTTCACCACCTTACTCTTTATGTTTCCATTAACAGTACACAAGACTTCCTATTTGTCTTAGGATTTTGTTTCTTCAATAGAGTCTCAGGTAGCCAAGGCTGGCCTTGAACTCCTGACTCATCTACCTCTACCTCCCAAATGCTGGTATTACAGGTGTGTGTCACCATGCTAGGGATGGATTCCAATTTTTTCTAATTTCCAGTAACACTTGTCACTTTCTGGTTTTATTGTTGCCGTTTGTTTGTGTTTGGTTTTGACACTAGCTATCCTTCTGAGGGAGAGGTGGTATCTCATTGTGGGTTTGCTTCACCTTTTCCTAATGACTAGTGAACTGTCTATTCAAATCTTTTGTCCATTTGTATGTGGTGTGTGTGTGTGTGTGTGGTGTGTGAATTCGAATATGTAGGGACACACATGGGAATACATGTGTGTGTGGGGTGTGTGTGTGTGTGTGTGTGTGTGTGTGTGTGTGTGTGTGTGTGTGCTCGAGTGGAGGCCAGGAGTTGATATCAAGTCTTCTTTGGCCGCTCTTTATTTAGTGACATAAGGTTTTTACTGAACCCAGAGCTTGCCCGATCTCCAATTTTCTATGGGGACCTGCTGCTTCTGCCTCCCGAGCACTGGGATTACAGGTGGAACACCATGCCCACTTGGCCTCTCTTTGGGTGCTGGGGATCTGAACTCCAGTCTTCTTGGTTGCATGGCCAATGCTTTGTCCACTGAGTCGTCTCCCCAGCCCCTTTGCCCATTTTTAATCTAGTTGTGTGTTTTGGTGTTTTACAGTTTTAGATTCCTATCCTTAACTGGATATATTGACCTACAAATATTTTCTCCTCTCATTGTCTTTTACCCTGTTGACAGTGTCCACTGAAGCATCAATGTTTTGATTTTCATAAAGTTCTGTCTGTGGTTTGTTTCCTATATTTTTTGGTGTCATATTAGAGAATTCCTTGCCAAAGCCAATGCTGTCATTTTGTTTTGTTTTGTTTTTTGGTTTGTTTGTTTGTTTGTTTGTTTGTTGCTATATTATAGCTGGGCATGGTGGTGTACGACTTTAATCTCAGCACTTGAGAAGCAGAAGCAGGTAAATCTCTATTAGCTCAAGGCTAGACTGGTCTAGATAGTGAGTTCTGGACTAGCCAAGACCAGCTATATAGTAAGGACTTGTCTCAAAAACAAAACAAAACAACAACAACAAAAAACTATTGTTTCAGGCCTTTTGGCCTTTTTTTTTTTTTGTATCTGAATTTCCAACATTAGTGCATTAGTCAAGGTTTTCTAGAGTCACAGAACTTATGGAAGGAATCACCATATGTAGATAAAAGGGGGGTTCATTAAAATGACTTACAGGAGGCAGTTCAGCTAATCCAACAATGGCTAGCTGTGTAGGAAAGTATAAAAATCTAGTGGTTTCTCAGTCCCACAAGGCTGTGTGTCTCAGCTGGTCTTCTGTGTCTGTTGGGAATCCTGAAGAAGTAAGCTCCAATGCCAGTGAAGCAATGATGTTCTAGCAAGGTGAGGGCAAGCAGGCAAAGAGCAAGAGCTTCCTTATTCCATGTCCTTATACAGGCTTCCTGCAGAAGGTGTAGCTCAGATAAAAGGTGTGTCTCCCCTGCCCCTCAAGATCCAGAAGAACAAAAGCATGTGTCTTCCTACCTCACAAGTCTGGACTAGAAGTGGATTTGTCCGCTTCAAATCAAGCAGAAAATCTCTCACAGGTGTGCCCTCCATTTTTTGGATTGTAGCTCATCCTAGATACAATCAAGTTGACACACCAAGAACAGCCACCACAATTAGTAACACTGCAATTTGTTCAAATCACTTTTCTTCCCTTGGTCTTGTCGTCCACCAAAGTCACGTGACCGTGTACACAAAGGTTTCTTTCTAGACTCTGTTCGGTTTCCTCAGTCCACATGTCTGTTTTTATGTCAGTACCGCGCAGTGTTCTGCCGGCTCTGTGGTGAGTCTTGAAGTCAGCTTTGTTCTGTCTTTTCTGGACGGCCTACCAGAAGTCCGCTGAGAATCCAGATGAATTATTAGAACATGAATATTTTTCAATTTAGACCTTTGCCTTTGCTGTAAAAGTATGTGCCCCCTCTATGGGCCTTGTGCTCCTTTCCTTGTTTTTGTTTTTGTTCTTGTTTGTCTTGGTTTTGTACTAAGTATCAAACTCAGGCGGCACTAGCTGCTCTTCCAGAGGATCAAGGTTGGATTCCCAGCACTCACAAGGATTCCCGGCTCAGGACCATCTGTAACTCCAGTTCTAGCCTCCAGCATGCACCGGACACGCACCTGGTGTACAGACATATATGTAAGCAAAACACTCTCGCACATAAAAATTTAAAATTAAATAGATCTTTATTAATTCTTACACAGAGATCAAGGCGTCTTTGAGAGTATTTGGGGGTGGCGGGTGAGGCTTCATATTGCCCAGACCTGCAGAAGATAACCCTGATGTTCCCCCTGCCTCCACCTCCCAGGTGCTGGGATCACAGGTATGACTCACCACAGCTGTCTTAATTGGGTGGTGGGGGTGGAACTCAAGTTTTTGTGGGTGTTAGACAAGCATTCTATCAACTGAGCTACTCCCCCCAACACACAGAGACTAAGACAGAGTCCTTCCTCACTGTTACATCTCTAAAATGGAGAGCTGGGTCTCAGAATTGTTGATGTCTGACCATGACCATGCTTCTATTTTGCTGGTACATGTATAGCCTCCAGGGACAGACATGACTGGGGTGGCAAGGGAATGAAGAAAAAACAAACCGACAGACAGGAAAACTTGGGTGGGTGTTCTGGGCCATCTGCTGGAGAAACCACAGCATGCTAGAAGCTCAGTGTGTTTATTATATATAGGTGACGGAGAGATGGGATTATTGCTTACAGCTGATCGAGGAAGCCGGGCTTATGAACAGGGGCGGGGGGAGGGGGGCAGGTTTATGGTGAATAGCTAGAGCAAAGGGACAGGTTTGGCTAATGTCAGTAGGAGCGGCCTCCATAAATATCCATAAATCCAGGAGGGGTGTTATTGTGGACATTTTCTGTACAAACTAACAAATCTATACATGGACCAGAGAAAGGCTCTGCCATTTCCCCCTGAGCCTCACCCTGGGGGTAGAGATTTGCCATTCCTCCAAGGGTCCGAGGCTCTGGAGTCCTTGACCTGCCCATACCTGCCCCCTATGGTACGTCTTATGATCAACCATACCTTGGTTTCAACCTCAGTCATCTGTAAATCCCAAGACTCAGGGGTCAGGGCCTCACTCCAGGCCTCTGTGCTCACCAGGTATTTGATGAATTGCTAGGGACTGATTGAAGGTAATTCATATTGACGAATTATAAGCTAGTGAATACACTCTGCTTCCTGAACCGGCACTAGACACACCCACAGAACAATAACTATGCTAGATAACATCTGGTGCTCACTGGACCTGTGCTCTCTGGGCGAGAGTAGTGGGACGATTTACCTTGCTTCACTCTTGGAGGAAGAAGGATGTGAGACTTGCTAAGAACTCTGACAAAGCTCTCACTTTCTTTTCCTTGGTAAACAAGGGGCCTGGCCTCTGTCAACAGGGAGCTTCTGTAAACTGAAATCCACATAAGGCAAACACACTGTACAGTGGGGATGCCACAAAAGGGATCCTATTGGAAAGTGACGTCAATTTCTTCCCCGGGAGACCTATTGTCTTTGTCTATGAAGGAAATGTCACCCTTCTATAATCTTAATAGTAGCTAACTAGTTATAACTAGGCTGTCCCTGCATGTCAAATAAAATGACTCTGATGAGTAGAAAATAAAATGTTTCCTTTTGTGCAGGTGGATCTCTGAGTTTGAGGCCAGTCTGGTCTCCAGAAAGAGTTCCAGGCTGGCCAGGTCTACACAGAGAAATTCAGGGCGGGGGAAGTAGGGGGGGGCGGGTATCCACTTGGAAGGGACTTGGAGTTCCTGGTCTGGGCTCATCAAGTGTGACTGCCTAAGGGCAAATTGAGCCCAGTAGCACACATTCTTCAGCAGTTGGCGGGACTAATGGCAGAATGGGTGTCCCCACAGGCCAACAGGAGAGTGGGGAGGGGTTGGGGAGCTGGTTTTCTTTCTTTCTTTCTTTCTTTCTTTCTTTCTTCCTTTCTTTTTTCTTCTTCTTATTTTTTTTGTTTTGTTTTTTGTTTTTTGTTTTTCAAGACAGGTTTCTCTGTGTAGCCCTGCCTATACTGAAACTCACTTTGTAGACCAGGCTGGCCTCAAACTCAGAGATCCACCTGCCTCAGCCTTCCAAGTGCTGGTATTAAAGGTGTGCATCACCACACCCGGCTTGGGAAACTGGTTTTCATTTCAATCTGTTTCTTCTCTCCCCAGACTAAGAAGGAGGCTTGATTTGCAGTGGATTCCTTCAACATTTGAGGAATCTGCTGCTGATCCAGTAACACAGGCAGGGGCAGGGATTGTAAAGAAAAGGAAATGAGATCAGTAGTAAAATATTGGAGTCCCCCTCTACCTCAAAAGAACCACAGCTTTTGTAAGTTACAATATAAATGTCACAATAATGTCAAATTGCTACACAAGTTCTCAGGGAAAGGCTGGTGTGTTGCTTGGTGATGGAGCACTTACTTCAGGGGGAGCACTTAGGAAGGGCCAGGGTTCCAACCCAGACTGCAAGAAAGAAAACTAGAACCCACCCACCCCTTTCTGTTAAGAAACCCACTCCATCTATGGTGGTTTGAAAGAGAATGGCAAGTGGCACTATTACAGGAGACATGGCCTTGTTGGAGGAAGTGTGTCACTGTGAAGGTGGGCTTTAAGGTCTCAAGCTACTCCCAGTGATACAGTTCACTTCCTCTTGCCTTTGGATCAAGGTGTAAAATCTCCAGCAACATGTCTGCCTGTACATGGCCATGCCCCCTACCATCACAATGATGTACTAAACCTCAGAAACTGTAAGTGGCCACCTCGATTAAATGTTTTCCTTTGTAAGAGTTGCTGTGGTCATTAAGTCTCTTCACAACAATAGAAACCCTAACTAAAACACCAGCCTTTTGGGGGTGTATACAACTGTCCTTTTCCTAAGCCTGAACTCAGTCTCTCTCTGTCTCTTTCTCCTTCCTTCCTTATTCTTCCTTCCTTCTCTCCCTCTTAAATCTGCTTAAACTCCAACTTGCTTTATTAACGTAATAATCTTTCAAAAGATGCAGGACTAGGGAGATGGCGTTGTAAGATTTCCGCCTAGCCAGCAAGAGCATCTAAGTTCAGATCCCCAGAAACTATGAGAAAAGCCAGACACACTGCATGTACCTATATCCCAGTGATGGGGACCAGCAGAGACAGGTGGATCCCTGAAGCTCATGTCAGACAGTACAGCTGAGTCAGTGAGTTTCGTATTTAGCAAGAGATGCTGTCTCAAAAACCACTATTATAAAGGTGGCAAGGAACTGATGTCAACCTCTGTCCTCCACACTCACAGCACATATATAAACACACACCTGCACACAGACATACATCTACCACATTAACAAGTACATACACTACACAGCACACATACACACAAATATGAACAATCTCATAAGTGGTAAAAATGAGGTCCAGTTTCCAATGGTCTCTATGTACCTGGTACTGCTTGAGCTACATCCAGAAACATATTAGGCCACCGTCATTTACATTCATATTGTAAAAAACTGAGGTCCACAAAATAAAATTACTTGCCCAATGGCAGGAGCTAGTAAGAGCTTCTGACTCAAACCTCAAAAACAAAACTATGTCTTCACTGAACATGTGCAGACTGTTTTCGTTGGTTTCATTCCCTGAATGATACTGTATGACCCCTCCCTGGCATGTACACTGTGTTAGGCATAGTAAACCATCTGGAGGGAAGGCTCATGGAAGACATGAGAAGATGCTATTTGAATACTCTCCACCAATTTAGCATAATGGGCCTTGAGAACCCATCAACTTTAGTATCCATGGGAAAAGATCTAGAAAACATGCGGGGGGGGGGGGAATATAACACTAGAACTAAAGAGCCAACAGGATCAGAGAAAACAATCGCTGAACTCAGTGTGGCAATGAACAATGCAAGCAACAATTTTTCTGAGCCAAGCACAGGTGAAATGCTGCCTACCTCCTATTCTGTGCTTCCTGGAGCAGTAAAGTTTGCTTCAGGCACAAAATCGGTGTCCAGGGCTCACCCGTTCGTAGCAGTCTTCTTTGGTACCCTGGGCTGAGTCAGCTCCACTTACAGAGCCTCAGACCTCCCAAGCAGGTGACTCAAAGACACAGCCTTCTCCCCCTCTGCACTTTACAGGCAATGGCTCACAAATGTATTTGACAGGATTCTAAAATCAAAGGGTCATCCCACAGGTGTTTAAGGCTGGGCACATTGTGCTAACAGTCAGTCTTAATTAATCCAGAACTTGAGATGAGCATGGTGGCTCACACCCGTAGCCCCAGAACTTGGAAAGAAAAGCAGGAAGTTCAACACGAGTTGCAGGGCATGCTGGGCTACATGGTATGTGCACTTCATGCCAGTCTGGACCACAGAGTAAGATCCTGCCTGGAAGAAAATAAAAATAATGATGATCATAATGATAAACTTGAATCCATCCCTCTCTTCTAATGTCTTCGCCATCTCTACAGGGATGTGTTTTCCTGGCCCTGGCTGTCTTTACCACCTTTCGGCTAGACCATGACTGCATGTGGAAACCAGCTCTCTGAAAACTCTGGGAGGGTATTTTCCATGGACTGAAGCAAGAGCCACTCTCCAGCAGCTTGCCCACAGGTTAAAGGTCTCTCTCTCTCTCTCTCTCTCTCTCTCTCTCTCTCTCTCTCTCTCTCTCTCTCCTTTCTGCAGTACTGGGGATTGAGCCAGGGCGTTGTGCATGCTAAGCAAGCACATTCGTCCACTAAGCTATGTCCTTGCTCCACCTACCCACCGCCCTCTTTTTTTCCTTTTTTTTTTTTTAACCTTTTGATTTTTTTTTCTTTTTTTGAGACAGGATAGTACATCCAGAGTCTTCAGCTGCAAGCATGGTGGCAGCCTGAGAGATAAGCCCATTGCCACACTACATTTACTAACATGGTGCACCCCTGCTGGGACCTGCTGAGGTCCTTTGGGGCTATGGTCATCTCCAGAGTCACAAACGACATGGTTTTGGAAGAATCCTTCCTAGTTGGCATTCTCTCAAATGCAGCACACAGAGCCTTGTGTTCTGCGGTTCCCTCCAGACCCCTGCCAGGGGTTTTCCTCCTGTATTCCACCCTGCTGCTCTGGCTGCTTTGAGCAGTCACTTCTGCCTTTGCTGTGATAAAAGGAGGTGCTGTCTCTTAAAACCAAAAGCGAGATGGCTCAGCGGGCACTGGCCACCGAGCCTGTCCACCTGGGCTCAATCCTCCAAAGCCACATGGTAGAAGAGAACCAAGAGTCTCCCGAGTTGTCTTATGACCTCCACATGTGTTATGGAACACATGTACTTCATACACACACATACATACTCAAACACCCATGCACACAACACACAAAGTATTTAAATAAATGCAGTGAAAATGAAAGTAAATAATAAATTAAAACAAACACCATTGTAAATACATCCGAGATGGATATTAATGGGGTACTTCCCCCTGAAAATGCTGTAGAGCTTAACAAGCAGAGAATGCTAAAGTTTCCTCGATTAAATTCACTACTGAGAAAACCCAAGGAAATGACTTTTGGTCAGTAAACCAAAAAACTGACCCAGAAACAAGGGATAGTAACCATGCCTTCAGGGAAGGTGACATGTATTAAGTAATAAACCTTCTAAAACAAAGGGATACACCTATAAAAGAAAAAAGATGAAACTGAGTGCTTCTCTATGGAAAGCAAAGCACAAAAACATAAATGTTAAAGGTAAAAGTAGAAATATTTTGATACAGAGCACAGGAAAAAAATACCTTCATTACCTCAAAGAAAATTCCTTAAAATGATTGCTAACTTAAGAGCTCTGGCTGTTCTTCCAGCACCCACATGTCACTCACAACCATCTATAGCTTCATTTCCAGGGGATCCAATGCTCTCTTCTGGCTTCTGAGGGCACCAAGCACACATGTGGTGCACAGGTATACATGCAGGGAAAACACCCTCCCCACACACATACCAAAAATTTCTGAGATTAAATAAATAAATAAATAAATAAATAAATAAATAAGCAGTAAGCATTTGAAGACTTCAATACTTTATAATACAGAACTTCAACAAAAGACAACACAGAGTGGAAAAACTGAGCTAGACTAGACACTGTTTCACATAAACAGTGAAGTCCAGTATACGAAAGACATGTACCAACTGCTATACATCAGAGAAAAGCAACCCAAATAAAAACTGGCAAATATTTGAGCAAGCATTTTAGAGAAGAGGACACACTGACATAGCTCAATAGTAGGGTGCTTGCCTTGCACGCATGTATAAGGCTCTGGCACAATAAACAAAACAAAAACACAATGCTTTAGAAGGTGTTCAGAGGCTGGAGAGACGACTCCGCAGTTAAAAGCACGTGATGGGAGGACCTGAGCTGGGTTCCCAAAACCTATACCAGGTGGCTCACAACATACACATAGATAAATACATAATTAAATAAATAAATATCTTTTTAAGTAGACGTAGTGGGCTGGGTGTAGTGGCACATACCTTTAATCCCAGCACTTGGGAGGCAAAAGCAGGCAGGCCTCTGTGAGTTCAAGGCCTGTCTGGTCTGCTTAGCAAGCTCATGGCTACACCATGAGACCATCTCAAATTTTTTTTTGGAAAGTGGTGTTCAACTCCACCATTAACCAACCAACAAACAGTATAGGCAAGATGGATCGGTGGGTAAATGGTGTGGGATATGCGTACACTATGTGAGGATGTGTTTCTGTGTCTGGTTTAATAAAGAGCTTGGCAGGAAGAGGTTAGGAGGGACTTCCAGGGACAGAGAGGACGTGGGGGAAGTGGGGAGAAGGTGAAATTGCCAGCCAGATGGAGAGGAAGCAGATGGCCAGTACAGAGTAAAGGTAATCAAGTCAAGTAAAAAAAAAAAAAGATGGATTAAAATGTACGGGTTAATTTAAGTTATAAGAACTAGTTAGAAACAAGACTACACTAAGGCTGAGTTTTCATAATTAATAAGAAGATTTCTGTGTCATTATTTGGGAACTGGCTGGCAGGACAGAGAAAGACTGCTTACAGGTAAAGGCACCTGCTGCCGGGCCCAATGACCTGAGTTTAATCACCAGGCACCACATGGTGGAAGGAGAGAATTAATTCCTAAAAGTTGTCCTCCACCTCCAGAAGAGCCATGGCCCATGCATGTGTACATACATGTCCAACATGTGTGCACATGTGCGTGAGCATGCGTGCACACATACACACAAGTGTAACTTGGAAAATACACAAAAATCGGTGTCAAAGCATGATACAGTGCAAAGATGTGCTGCAGATTATGGAATAGAACCCTGTAAACTGTTGATGCAATAAACACCTGCAGAACATAATTGGGGGGAGTTTGTCGTCGCTTGGAAAATCGAAAGACACACAGGTCAGCAGTTTAATCCCCACAGAAGAACCGCAGCGAAGGTGCGCAAAAGGCTTGTGGTCATGGTATTTGTAAGAGACAAAAAGTCCAAGTTCTGCTCCAGTCACCGTGACTGCCACAATGTTGTTTGTGATCCTGGGTGGCCTCAGCTTTCTTCGTATTCCTCACGCGTGTCTTTACTGAACTGAGCAAAGCAAGGCTTCATGCTGCCTTTACACTTTCCTAACAAGGGGGAAGATAAACCAGAAGCATCCAAAGAAACAACTATGTTTAATGTAATCAGAAATGTGCTTAGTACACAATAAATACTCAGTAAAAAACTAGCTGTCACTCTGGGTACAGCGGTGCTCACATGTAACAGTCACATGGTGAAGGCTGGGGCAGAAGGAAAGTAGAGTTCAAGATCGATCAGTATGGATGTCGTGGTGAGACCTCTCTCAAATTCTTAACGCCAGAGTGAGACTTCTCTCACATTCATAACGCCACGCCAGAACCAGGAGCTTTGCGTCTCATATTTAATTTCTTCATCATATTCCGAGGTCTTGTCAAGTGATTAACCCTGTAACAACTGTGTTTGTCCACATATGCTCTTTGAGATGTTTGAATCCTCATGAGAGGGGGAGGGGCTTATTGGGCTTCACCACCTCCCAATGACTTTCACACAGTTATTGGTTGATAGGAGGAGGGATAGACCTTCCCTTCCGTGATGTAGCCACTGCTCCTAGAAACAACCCTGATGGAACTCACTACATCACCAAAAAAGCAGAAACGAGAAAAAGACATGTAAGTGGAGGAGGGGCCAATGGGATAAAGGAAGGGAATTAGGGACAGTGAGAGCAGAGAAAAAGTTAAGGGAGGGGATATGTGTAAATGTGATCCAAATGTATTGTTTACATTATGCAAATGTCATGTGGTGCTTTGAAAGAAATTTAGCCCCCAAAGGGAGTGGCACTATGAGGGGGTGTGATTTTGTTGGAGTAGGTGTGGCCTTGTGGGAGGAAGTGTGTCACCGTGGAGGCAGGCTTTGAGATCTCGTATATGCTCAAGCCACGCCCAGTGGCAGACCACTGCCTGCTGCTTGCACAGATATAGGACTCTAGCTACCTCTCCGCACCATGTCTGCCTGCATGCTGCCATGTTCCATCATGGTGATAATGAACTAAACCTCTGAACCAATAAGCCACACAATTAAATGTTTTCCTTTATAAGAGTTGCTGTGGTCATGGTGTCTCTGCACAGCAACAGAAACCATAAGATATGTCATAATGAAACCTATTACCTATAATCAATATAGTCTGATAAAAAAAATTTAAAGGAAAACTAATTGAGACAAAGTCCCACTAATTGTCCGGGCAGGCCTTGAAGTTGTGATCCTCCCTTCTAAGTCTCTTAATTCAAGCCCACAATACCAGATCCACACCCCTCTGTTTGCAGTCAGGCATAGAATGTCAGCCCAGTCAACAAGGGACCACATTACAACAGCAGCTCCATGAGACAATCACGGAGCTGAGAATTCCTACAACCAAGAATTGCCGTGATACCTTTTCAATGTCTAGATATGCGCAAACACAAACATGGGCTTCCATCCTACGACGACCCAGGAAAAGTGAGCCGTGCCATACATCCTGGGTGTGAGACTGTCCATTCTGTGAGGTTTGCACAATGGAGGAACTGCCTGGGGGCCCATTTCTCAGAAAATGTCCTGCTCAGGCTGCATGCATATGGCCAGTGCCAAGCAGACTTGGGACAGCAATTCATGTCAATGCCCGAGCTGTGCCCTACCAGCTGTGTGGCTTTGGGCCAGTTTCGGTAGACTTTCGGAGCCTCTGTTTCCTTGATGGAAAGCCAGGGATCCTGTGAACCTGGGCGACTTTCTTGCAGGCTGAATAGGTTCACATGTGTAATTCCTCTGGCCAGGGCTTTTGCTTTGTTTCATTTCATTTTGTTTCTGGCAGAGACCCGCTGTGCTTCCCTGGCTGGCCTGTACTTATTATGTAGACACCGCCTTGAACTCCCTGCAGTCCTTCTGCCTCAGCCTTCCGAATGTGGAGGTTACAGGTGTGCATTACCAGACCCACTCTGACTACACTTGTATTGTAGTCTTATTAAGGTAAACACGTGTCTGTGAAGTAATAATTTATGATTCAGAATAGACAGTTGTTCATCCGTCTGCAGACAGAGATTGGCACATCTCAGCACAATGGACACTTTGAGTGCAAAAAGTGGGACCTTTCCACCTCCCCCAACAGCAGCCCAAAGCCTGGTATTAGCAGATGTTCAACAAATAAGTGAGCTGGTTACAGATGTGCTATTAAAGACATTTATATCTCACAAAGTAACGAGACACTGTGCACTGTCAATTAATGTAAGTAACCAATGAACAGTGCAGTCTACACTGCTTTTAAACAAACTCAAGTAGGAGGTTTCATACCTCATAAACTTCAGTATTTAGACACATTAAATTCTGTCCTATCAAGATCAAACACAGGATTGCTGTATTACTCTGAGCTGTCATACTGAGAAAGGACAGACACAGTCAACATATAGGGGTTGCATTTGCATCACACAAAGCAGATTTGCTCAGAGAAGTCATTCTCACTATGACCACCAGGGGATGCTACAGACAAACACATTTTCACCCTGGTGGCTAATGGGAAAAGCTCTCTCAACACCCAGGTTCAGGGCACCAGGCACCAGGCTCACTTCATAGCTTCTGCGCTAGAAATATTGATAGAACACAGAAATGTTGCCCAACTGAGAATTTCCATCTAGTCAGTTTGCCTAATGTGTGCATATTCATATATTTACTCTTCAAATTAACCTAAATACAGACTTTGTTAAAATCAAACAAGAAGCAAAACTTCATAACTGAAAAATTGGCACCTAGTAAATGTGTAATATGACGGGTGTAAGGAGCCATTGTCTCCTTAGTCTTTCTTTCTGGTCTTTGCATATTGTTTAAAATGTTCATGGTAATAAATATATGTCATTTATAATTGATCATCTTCCTCATTTTAAGTCCACAGTTCCTGTGACTTTAAGTACATCCAAACTCCTGTGCAAGTGCCACCCCATCTGTTTCTAGAACTCTTGTTCCCAAACTGAAATCCCACAGCCACCGCTAACTCCCCATTCTCTGCTCCATGAGTCCTGGAAGTTACCATTTTACTTTCTGTCTCTATAATTTGTGTGTGTGTGTGTGTGTGTGTGTGTGTGTGTGTGTGTGTGTGTATGTGTGTGTTTAAGGTGGAGTTTCCTGTAACCCCAGGTCTCCTGATCTTCCTGATTCCACTTCTTAGGTAGTGGGATTACAGAGAGTGGCCCAGGCCAGCCTCTCCCCACCCCTACCACACACACACACACACACACACACACACACACACACACACACACAGTCTTACACTATAGCCCAAGATGGCTTACCACTTTTGGCAATCCTTTCCCATTGCTTCTCAAGTGCTGGGGTCACAGGATGAAATGCCATGCCTACCTTCAACTCCACAGCTCTAAGCCACTCTGGTAAGTTGAATCCTGCAATACTTATTACTGTCGTACCTGCCTTATTTCATTCAGCATCTTCAAAGCCCGCATACACCATGCACTCCTGTTCCTTTCTTTCTAAGGCCAAACAGCATTCCATTGTAGGTATGAACCATATCTATGCATCCATCATCCATCCAGGGATCGATTGTTTCCACATTTTGACCAGTGAGTAATTTTATACACATGGTGTGCAAACATTTGGTGGAGCTACATATTTAAATCTATAGTTGTGATGAAGAGCTGTGAATCATCGTAACACTATATAAGCTTCCAATACAGACAATAATAGTTTGTCCTGGAGACCACACGGTGTTCAGTGCTTCTATGATGAAGAAACATAGAAACTATTCCTGTACTGGTAAGAGAACAAAATCTCCAGAAAGACACTGTGGTGATTTGAATGAGAATGGCCCCACATAGACTGGAATACTTGGTCACTAGGTAATGGCAATATTTGAAAGGATTAGGAGGTGTGGCCTTGTTGGAGGAAGTGTGTCACTGGGGGTGGGCTTTGAAGTTTCAAAAAAGCCCATTTCAAGGCCAGAGTTGAACTCTTCCTGTTGCCTTCTGGTCCAGATATAGAACTCTCAGCCCTTTCTCCAGTACCATGTCTGCCTGTGTGCCTCCACAATCCCTATCATGATGACAAAGGACTAAACCTGTAAACCAGCCCCAATTAAATGCTTTCTTTGGTAAGAGTTGTCATGGATATGGTGTCTCTCCACAGCAACAGAACACTGACTAAGACAGACACTAAAGTCCTTAAAACCTAGACTAACATTTCTCAACTTGAGAGCTATGTCCAGCATGGTAGTGCTGTAGTCACAGCACTCGGTGGATGTAAGCAGAAACATCAGGACATCAAAGCCAGACCGACAACCTCAAGGCTCTGCCTTAAATTAAAAAACAAAACCCCCAAGTCACATAACCAGGGCACCATACACATATGCAGCTCCAAGTTCCAGAGGAGAGATGCCTCACTTGACTTTATAGCTTATTTTATTTCTCTTTGGAATGAGCTAAATTCAGACCTTAACAGAAATGAATTCTTCCAGAGAGGGGAGCACATTGCTAACACAAGTATATCCAAACTTTAATAATAAACAGGTTTCTTTGTGGGGACTGCAAAGTGTCCAGAGACCTGAGTTTTGCCTTATTCCTGAAATAAATCCATCACTCGTAAAGGGGATTGTGGTATCATTTTCAAAATTGCTATCAAAATCCATTCAACTATTACTTTTATTACGTATCCTTTGCTATCCTATCCCCCTGATAGACCAGAGGGGACAGGAGGCCTGAAGACATTGAGTTGAGTGTAACATGGACAGTGGCCTGATTCTGTTGTGTTGTTGTATGGCATGTTGCCTCAGTCATGCTCTAAGAACCCAGGGGAGGTCAGGCAGAAGCTGGGAGCTAGTAGGCAGGAGCTCATGCGTGCCTCACACCCCATGCTCAGCTCCAGCCAGACTCCAACGGGCCCCTTCTTGGAGACGCCCAGAAGTCCTGGCCTCATCTCAGAAGAGTCAAAGCATAGTACCAAGTGGGATGCAAGTGTCAAGTGTCGGGAGAGGAAACCAGCGTGTGAGGAGAGCGTAGGTGCAGGATTCCGGTGAGGGACGTAGTAGGTATGCGATGCGCGTGAGAGAAGAAGATGCAAGATACTGGTGGGGGATACGGGAGCCTGCGAACTCTAGGGGGGGACCTCCAATGGACATGCAGGAGTGTGGGTAATGCCAGAGAAAGGGTGGTACAGCAGTGTCTGCAGCGACGAGGGCGTGGCGCAGCAGCGGGGACGATGACCTGGGGCACTGCATGAGCGTAAGTGAAGCCTCCTTTTCTGAACTGGCCAGCGAACTTCTGGGAGGAGTGCCAGGTGCCGGAACAGAGCAGAGAAAGGAAGCCTGGGCGCCCTCGGGCGGTGTTAGAGACCCTGCAGCACCCAGGACCAAGGCGGGCTCTGAGGTTCCCAGACCCTGTGGTGCCCCAAGTCTAGGAAGCTGAGCCTCTGGAAACCTGGGGAATAACTGACCTTCCTTTCAGGCTCCTGAAGATCTGGGCAAGCACTTGCTTTTAAAAATATTATTATTAATTGTTTTATGTGTATTAGTGTTTTGCCTGCATGTGCGACTGTTTGAGGGAGTCAAGTCCCCTGAAACTAGAGTTACAGACAGTTGTGAGCTGCAGTGTGGGTGCTGGGAATTGAACCCGAATCCTCTGGAAGAGCAGCCAGTGCTCTTAACTGCTGAGCCACCTTTGATGAATGACCCAAGTTGGTCCTGGTGGCTTACCTGGAGATGTTGTGCCTCTGAGGGGGGAGAGATGTCCTAGCCATGCAGATCCTGAGGTCAGGTCAGCTTAGCTGCCACCCCATCTCTAGGCAGTGGCATCAGGTGTCTTCCCGGTCTCAAGCTGGGATGGGACGATAGGATTAGTTAAAAATCAAGGTGTTCTCAACTAGATTCTTTTAAGAAAAAAAAATTATTTTATTGCTTCAGCCATGAGACACTTTACTGGTCTGTACGTATGTGCTGGTGCCCATGTGTTAAGAATACACATGCTTGCCGACCGGTGGGTGAGGCACGCCTTTAATCCCAGCACTCGGGAAGCAGAGGCAGGTGGATCTCTGTGAGTTCGAGGCCACCCTGGACAGCCTCCAAAGCTACAGAGAAGCCCTGTCTCGAAAAAAAGAAAAAGAAAAGAAAATACACATGCTCAGTGTGAAATCACAGCTGCATTTTGCAGTCATCCTTTAATTGGGAAACTAGTGGTGACAGCAAATTGCCGAGAGGGTGCTGTTTGTTTTCTGTCCACGCCACACACTTGTGATGAATTCACCCTCCTGGTCAGCCGCGCCTCTGCCCCTGAAGAATTGCAAAAGGGACTTCATCACTCCAGTTTCCTTTTAACGAGATGCCTCCAAAATGTGCCATTTAACATCAGCTGTTTACAAACAGCCTGGAATTCACAGCTCTGGAGATTTGTAATTTGTGAGCCTCTTCCGTGGAAGCCCTTCTTTTCTAAGTGTCTGTGTGTTCAAAGTAAACATGGCTAACTTGGTACAAATTCCGCACCTGTTGTGACTGGCATGAAATGAGAGTAATGAGCTGACTGTCCCTGTACTGCGAAGTAGGTCACAATATGGTCCTGTTGGAAACAGGGGACAAAGATTCTTCCCTGTGGTAACTAGGTAACTACAACTTGCTTGTTTTTTTTTCAACTCAAAAAGATTTAATGTAAACATGTATTGACTAAATAAAAGCAAGTATAAAAACATTACTACATCAATTTCTCTGTCACAGTCTACCTATATATACATGTTTGCTTTTTTTTAACACTTAAAAAACTGTACACGCCTTTAATCTCAGTGCTTGGGAGACAGAGATAGGCAGATCTCTGTGAGGTTAAGGCCAGCCTGGTCTACAGAGTGAGTTCTAGGACAGCCAGGGCTACACAGAGAAACCCTGTCTCAAAAAACAAAAGCAAACAAAAAATTTGCACTGCAGCTCAGAAAGTGGGGTGCTGATAAGTTCCACTCCACTTGAAAATAGTGACTTTTTAAAATTATTTAATTATTCAAACACAGCAGACAAACACTGGTGGAAATCTACTCCTACTAACAAATCACCGTTTACTAAATGCTGTTTAGTAGAATGTTTGGCTATGTAGCATTGCTAGTAAACTTTACAGGTCTCCCACAGAAGTCACTAAGAAGATTCCCAGTGCCATTTAGTAACCGGCAGAAGAAACCAGGAAGAAAGGAGGAGGATCCGGGGTGCCACTTGTGGGTCCTAGGGGCTGTCACATGCCCTTGTTGGTTGGATTGTCTTAGCCGGTTGCTTTTTTCCAGAGAAAATATTTGGCAGGTTTCCAAGTATCTCAAGAAAGAAGTGACTAAAAAGGAAGTATAGGTGGGTCTACCAGCCTAGGAGAATTCTGGGAAGAGAGACTTAGAGAATGAGTCCACACACACACACACACACACACACACACACACACACACACACCATGCAGCCACCAAAGAAGTAACATGCCGAAGCATTACAGGTAAGCCACAGCCTTATGGCAATACATAGTTTAATAGAAATGGGTTCATAAATAAGAGAGAGCTAGCCAATAAGAAGTCTGAGCCATTGGCCAAACGGTTTATAATTAATATAAGCCATGTATTTATTTGGGACTAAATGGCTGTGGGACCAGGAAGAACAGAAAAATCTGTCTTCACCATCAGAAATACCAGATATTTACATTATGATTCATAAAAGTAGCAAAATTACAGGTATGAAGTAGCAATGAAAATAATTTTATGGTTGGGAGTCAACACAACATGAGGAACTGTATCAAGGAGTTGCAGCATCAGGAAGGTTGAGAACCACTGTAATAGAGTGTGGGAAACAACTGGTGTCAGACTGTTGTATGAGACTTTTGTCATAGCATCAGTGTTTCTTTGTGTCATTAGTGTGCTGAAAATATATTTAACAGAGTTTATGTTAGTATACATTTCAGTAGTTGAGGGTCATATGGATTTTATTTATTAGGAATTATGAGTGAACCATAGTTTTTCCTTCATAGCTGGCTTTATTTTGTTGAGAATTGAAGTTAATGCATCCGTTAAGAATTCCTTTGTAGCCGGGTGGTGGTGGCGCATGCTTTTATTCCAGCACTTGGGAGGCAGATGCAGGCAGATCTCTATGAGTTTGAGACCAGCTTGGTCTACAAGAACTAGTTCCAGGACAGACTCCAAAGCTACACAGAGAAACCCTATATCAAAAAAAAAAAAAAACAACAACAACAACAAAAAAATTCCTTTGTACATGAGTAACACAATATCTAACTTGAATAGATAAGGATTTTGCCTATGAACATACAAAAATCTAGAGGTGGCTTCATCCAAAACTTGACAGATATGTATTTGAATGTTAATTATGTGGGGTTAGTACACCTAAGTATAGGTTCCTGAAGGCCAAAGGCATCTAATTCCCAGGCACTGGAGTTACAGCCAGTTATGAGCTCTGACGTGGGTGCTGGAAACTCAACTCGGGTCCTCTGAAATAGCATCAAGCATTCTTAAGCCATCTCTCTATTCACTAATCAAAATATTTTAAAGAGCCAGCCTCTGCATGGAGACTTCAAGGAGTCAGTAGGATCAAGTAGACTTGCAGACATTTCATCATCTGAACTTGGCTTCTGCGCCTCAAGGAGGGACTGGCCCAAGCTATGGTCTTCCCCCTGGTGCAGCCTGAAGCTGGAGATGCTGACAGAGCCTACTGAGGGACTCGTGTTCGAGTGGGTCCACTGAGCTCTGCCAGGACTCGTTTTTGCTTTAAGCTAACAAGTGCTTTGCTCGGTACATCCCTCCTTATAGCCAGTTTGTGCTAAAGACTAGGTGAGCCACTTGGGTGAGCAAACCACTCTTATTAGGTAGCACACTAAACCTGTTTGGGAACCGTATGCTTAATCCTATGACAAAGTGAGTTGTGTTGTCATCCTTCTAGAGGAGTCTATGTGTTGGTCCTTGCTTAGGAAGGGAGCTAAGAGAACTTGCTCACACGGAGTCAGAGCAGTGACCCAGATTTCAGCCAGACTGGTGATTCCCGTGTTATTTTTATTTGTCTTCTCCAATGTCGACTGTCCTGAGAACAGGATGGGCTGGACACACTACCCAGTGTCCTAGGGATGTCAGCCAAACCTCACAGCACTGGGAAAACCTGGCTTACCATCCTGTTCATTGTGGGAATCGGGATCCTCATGATTGCTGAGAGGAAGGTGTGGGAGATGAAAAGCGCCGAAAAGCAGGTGTGAGACACAAGAAGTGTTTACAACACTCCCCAGCCTGGCTGTAACAATGTGTGGTTACAATCACCACTATTCCATCTCTCACAACCAGCTCTGGGCCCTTCATATCCTCCTGTCCACACCCACCCTCCTGGTGGCCATGCACATACCACAGACACAAAAAGAATGGGAGTTTTGGAAGGAAAACACAAAGAATAAATTTAAAGACATTTAAAAGATCAAAAGCCAGAAGGTCCAGGGACTGTAGGGATGACTCAGAGGTTAGAGCATTTCCTGCCCTTCCAGAGGGTCAGAGGTTCTTCTCAGCACCCATTTGCAACTCCAATTCAAAGGAACCTACACCCTCTCCTGGCCTCTGTGAATATTTTCACCTCTCTCTCTCTCTCTCTCTCTCTCTCTCTCTCTCTCTCTCTCTCTCTCACACACACACACACACACACACACACACACACACACAAAGAAAAAAAAACTAAAAACAAATCTTAAAAAAAAAACACCAGAAGGTCTATATCAAAGGGTCTCTGTAACACCAACAGTGCCTCTGAAGCTGTCTTCATGTATGTCTTTTATATCATGTACAGTGTCTGACGAGATGCAATGCCTGGCCTTGTTCTAGTATGGTGGCCTGCTTCATTTCCTGGCCCACAGAAGGCTGACTTCATAGTGTTCATGATTCCTGTGTCTGGAATTTGCACCCTGCTAAATAACACAAAATTGTTCTATTTGTTCATTAGATATTTTTCAGGAAGGTCCATGGAGAAATGTCTCAGTGGATAAAGATTTGCCACACCAGCATTAGAAACATAGTTCAGAACCCCACACTCACATTAAGAAGAAAGAAAGAAAGAAAGAAAGAAAGAAAGAAAGAAAGAAAGAAAGAAAGAAAGGGAAAGGAAAGGAAAGAAAAGAAAAAAATCAGCGCAATTGTTTTTGAAGCCTGTGTTCAGCACTGGGGAAGTAGAAATGGGAACCTCAGAGCAAGCTGACTATCTAATCTAGCAGAGACTGTGAGGTCTTGGTTCAGTCGAGAGGCCCTACAAAACCAAGGAAGACACATCAACTTCAGCCTGCCCACACACACACACATGGGAATATATACACACACCCACACCACACATATTAAAAATGATCAGGAATGCTATTCTCTGCTGTGAAGGGCAAAAAGGTGAACTGGAGGACAGGGGAAGCCTGTTGAGCTCCCATTCACCTCCCTGCATCCACAAAGGAGTTTTTAGGTATTCTCTCTCTCTCTCTCTCTCTCTCTCTCTCTCTCTCTCTCTCTCTCTCTCTGTGTGTGTGTGTGTGTGTGTGTGTCTGTGTCTCTGTGTGTCTCTGTCTCTGTCTCTCTCTCTTTTTTCTCTCTCTCTCTCCCTCTCTCTCTCTCCTCCTTCCCTCCCTTCCCTCCTCTTCTACCCCTGAGGACTGAAATGGACTATTTGAGTGTAAATTCTTCTGAATCTAGCTTATTCTGACTGATAACATCCATATTTCCCTGTTCAGTTCCAATTAATGATGCTCTAGACCACCTAGAATGGAGTTTTAATCTAGCCCATTTTTTAGTTAGTAACTCCGAGAGAATTCAGGCAAATGACTCCTGGCTGCACACACCCCCCCCATCCCTTTTTGCATCAGCTAATATAGCTATTCCATGTTCTCTTCAGACTTGGACAAATTTGTATGCCTCACCCTGGATCCAAAAGCAAAACAGACCTGTTTTCACTGGCTAGGCATATACCGCTACACTGACAGTTTCTGAATTGTATGATACATATTTCCAAAACATCTCAATAATTTCCAGACCTATGGCCAATAATCATAAGCATTGGACCCCTGACCATGCACATCTCCTTAGTAGACCACACTCCTCTCTGCTCTACCTTTTTATAGGTACCCAGGAGGAATGACTGGCTTCCTCTCTGTCTAATCCCACTATTGCTAGCAAGCCACCTCCAATTGCTTCTCCAATTGGAGTGACTGCTCAGTTTCACCCACCACAAATGAGAGGCTCCCTCGGTCATTGCATTTCTTAAGGTGTACAAGAATGTCCCATGGAGCATCCAGAATCAGCTGGAGTCCTTAACAGGCATCACAGTCTATAAGAAGAAAGGACGGGAGGAGAGGAGTTTCTGTCTCCTGACAGAATAAAGTAGAGACTTGGCCTCCTTAATGAAAAAGAATGCTGCTTCTCTGTTGATCAGTTCTGGCCTGGAGAGAGAGAGAGAGAGAGAGAGAGAGAGAGAGAGAGAGAGAGAGAGAGAGAGAGAGAGAGAGAGAGAGACACCAGCTGCCTCAGGAATCAGACATCAGGTACTGTACCACAAATTAATAAAAACCAGAGACAGATATTGGGATTCAAGCTGAAGATCAGAAAAGCAAAGCAGCCAGCCACTAGCTCTTATGAAATGGGTGATCCTGTCTCCACGATTCCTCAGAGTGCAATTCTCTTTCCTTGAATCCTCAGAGACAGTATCTCTCTGTTTCTGGAAACTAAATCCCCGCATGAGACCCTTTGCTTCTTCCTTTTATATCTGAGATTAAAGGCATGAGCTCTGTTACTCTTTGCTTTTGTAATAGGACAAGGTGGTCTTTTTTAAATTTTTTTTATTAGTTCAAGTTAGGGAACAAGCTTGTTTCACATGTAAGTCCTTTCTTCCTCTCCCTCCCCTCACCTCCATCCCTCCTCCCCCACCCCCAGCCTACCCCCCACCCCATCAGCCCACAGACAGGGTAGAGACCTCAACGGGGGCTCTGCAGAGTCCACCAAATCTTCCTGTGCTGGGCCTGGGCCCTTCCCCATGTGTCCAGGGCCAGAGTGTAACCCTTCATGTGGGATGGGCTCTCAAAGTCCCTTCTTACACCAGGGAAAAATACTAATCCACTGTCAGACGCTCCCTGGAGTGCAGAGGCCTCCTTATTGACATCCATGTTCAGGGGTCTGGGTCAGTCTTGTACTGGCCTCCCCGATAGCATCTGGGGTCGATGTGCTCTCCCTTGTTCAGGCCAACTGTTTCTCCAGCTTGGTACAGACCCCTTCGCTCTTCATTCCTCCTTCTCTTCAACTAAATTCCAGATTTCAGCTCAGTGTATATCTGTGGATGTCTGTCTCTGCTTCTATCAGCCACTGGATGAGGGCTCTAGGATGGCATAAAGAGTAGTCATCAATCTCATTTTAGGGGAAGGGCTTTTAGGTTATCCTCTTTTCCATTGTCTGGATTGTCAGATCGTGTCAACCTTGTAGGTCTCTGGAGATCTCCCTAGTTCCAGATCTCTTCTCGGACCTATAGTGGCTCCCTCTGATATGGTATCTTCCCCCAACTCAATATTTCTGCCCCTCCATTTCCTCTCCTCTACTCCTCTTCTCTTGGTCTTATTGTGGCAGCTCCCTCTCCTCTACCCTCATGCTCCCAATTAGCTCAGGAGTTCATGCCACTTCCCATTCCTGGGGTCCATTTATCCCTTAGAGTCCTTCATGTTTCCTAGTTTCTTTGGTGAAGAGGATTATAGGCTGGTAATCCTTTGCTCTATGTCTAAAATTCATATATGAGTGAGTACATACCATGTTTGCCTTTTTGTGACTGGGTTATCTCACTCAGGATGGTTTCTTCTAGTTCCATCCATTTGCCTTCGAATTTCAAGATTCCATTGCTTTTTTCTGCTGAGTAGTACTCCATTGTATAAATGTACCACATTTTCTCAATCCATTCTTCAGTTGAGGGCATCTAGGTTGCTTCCAGGTTCTGGCTATTACAAACAATGCTGCTATGAACATGGTTGAACATATGTCCTTGTTGTATGAACATGCACTATTTGGGTATATACCCAAGAGAGGAATGGCTGGATCTTGAGGTAGACTGATTCCCATTTTTCTGAGCAACCGCCATACTGATTTCCAGAGTGGTCTTACAAGTTCGCACTCCCACCAGCAATGGAGGAGTGTTCCTTTTTCTCCACATCCTCTCCAGCATAGATTGTCACTGGTATTTTTTATTTTAGCCATTCGGACAGGTGTGAGGTGGTATCTCAGAGTTGTTTTGAGTTGCATTTCTCTGATAGCCAAGGATTTTGAGCACTTCAAGTACAATATTGAAGAGATATGGAGAGAGTGGACAGCCTTGCCTTGTTCCTGATTTTAGAGGAAACATTTTGAGTTTCTCTCCATTTAGTTTGATGTTGGCTGTTGGTTTGGTGTATATTGCGTTTATCATGTTTAGATATGTTCCTGTTATTCCTGTTCTCTCCAAGATCTTCATCATGAAGGGATGTTGGATTTGTCAAAGGCTTTTTCAGCGTCTAGTGAGATGATCATGTGGTTTTTCTTTTTCAGTTTGTTTATATAGTGGATTACATTGATGGATTTTCGTATGTTGAACCATCCTTGCATCCCTGGGATGAAGCCTACTTGATCATGGTGGATGATTTTTCTGATATGTTCTTGGATTTGGTTCACCAATATTTTATTGAGTATTTTAGCATCGATGTTCATGAGGGATATTGGTCTGTAGTTCTCTTTCTTAGTCATATCTTTGTGTGGCTTGTAGCCACATAGAAAGTAGCCTCATAGAAAGAGTTTGGCAATATCCCATCTGTTTCTATTGTGCGGAACAGTTTGAGGAGTACTGGAATTAGCTCTTGTTTGAATTTCTGGTAGAATTCTGCAGTGAAGCCATCTGGCCCTGGGCTTTATTGGTTGGGAGGCTTTTGATGACTGCTTCTATTTCATTAAGGGTTATAGGTCGATTTAAACTGTTTCTCTGATCTTGATTTAATTTTGGTAAGTGATATTTATCCAGAAAGCTGTCCATTTTCTTTAGATTTTCCAATTTTGTGGAGTACAGGTTTTCAAAGTATGACCTGAAGATTCTCTGGATTTCCTCAGTGTCCGTTGTTATATCCCCCTTTTCAATTCTGATTTTGTTAATTAGCATGCTTTCTCTCTGCCTTTTGGTTAGTTTGGCTAGAGGTTTGTCTATCTTATTGATCTTCTCAAAAAACCAACTCTTTGTTTCATTGATTCTTTGTACTGTTTTCCTAGTTTCTACTTTGTTGATTTCGGCTCTCAGGTTGATTATTTCCTGGCGTCTATTCCTCCTTGGTGTGTTTACTTCTTTTTGCTCTAAAGCTTTCAGTTGTTCTGTCAATTCTCTAATGTGACTTTCCTCCAGTTTCTTCATGTGGGCACTTAGTGCTATGAACTTCCCTCTTAACACTGCTTTCAGAGTGTCCCATAAGTTTGGGTATGTTGTGTCTACATTCTCGTTAAATTCTAGGAAGTCTTTAATTTCTTTTTTTATTTCTTCCTCAACCCAGGAATGGTGCAATTGGGTGTTATTCATTTTCCATGTGAATGTAGGTTTTCTGCAATTCGTATTGCTGTTGAATTCTAGCTTTAATGCATGGTGGTCTGATAAGATACAGGTAGTTATTTCAATTCTTTTGAAACTGTGGAGGTTTGTTTTGCTGCCAACTATGTGGTCAATTTTTGAGAAGGTTCCATGTGGCGCTGAGAAGAAGGTATATTCTTTTGTGTTTGGATGGAATGTTCTATAGATATCTGTTAAACCCAGTTGGGTCATAACTTCTGTCAGATCCTTTGTTTCTTTGTTAAGTTTCTGTCTGGTGGTCCTGTCTAGTGTAAGGGGGTGTTGAAGTCTCCTACTATAAGTGTGTGTGGTTTTATGTGTGGTTTGAGCTTTAGTAATGTTTCTTTTACAAATGTGGGTGCCTTTGTATTTGGGGCATAGATGTTCAGGATTGAGACTTCATCTTGATGGACTTTTCCTGTGATGAGTATGAAATGCCCTTCTTCATCTCTTTTGATTGATTTTAGTTTGAAGTCTAATTTGTTAGATATTAGGATTGCTATACCAGCTTGTTTCTTGAGCCCATTTGATTGGAAAATCTTTTCCCATCCTTTTACTCTGAGGTAACGCCTGTCTTTGAAGTTGAGGTGTGTTTCTTGTAAACAGCAGAAAGATGGATTCTGTCTCCATATCCATTCTGTTAGCCTATATCTTTTTAATGGGTATGTTAAGACCATTGACATTTAGGGATATTAATGTCCATTGTTTGTTGGTTCTTGTTTGTTTTGGATTTATTGGTGGTGGTGTCATTGTGTGTGGATTTCACCCTCCTGTTTCTTTTTGTGTTTGGTAAAATTCAATTATCTATTGCCTGTGTTTTTGTGAGTGTAGTTATGTTCATTGGGTTGGAGTTTTCCTTCCAGAACCTTCTGTTGTGTTGGATTTGTGGATATGTATTGTTTAAATCTGTTTTTGTCATGGAATATCTTGTTTTCTCCATCTATAGTGATTGAAAGTTTTGCTGGGTACAGTAGTCTGGGTTGACATCCATGCTCCCTTAGTGCTTGTAGGGTATCTATCCAAGACCTTCTGGCTTTCAGAGTTTCCATTGAGAAGTCGGGTGTGATTCTGATTGGTTTGCCTTTATATGTTACTTGGCCTTTTTCCTTTGCTGCTCTTAATATTTTCTCTTTATTCTGTAGATTTGGTGTTTTGATTATTATGTGTTGGGGGGACTTCTTTTTGTGGTCCAGTCTGTTTGGTGTCCTGTAAGCTTCTTGTACTTTCATAGGCATATCCTTCTGTAGGTTGGGGAAGTTTTCTTCTATGATTTTGTTGAATATGTTTTCTGTACCTTTGAGCAGTGTTTCTTCACCTTCTTCTATACCTATTATTCTTAGGTTTGGTCTTTTCACGGTGTCCCATATTTCCTGGATATTTTGTGTTAGGGATTTGTTGGACTTGAGGTTTTCTTTGGTTGATGAATGTATATCCTCTAGCGAGTCTTCAATTGCTGAGATTCTCTCTTCCATCTCTTGAATTCTATTAGTTATAATCACATCTTTAGTTCCTGATTGTTTATCCAGCCTTTCCATTTCCAGCATCGCCTCATTCTGTGTTTTCTTTATTGTGTCTATTTCAGCTTTCATGCTTTGAACTGTTTCAAGAGCTTCCTTCACTTGTTTGGTTGTTTTTTCTTGGGTTTCTTTAGATTCTTTAAGAGATTTGTTTATTTCTTGAATTTTTTGGTTTGTCTTTTCCTCCATTTCGTGTAATTTTTGCTTGCTTTTTCTTCTATTTCTTTAAGGGATTTTCTTGTTTCCTCTTTAAAGGTCTCTATCATCTTGCCAAGATAATTTTTGAGGTCCATCTCTTCTTCATGCTCTGTGTTGGGCTTTTCAGATCTTGCTAGAGTGGAGTCCCTAGATTCTGGTGGTGTCATATTGGTCTTTCTGTTGTCGAGTGAGTTCTTATTCTGTCTTCTTCCCATATCTTCTTCCAGTGGGTGCAGGTGGGGTCTCTCTATCTTCTCTTGTGACCCAGTGGTGTGTGTGGGTCAGGAATTCAATGTCCGCAGCTCTGGATGGTCTTGCCTTTCCTGGTAGTCTCCTCACTCTGAAGGAGTTAGGACTCTGTAGGGGTCAGGTAGGGGGGACGGGAAGGAAGAGTGGGGTGTTTCCAGACTCAGGGAGATCCTCTCTGCCTGGGCAGGTCTACCCCAAGCAGGCGCAGGCCCACAGAGATCAGGGTGAATGGGGCTTTGGACAGGAGTTGGGTAAGAGCAGAGGCTCACTCACCTCGTTGTGGATCGGTTGGCGGAAAGGGTGGACAAGGTGGTCTTAACTCAGAGATTAAAGGTGTGTATCACCACTCTCTGGCTCTAAGGCTTGTGGCTAGCTTTGCATTCTGAATCCTCAGGCAAGTTTTAATAAATCATAAGTCATATATCACCACAAGGTACCAGTCATGAGACAGGTGGTCTCAAAGCCCTCATAGGTCCTGGCTCAGAAAGACCTTTTTGTCACCTCCTTAATAACCATTTTTATTCGTAGGCCTGCCCTTCTTTAATCCATTAGCTCAATTCATCAAGACCACCATGCAGCATGCCACATAGACTCACATGGGCAGTGGCCTCCTGACCCATGAATACAGATTCAAGCCAATACATCCCAAGATGGAAAAGCACCAACCCCACGATGCCCTAACCCAGCAGGAAGTAGTTAGTGGTGTGAATACTACACCCATCACCCCATGACACCCCCCTCCTCTTCTATGTGTTTTTCCCCCTGTATAGCTTTGGAGCCTGTCGTGGAACTCACTCTGTAGACCAAGCTGGCCTCAAACTCACAGAGATCCGCCTGCCTCTGCCTCTGCCTCTGCCTCTGCCTCCTGAGTGCTGGGATTAAAGGTGTGCGCCACCATCAGCCGACTGTGTTTCTTTTTTATATAAATAGGCTGGAAATGTTTGATCTCCAGCTGGATGCCGCTCAGGCCATGCTCATCTGAAGTTGCCCAGGGCAGGAAGAGCTTAGTTTTCCCCAGCAACAAGGCCAGAGGCAGAGCTGGTTTTTCCTTTTACCTCACAGATGTTCCATGTGGCCAGCAACACAAGAGAGTAAGGATTCCTGGGTTCCCATTTCCTCTCATTAAGACAACTCACTGCCCAAGACTGTCTGCTACCTCCATTAGTTCTTGCAAGTATGTGCTATTCCAACTCAGATTCAGGTGATACCAGAGAAAAAGCAAGAGAAAAGGGGAAGAGATGGAGGGGGCTTTAAAATGCTTTTGGTCTGGAGAGCAGAAACAATATTAGAAGAATGTGGGGGTGGAGGATGGGGAAGGGAATTGTTTCAGGAATTCTCATTTGCATTGTTGAATTGATTAGGCTTTCGGCCAGAGTCTGTTCTGAGCCTTGGCTAGATGATCCCCCAATACCAGTGGTTCCCTCAGTAACAATGGTCCCTCCAGTAACAATGGTCCCCCCAGTAACAGTGGTCCCCCCAATGCCAGTGCTCCCCCCTCTTTTGCTCACCTTGTATCTGTTTCTTTATCTTTAATTCACCTACTTACCTCCATAAGCAAGCATATAAACTACTCAAAGGAAAATCCAGCGAAAGAATGAATCATGTTCTTGCTGGGTAGTGGTGCACACACCTTTAATCCCAGCATTCTGGAGGCAGAGGCAGGTGGATCTCTGAATTCTGAGTTCAAGGCCAGCTCTGGTCTACAGAGCGAGTGCCAGGGCTACACAGAGAAACACTGTCTTGAAAAACCAAGGGGGAAAAAAAGAACCATGTTCTTAATGTTTGAATTTTATAAGTAGACATTTTACAACATATATATATATATATATATATATATATATATGATTAAAGAGAAAGCAGAAGAAAATGAAAAGGAGAGATTTATTTTACTTAATTTTTTTATAATTTCAAATGAGTACTGGATTCACATCATTCCTCTCCTCCATCTCCTCCCATGTCCCCCCATTCCCTTTCAAACTCAAGACTTGGTTATTGTTGCACAAACTGCTCATGCACAGGTATATATATGTAGGGTTGATATCTAGGATCGGCTGACCTATCAAGGAACATTTTCTTAAAAGCCAAATCTCAGTGAAGTTAGGTTCTTCTCAAGAGAGTAGAAACAATCCCAAGGGACGTGGGAACTCCGTGCTTTGTTTTCAGGAATAGTAAACCAGAATTTCCTCAGATCCATATGAGGCCACAGGAAATGTGGGGAAAGGACAGAGGGAGAGAAAATGAAAAGCAACTTACAAAAACCTCAAGCTGCTGCAATAGTTTAACCTTAGACAGCAGAAACAATAATAGAAGGCAGGGAACTGTGGGAATTTAACCTTGCATCTTTCCTTTCTCCCTTCTTTGCTCTCTGACCCAAGAGAAGCTGGCTGAGGGAGTCCAACCACAGCTGCCCACTTTTCCCCAGGAACCTTCTGCATCGTGACTGCCCACACACCCATGGCAGCTGCCTCTCACAGGCCAAGCAGGGAGTGGAGAGGCTGCAGACTATGGCTCTCCAACCACACAGGCCACTTCACCCTGTGGCCAACCACAGACAATGAAAAGGTAGAAAGTCGGGAGGGAAATTTTTAGCAGCAAGAGGGGAAACGATGGGTTTCCTGCATCCTCTGTTGGCTCAGCCAAAATTCCTGGGGTGGGATCTGGTAATTCCAGTCTTCTTGTTCAAAGAATCCAAATAAAAACCTACACAGATTTGCAGAAGTAGCAAGGAAAGGTATTTGAAGCAAAGCAAGAGGACAGCTTAGAATAATTGCAAAGGGTCCCTGAAAACAGGAATGGAAGGTGCCATTGTTTGGTGCTGCTGCTAGGTGTTCAGGAGGAGGGGCTGGCCCTAGGGGTGTAGTTTGGGGGTGGCTGGAGTAACAGATGCAGCCATATAATTCTTTCTTCTATTGCATGTGTCCTTTCCCATAATTCACCTGGTTTTAATCATATGCAGAAGATGGTAAATAGAGGATTCTCCCTAAAAGTCCACCTGAGGGCACAGTTTGTCTTATTGGGCATGCATCCAAAACCAGTCTGGGCCAGATCGCTCTTCCCATTTCTCTATGCTCAGTTACATTGGGAATAGATTTACTAGAAGCTAAGTTGGATTGCTGTCAAAGGAAGGAGAAACCTACTGCAGTGTTCAGAGAGGGGTGTATGTGCAGCTTGATGCAGACATGGGTCTTGTGTTATTATCAGGTAGCTAGACACATTGTTGGGAGTGGTGCACATGACATACAGGCAAGCCGGGCAGTGATGGCACATGCCTTTAATCACAGCACTCCTCAGGCAGGCGGATCTTTGTGAGTTCGAGGCCAGCCTGGTCTACAAAGCTACAAAGAGAAACCCTGTCTCAAAAAATAAAAAAGACATTTATATCCCACAAAGTAACAACACACTGTGCACTGTCAATTAGTGTAAGTAACCAATGAACAGTGCAGTCTACACTGCTTTTAAACAAACTCAAGTAGGAGGTTTCATACCTCATAAACTTCAGTGCTTAAAGACCCATTAAATTCTGTCCTATCAAGATCAAACACAGGATTGCTGTATTACTCTGAGCTGTCATACTGAGAAAGGACAGACACAGTCAACATATAGGGGTTGCATTTGCATCACACAAAGCACAGATTTGTTCAGAGAAGTCATTCTCCCTATGACCACCAGGGGATGCTACAGACAAACACATTTTCACCCTGGTGGCTAATGAGGAAAAGCTCTCTCAACACCCAGGTTCAGGGCACCGGGCACCAGGCTCACTTCATAGCTTCTGCACTAGAAATGTTGATAGAACACAGAAATGTTGCCCAACTGAGAATTTCCATCTAGTCAGTTTGCCTCATGTGTGCATATTCATATATTTACTCTTCAAATTACCCTAAATACAGACTTTGTTAAAATCAAACAAGATGGGTGGGGGAGGAGGGATGGGGGTGAGGGGAGGAAAAGGGAGAAGGGACTTACATGTGAAACAAGCTTGTTCCCTAACTAGAACTAATAAATAAATTTTAAAAAATCAAACAAGATGCAAAACTCTTACAACTGAAAATTAAACCATATAGTTAGCATCTTAGTTATCACCTAGAAAATATGACAGGTGTAAGGAGCATTGTCTCCTTAGTCTTTCTTTCTGGTCTTTGCATATCATTTAAAATGTTCATGATAATGTTCATATTTACATAGATGTCATTTATAATTGATCGTCTTCCTCATTTTAAGTCCACAGTTCCAGTGACTTTAAGTAATCCACACTCCTGTGCAAGTGCCACCCCATCTGTTTCTAGAACTCTGTTCCCAAACTGAGATCCCACAGCCACCACTAATCTGGAAGTTACCATTTTACCTTCTGTCTCTATAAACTTAATACTTTTCTTTTTGAGACAGGATCTCAGGCAGCCCAGAACTCCTGCGCCTTCTACCTCTACTTCCCCGGTGCCTCCCGGAATGACAGGTGTGTACTTCCATATTTCACTCTCCAAGTTTGCTTTGTTTCATACAGTCTCCAACTATGCCTCAAGATGGTCTCATAACCCCATCAAGCCGACCTCGGCTTCTCAAATGCTGGGGCTAGAAGTATTTGTCTGGCTTTAATTTGACAGCATACACTTCTCATAAGTTAAATCACACCATATTTGTTACTGTTGTAACTGGCTTTTTGCATTGCCATATGTTCTATGTTCATGTATTTTGCACATTCGTGTCCTTTTCTCTTTAAGGCTAAACAACATTCTACAGCATGTATAAACCTCATCTGTGACTCCATCCATCCTTCCGGGGATGCCTTTTAGCTGTGGAATAATGATATGAGATGGGTGTGCAAATGTTGTTTGGAGGTGTACATTTTAAATTTATTTCTAATGCAAAGTTGCAAACCATCATCATACTTCTGCTTTACCAATACTAGAATTTGTCCAAGTGGGGGCAAGTCTTTTAATATTTCTGATGATTCTGGGGGTGGAGCAGATATTCTGGTACCTCTTGGGAAGAATAAAAACAACAGAAATATTAATAATAATAATAGTATTCTGGGTTTAAAAAGAACTGAGGCATATGTGCAATACAGGCCTGCAATCACACTTGTGTGTCTGGAGGGTGATCTGGTCACAGCCAGATTGTGCTGTAGGAGACCCTGTCTAAGAAATAAAACTACGAACACGAGGCTCCAAACCAGGAGAGAGGCTTCACGCGTCTTTACAAACTTTGTTTTCTTTCTGTTTGGAAAACGCTTAAATTCTGATCTGAAAAGAGTGAATGAATTCTTCAAAGTGGGCTGATTGCAAATCCCAGGAGGGCTAAACTTTAGCGAAGCAATCGAGGCTTTATGGGGACCGAAAAACAATCAGAAATTTTTGCCTCATTCCTGAAATAAATCCATCACTCGTAAAGTGAATTTTGGTATCAACTTCCAAAATTGCCACCAACATTCAGTGAACTATCATTTATTAATGATTATCTGCTGTCCAACCCCCCTGCTGGACCTTAGGGAGCCAGAAGGAACACCAGACCTAGCGGTTAAGCCAACAGACAGACCGGGAAACCGTCCTGCTCAGTGGCCTTCTGTCCTATGACTCTCAAAGAGAGAAACTTTCCGGGTTGGACACATTAAAAGCCTCACCCCCGTTGCGGGCACACTAGCTGGACCACACTCTGGCATCTCATTCCCAAGAGCAGCTGGAACAAGTTGCCCATGGGGACATCTTCCCCAACACTTCAGGCCATGCCAAGTCTCAAGCGCCTTGGAACGAGTTATTTTAAAAAATTAGAATCCGTGGAGCTGTCGGCTAATTTGTGTCCTCCTGGAAGCAGGCTGGCGGCCGCTATTTATAGCTTGTTGCCCGCGGGGGCGTCTCTACCCGCCAGGCCGAGACGGGATTCCGGCCGGGGCTCGCACTGGAAACGAGTCTGCATCCCCAGGAGGCGACACGAGGGCGCGACCGACGCCCACGAGCGCAGCACCCAGACCACCGGGGCAGCAGGTCATGCCTCGCTGCTGGCTCTCTACTCCAGCCCTCCATGCCCCGGGCCTGGGGTGCCTGCGGCCGGGAGCCCCGTCCTACTCCTCCAGTGGATCCGCCGAACTGCGGGAGCCCGGACGAGGAGCGCGCGTGGTGCGCAGCGGGGTGCAGGTGTCGCCGGAGGATGCGGGCGTGCAGAAGGGCGCAGGTGCCTGCTCTCCAGGAGAGGCCCGGGCAAGGGGCGCGCGGGGGCGTGGCCTGCGCGAGGCGGGGGGCGGGGAGGCGCGGCGGGCCCGGTGGGAGGTGGCGAGGGCGTGGCGGGCGGCGGGGCCGCGGCTTGGGGCGCGCCAAGTGCGGCGCGTACCGTGGCTGTGGGGATGGCGGCCGGGGCGGAGAGGCCAGACCCTGGCGCGGGGCGCTCGTGGGAAGGGGCGCCGCACGAGTGAAGAGGGAGCCTCCTTGTCAGAGCAGGCCGAGCCCCGCTGGGCGAGCAGCGCCGGTGCAGCCGCGGCAGAGCAGGGTAAGATGGACTGGGCGTCCCAGGGCCACACTAGGGACCCGGCAGCACCCGGGGCGACCGGACGCGGCGCTGCCACCCCTGGGCCAGGCCCGCTGGCGCCCCGACCCTTGGAGGCTTTGGTGATCCTTAGTATATAGTTGCGGGGCGCCGTAGGGCTAGGGAGCTGAGCCTCGGGGGACTTTGATCAACTTTGGGAATGATTGCTCTTCTTGCTAGGCTCCTAAAGACCTAGGCTGAGCGCCTGTGCTCTCTTTGATGGATGGCCAAGGCTCGGTCGAGATGGTTTTCCTGGAGCTGGTATGCCCTTGGGTTGGGGAAAGCAAGGCTGCC
This sequence comes from Cricetulus griseus, assembly GCF_003668045.3. NCBI lineage: Eukaryota > Metazoa > Chordata > Mammalia > Rodentia > Cricetidae > Cricetulus > Cricetulus griseus. Next base: position 212,096,761 of record NW_023276807.1, on the reverse strand, counting down.
CTCAAACAGCAAGAATCCTAAGGTCATTTTAGCAGGCACCCCAGCTGCACGCAGTGGCCTGCAAGTGTCCTTGGGCGTTCGTAGTGTTTGGATTGGAGAGAAACAAGGTGGGCTCACCTTTCTTCTGAGGCACTTTTTGAAATTTATTTTTCTTCTTAAATACTTTAGTTATTAGTCTCCTGACCCGACTTCTTGATCTGTACGCACGTGGTGATGATGCGCACGTGTGAAGAATGTACAGAAGAGTGCACTTAGCCGCGTCCTACAATGATCCATTAATTAAGAGACTTGTAGTGACAGTAAACTGCAGTAACTGGGCAGCTGTTTGCTTTCTGTCCACTCTTCACACTGGTGGCTGGGATTCACCCTCCTGGTCAGTCCTCTTGGTTTCTGAATATTTGTGAAAGGGACTTCAGCACTCCAATTTTCATTTTATCAAGATGCCTCCAAAATGTGCCGTTTAACAACCAGGAAGTGAATTGTGCACTGGCTCTCCCTTAGAATTAAAAACTACAGCGATTTGTTATCTGTGCATCAATTCCCAGACTGCCCATCTGTGATGCCGTGAAATATATTGCAAGACAAACATGGAAAGATTAAACTGGAGTAAGGGAGGGACTTTTCTAAATATCAGTGTGTTCAAAGTAAAAATGAGCTAACTTGGCACAAACTCCCCTGGCTCAGCAGTTTGGCCTCTGTTGAGATAAGCATCAAACTAGGGCAATGCTGTGCCCAGTAGTGTGAAGCGGTACACACACACACACACACACACACACACACACACACACACACACACACACCACACGGTCCTATGGGGCCAGGGCAGTTTGCTGACCAGCACATGGCTGGAAGTGGCCCTATTTAAAAATGGCAGGAAACAAAAGTTAGCTCTTTGCCAATAAGGAGAGAGTTTTAACCAATTTCCATGAATGATACCTAAATAGAGAACTATACTATATTTTAGGTTCTTGTGTTTGTTTTCCATAGTTAAATGACATGTGATGGGCTTGACACTTTCTCATGGCCACTGTCAGGCCTGGCTCATGTGGAATATGGGGACTACAGCCTCCCTTGCTTGAACACATGCCTAACAGGGCATACAGACACAGTATCTACCTTCACTGTTTCCCAGTCCTACAGTACACTAATAAACAAAACGTCCATCCATAACTTGCTGGCATATGTTAGGACTGGGACCTAGAGAGGTTTTCACCTGTGCAGAAAGCCTGGCCCTAGGATCTGGGTGTGAAGAAACTCAGCTGGTGGCTTGACTCACCTGTGTCTGTCTGTCACTCTGGTTTGCTCTGCTGGTCCCCAGGACTAGGCAGTCAGGGTGTATATTTCTGTCTATTTCCCCCATGCCTGCCTCTCCCGTAGTCTGCAAACCAATGTGAGGAGCACACTCTTGTTATTTGAATGCTCCCAGTACAAATGGATCAGTGCTCACACAGAAGACATTTCATGCTTCCTGGAAAAACACATCCACTGTTGTTCGTGGGACCATAGCAGTACATGTGTGTCTATGAAAACATTCTGTTTGTGGTTTCGGTATAATGTATAAAGGCAAGAAAATAAGGTTTCATCGAAATTTTTATTGTTACAGGGTGGGAAATTTTCCCTTGTGGTAATTAAATTAGCAGCCTGCAGCTGGCTTTTAAAAAGCTGTCACGCTTCAAAAGTATGAATAGTTACAGAGAGTTGTTTTTATCCTTGTGTGTTTTATTCTTTGTTTTTGTTTGTTTGTTTTTTCTGGGGGCGGGGTGAGTCTCATTATGTAGTCCTGGCTTGTCTAGAACCCCCTGTGTAGACAAGGCTGACTTCAAACTAACAGAGATCAGCCTGCCTTAGTCTTTTGAATGCTATATTAAAGGCCTGTGCCGTCATGCCTGGTTCATATACTTCATTCTTTTATTTGAAGAATCAGTGGTTTAGTTACACCATTTAGAAACTAATGGTACTAAGTATGAAATTGCTTATTTTTTCCTTTAGGTCATGCTATTGTCTCCATAAATTAATTCTAGTCTTACTCATGAAAATCTATTTTTTGTTAACTTAAAAATGAATCTTAAGCTGGGCATAGTGTGTCATGCCTTATAATTCCAGCACTTGGGAAACTGAGGCAGGAGGATTGCCATGTGTCTGAGGACAGCCTAGGCTCCATAATGAGTTCCCTGACAATTTAAGATGAAAACAAACAAACCTTTGGGCATACAGTTTCTGTTCATTAAAATGTGGAAAATAACATTCCATAACTATCAAGGTATAGATTTTGTTCACTAGGAGTAGAAATATTTGCATTTAAAATGATGTTTATAGTGATGTAATGAAGGTCACTAGACTGTCATTAATTCCTTCAGGGAGTGCATATGTGTGTGTTTGGGCTCAGGCTTGCACTAAAGTACACATGGAGTGAGAGGGCCAGACTGGAGAGTTGGTTCTGCCCTTCTAATTTTATGCAGAGTCTAGTGACTGAATGTGGGTGGCCAGGCTTGTTCAGCAAGCGTTTTACCTGCTAAGCCATCTCACCAGCCCCCGGGAATTTTGGTGGAAGTTGGAAATGCCCCTTTTAGACACTCTTCATGGGCAAAAGCTTACAATGTAACCTGTCTGTCTGAACATATTGTAGAAGTGTGTAGAATGTGACATGGTGCAAAGGGCAGCTGCTGGGACCTGAGCTGTGTGCCTGCTGCTTACCCCCTCGAAGGCATGTGGAAGGGGACCATGACAAAAAGTGGCAAGTGACATTTCTTGCTGGCATTGGCACTATGGGCTGTGCAACTTTAGGCAAATCTCAGTACTCTCTCGGGGCTTCCAGGTCTTAGTCTGTAAATAAGGAAGATCAACTAGACACTTCCCAGGTTCTTAGTGCCACAGGTCTGTTTCCATATACCAGGTATAGTAGACTCCTGATGTCACTTGGTCTGTACAGGGAAATTACCTTTTAACTGTGTTTACAGGATCAGTGCTAGAAAAGCGGTGCCAGCTTAGGTGTTTTAGACATACTAACAGCCTATTGAGATCTCTAGTATGTTAAAGCATCCCATAATTTCTTTTTATATAATTAAGTTTTATTTTGTGTTCGTTGGTATTTTGCCTAAATGTATATCTGTGTGAAGGTGTTAGAAACCCTGGAACTAGAGTTACAGACAAATGTGATCTGCCATATGGGTGTTGGGAATTGAACCTGGGTCCTCTGGAAGAGCAGCCAGTGCTCTTAACCTCTGAGCCATCTCTCCAGTCCCCTATAATTTCTTTTGCTGCAGTATACCATTGCACAAACCATCCTTTAGAAAGTAGAGTATTGGTAAGTCCCATTTCACTTGAAGGTAATCACTTTTTCATTATTCAGTTATTGCACTCAGAGGAAGAAGTTGAAGTGAGCCCATTAAAATTAACAAATGATGTTTAGCAAAACATTTTGCTAAGTGACAATTCTGTTGAGTCTTGTGGATCTTTCACAGAAGTCAATTAAAAGACTTGCAATACCATTTAGTAACCTGCAGAGTGACTAGAGAGTTGGCCAGAGTAGAAGGCGGGAGCCCTGGATGGCAGAGGATCCAGTGTGATATGCAAACCTTGGAAGCTGTCACCATCTTCCTGTGGCATCCGAGGCTTGGCCAGTTGCTAGCATTCTGTCAATTTTAGAACTCTGCAGAAAGAGCCACTCAAAGCTTATTTCTAGAGAGAATATTTATTTTGCTCAAATATCTCAAGAAAAAAGAACTTAATAAAAACATAAGTGTATCATTAATTTGCCCTTCTTCCATACAAAGCAGTGAAGCCCTTTATTTTTAAACATTTTTTTTAGATTTTTTAAAAAAAAAATATGTGTGTGTGCTTTGCCTGAATATGTGCATCATATATGCATACCTGGTGCCCTTGGAGGTCAGAAGAGGGCATCAGATGCCCTGGAATTGGAATTGTGGATGGTTGTGAGCCACCATGTAGATGCTAGGAACTACCCCCCTTCCTCTGCAGAGCAACTAGTGCTGTTAACCACTGAGCCATCTCTCCAGCCCCAAGACCTTTACATTTAAGTGAACACGTGTTTCCATTACTTATAAATTAAAATTAGCTCTCATTGCAGCCAGATGTGGTGGCAGTGCCCCTGCACTCCCAGCTACTGGAGAGGCTGAGGCACAGGATTGCACCAGCATAGGAGTTCAAAGCCAGACTGAACAACAGAGTTCAGTTCCCCAACACCCACATAAAAAGCCAGGTGTGGCCATGAGTGTGCCCATGTTCTGTCAGGGACAGAGACAGGAAGATCCCTGGGACTTGCTCCAGGTTCAGAGAGAGAGACAGAGACAGACTGTCTCAAGGGAATAAAGTAGAGAATAACAAAGCAAGAAGCATAACATCCCCTCAGGTCTCTGTGCATGCACTCATGTGTGTCCACCTCTCACATAAATGCATACACTAAACACAAAAAATTAATTTAAAAATGCCCATCGTGGTGGCACACACTTGTAATCCTAGTGGTAGACAGAGACAGGAGGATACCTGACACTTGCCGGCCAGCCTGTCTAGCCTCTTTGCTGGGCACCAGTAAGAGACTGTCTCTAAAGGAGGGACAACCAAGCTGTCCTCTGGGACACACACACACACACACATTTATAATAAAATAAGATCAAAAGCTGTTCTCACTAGGCCTTTAGATTCTAATATGTCAAAAAAAGAAAACTGATTCACTGTTCCCTCTGGGAGATGACGTGTCCATCTCATGATTCCTGTACTTAGCCAGGGCATCTAGTCAAGAGCATCAACTCCTCAGGCCTTCACAAGTGAGCAAGAACCCCACATGGCAGGAGTCTAAGAAGCAAGATGAGAACATAGATGGTGCATACTAATATAAGTGCTTATTTCATAAGCAATGCACATAGGTACTTCCTATGAGTTCTTATTATTTCATAAGCAATGCACACAGACTAGAAGTGTGGCTTCAAGGCCAGGATGGAACTCAGTGGTTGAGGGCTTAGCTAGTGTACACTTGACCCCGAGTATAATCTCCACCATGAGGTGAGGGTAGGCGAATTGTATATAGCATTGATTTTAAAAATATAATTGAAAGATAATGTTGTCTTTCTGGAGCTTTATCCTTTGACATTAGAATGATATTCTGGGGCTGGAGAGGTGGCTCAGCTGGAGAGATGGCTTAGTGGTTAAGAGCACTGGATGCTCTTCCAGAGGTCCTGAGTTCAATTCCCAGCAACCACATGGTGGCTCACAACCATCTGTGATGAGATCTGGTGCCCTCTTCTGGCAGAAAGTCATACATGCAGATAGAGCACTCAAATAAATCTTTTTAAAAAGGAGTGATATTCTGACAGTACTTGGGAACAACTAATAGAGACATGAAGAAAGAACTGTTTATAATTTTACTACATCATAAAAAGCCCAGGCCTTTCCCTGGGCTACAGACTGATGGAACTAATAATAATAATAAATACATGTACACTAAAATAAAGGATGTCCTTTGGTAAATATTCTACAATAACACTGGTAAGTACTAAAATTGGCATCTACTCACTGTTCATTCTTTTTAAGGGTACCAAAGTCATTAAAGAAAGAAAACAAAACATAACAAAACAAACAAACAAAAAACCCTTCAGAAAGACTTTGCATTTTAAAATATGAACCTCAGTACAAATAACATTAAGTTTAGTTTTTTATTGTTGTTGATGTTGGTTGTTTTTTGGTTGGTTTTTGTTTGTTTGATTGGTTGGTTTGGTTTTTTGAGACAGGGTTTCTCTGTGTAGGCCTGGCTGCCCTGGAACTCACTCTGGCCTCAAACTCACAGAGATCCTCCTGCCTCTGCCTCCCAAGGGCTGGGATTAAAGATGTGTGCTGCTACCACCCAGCCTGGTAGTTGGTTTTGTTTGTTTGGTTGGTTTCTTTTGTTTTTTTGTTTGTTTTGTTTTGTTTTTGAAATAGGGTCTCACTATGTAACTTTGGCTGGCCTGGAACCTGCTATGTCGATCAGGCCAGGCTTGAACTCAAAGACATCCACTGGCCTGTCTCCTGAGTCTGGGATTAAAGGTGTCCTCCACCATGGCTGGCTACCACTGAGTTTAGAAATTGTAAGCTAATGTTACAAGTAGTTTTCTGAAGACAAAATTAACTTAAAAGATAGCAAACTTGCTGGCCACTAATGGCACACACCTTTAATGCCAGCACTATGGAGGCAAAGGCCAGTGGATCTCTATGAGTTTGAGGCCAGTCTGGTGTACAGAGAGAGTGCCAGGACAGTCAGAGATGTTACATAGAGAAACCCTGTCTCAAAAAAAAAAAAAAAAAAAAAAACCTACACATGTCAAGAGCTATTAATGGAATGGAGTGTATGCAAATCTTCCTGCCACTTCCCTCAGGAAGACATTAGTCCAAAACTCCTATAAGAGACTTTCTTACATGAAAAAATTCGGAGAATTTAATCTCTCAGGCTTATATTCCAAAATCTGAGATATGAATAAATAAATCTAAAATAAAATGATAGAATATAGTGTTCTTGAATATTAAATGTAAGTCATCAAGAAGACACCTTGACAGTAATCACCAGTTAAAACTCAAATATATTCAGAAAAAAATGCTCTGTTAAGTCAAGTGCTCAGTGATGGCGTATAAAACAAAGGGAAGCACAGAATCTGTACCAGCCAAGAGCAGAAGCTCCTTTAACCTCATAAAAATGAACACCTGGTAAAATTAAAGACAGGTATGTACCTGCTATGCTAGTTCACACCTGGGCTCCCAGCGCTTAGAACATAAAAGCAGGATCCGAAGTTCAGAGCTAACCTCAACTACATAATGAGTTTGAGGTCAGCCTGAACTACATGCAACCATGTCTCAAAAAATTATGAAAAAAATTAAAGCACTAATCACTCATTAGAAGCATTTGTGTTGAAGTCAGAAATGAGTAGATGTCACCATGCTACCTTGTCTACTTGATAACAACAACAAATACATGAGAAAGAAGTAGCAGGAAGCTGTATGTTGTGGTTCACAGCTGTGGTTCCAGCTCAACAGTTCAGAGCACTGGATGCTCTTCCCAAAGACCCAGGTTCAATTCCCAGCACCCACATAACAGCTTACAACTGTCTATAACTCCAGTCCAGGGATAGAACATCCTCTTCTAGCCTCCTTGGGCACTAGGCATACATACAAATAAAACACACACACACACACACACACACACACACACACACACACACAAAACTCTATATCTATACACACACATGTGTGTGTGAGTGTGTGTGTGAAAGGGGAAAAGACTGAGGCAGGAGAACCACAAGTTCCAGGCAAATCTGAGCTAAGAGGTCGACATGGTATCAAACAAATAGCAGGAAGACTTAGGAAGAACAATCTATGTTTGATAGCAGATAAGTTGAGTGATGGCCACATGGCAAACCCAAAGTGATCTCCCTCGAGCTCTGTTCAGGAATTCCTAACAGACTGTTGGATACAAGATTACTATATAACAAGAACAGCCAGGCTGGGTGTAAAAGTGCTTGGCAGGCACACATATAGCCCTGGGTTGCCTCCACAGCACTCCCCAAAACAAACCAACAATACACATCCCCAAGTACTAATGATAACCAATCAGGAAAATTTTAAACTATTTAGAACCAAAAAAAAAAAATGTAGACCACTTCTCAAGCATCTAGAAACAAACCCAACAATAAAATAAGTGTAAGCCCTTCTGGGTCTAGATCTTTAGATATAGATATAGATCAGATATTCTATCAGAACATATATTCCATCAGAGACATAGGTCTCTGATAACCACGAGGGGTGGTTATCAGAGAATTTCTGTGTCATCAGAGAACAGTTGTGCTTGCTGCAGACATGTCAAGGAGCTGAATTCAGTTCAAATACAAATTTGATGTGTTTCCTTTTGAAACTGTAGTTTGGATTTTTGTGGAACTGACAAACTGCGTTCAGATTTCACACTGAAGAAATAAAAGGTCAAAAGTAGTTAATAGACAAATTTGGAGAACAAGGCTGGGAGTCCTGTGCCGGATATCAGGTGTAGTCATCCCTGGGTATCCACTGGGAATGGGTTCCAGGACCCAGGCACCCTTCCTGAAGTCCATGATGCTCAATGTGTGCCACGTTGCTCATACATCCCATTCATGTACTATCTCTGGCTGACTTCTAGTACCCAACCCATATCAATGAAATGTAAATAATAGTCACTATAATGTGTGATTTGGGAAATCATGACAAAGATGTCTGTATTTTATAGACACGGTTTATAAGCTATTTCCTATCAGAGCGTCTAGAAGGCCAACTATATTGTCTCAAAAATAAAAGCTTGAAATGGGTGGATAAAGGATACAGTCTTTCCATTTGCCACGACCAAAGAGTTCGCTAGATCAGCCCATTTATCACTGGATCATATTTGAGACAAGTTCAGCCCTCCAGGTCCCTTGGAGTATGTTCCAAATCATGAGCAGCAAAAATTATTTCCTGAGCCATCCCTCCACCTTTCAAACCCTATCAGACATTACTAATTGAACATAGAACACTGTCTTATAGGACCCTTAATATTCCACTCAGTGACATTCCAGGCTGTCACATACACTTCATACAAAATTGAATTTCCTAACCCCCACCCCAGATTATATTACCTTTAACTAACAAATCCAGTTAAGATATTATTGTAAAAGGTAATAAAAATGCTACACATTAAATCTTTTGGCTCTGATACCACTCTGGAGTCTTAGCAAATTTTGCATTTCCTAAGACTCAGTGATTAAGAACACTGTTGATCTTCCAGAGGGCCTGGGTTCAACTCCCAGCACCCACATGCTCACTCACAGCCATCTGTAACTCCAGTCCCAGGGGATCTGACACCCTCTTCTGACCTTCAAGGGCACCAGTCACACACTCGATATGCATGCGTGCATACAGAACACTCAGATGCATAAAATAATAAATAAATCTTTTTTAAAATGTGAAGACTTGCAGTCAGCTGCCTTGCAGTCTACCCTGCAGACATCAGTGTGCTCCAGGCTCTGATGCCAGCCGGCCACCTTATTTCCCCTTCCCTGCATGATCTCCATATACTCTGAGATTTGTATTTATTTATTTACATTTACTTTGACTTCATTTTTTTTAAGATAGGGCCCCCCCCATATATCCCAGGGTGGTCTGGAACTTTTAATCTCCTTTGGTCTCTAGAGTGCTAGGTTACATGAGTGTGCTACCACGCCCAGCTTGACGGTTTTAAATACCTTCTGCTTGGTGGCAACTCCCAGATGGAACCTCCAACTTGGACACTTGCCCACCTCAGGCATTTCAAACTTCATGTGTCCCAAATAGAGCCCACGATTGCTCTGGTCTCCCTTACTTGTCCCTCTGCCGATGGCCCACCTTGGGAAAGACCACGTTTGTTTCTCTAGTTGAAGTCATGGGCTCCATTCTCCAACCCCTCCCCCCCCCAGCTCATCGGTCCTCTCCAGTCCCCAGCATGTCTCACGGGTGTGATCAGGCAAGCTCAGCTGTCCCACCACCTGTCCTGTAGGGAGTGGCCTCTATAGATGGCAGCAGGGGTCCTCATTAGAGGCCCTCTAAGGTTCTGTGCTCCCCTCTAGGACATTCAGAACAAGCTGGGAGAGGGGGTGTTCTGGACAAATTGTCACTCTCTTCAACCCCTAAGGTGTTTCCATAAGTGAGAACCAGGTACCTGTTACCCCCTGCTGCAGCCCGACACCTATTGGCTTGCTGTACCCTCTTGCTTCATTCCTGCAGGGGTGTTCTCTCACTTCTGGAGTGCTCTGCCCTGCAGCTGAGGCCCTCTGTTTGGTTTCCACATCCATGCCCTTGCCTTATGTGTCTTGCCCTCGGTCTACATGGACCCCTATGTCCACCTTCTGTTTCTGGCTGTTTGATTTGTATTATGGGAACCGGTTAAGCTGTGGGCTGCCAGCGGCTGCAGCCTCTGCATATGAGAAGAAGGTGGGATCTTGCTTCCTCCCTCTGCCTTCTCTGAAGACTCATCATCTTGGGAACTGAGGCCTGCCCTGAGATGACCTCCTTTGTCCTCACTGACAAGAGTCTTGTCAACACTTCAGGAAAGGCTTCTTCTCACACTTGCTCTCTCCACTGCTGTTGGGAAGAAGGCTCCTGGTATCCTCATCCTCCTTGTTCCTGTTGACTTTACCCTCTGGCATCCTACATCCATGGCTTCCATGGCTTGGAAACACCTCCGATGGGGCCCAGACCCTGTCTGTGACTGAGCTGATTCCTCCTTTAATTATGTGTTTATTAAGCAAGCACTCTTTCCCCCATGCCCCACTTATCCCTGCCTACGGCCTTTTAACCCCTTGATTAGACACCCTATTCCTACCTTCTTGCTAGACTGGTCATTTGAGGACTATGGGTGACCTTCTTCTGCTGAGATCAAAAGGTCTTTGCTTCGTCCGTGTTGAGCACTCTGAAAAATGTTGACATTCCGTTCATCAAAGCCCTCTGCTGGTCCTTGGCACTTGGCTGGCTTCTGAATCAGGAGTGGTGTTCCTTAGTGTCCCTTTACCTTCAAGCCCCTCCCAGGTCCCTGTGCCACCTGCTGGCCCCATTTTGACTTTAGACAGTGTAGGAGATGCCTGACCACTTTTAAGCTACTACATTCTCAACTACTCAGGAGGCTGAGGCAGGAGAATTATGAGTTTGAGGTCAGCGTGAGCTGCAGAGTAAGGCCTTTAAAAAAAAAAAAAACTTTTTATTGATTCCTTGTAAATTTCACATCTTGCATCCCAGTCCCACTCAGCAACCTGTCCCCTCGCTTCTGCCCTCTGCCCTTGCAATCTGCCTTCCCTGCCCCACTCCCAAAATACAAAATTTAAAAGTAAAACAAAACAAACAAATCAAATCAAATAGAAAAACCTTATTGTGGTGGAAGCTGTAGTGTGGCCCAGTGAGTCACACAGTATACCCTTTGGTCCACTCATCTTTACTTGTGTTCAGTGCAATGAGTCATTGGTCTGGCTCGAGGTCTCTGGCTTCTGCTACACTGTCAATATTGGGCTCTCACTGGGGCTCCTCTCGGATATCCTGTTGTTGTCGTCCTGTGTCAAGGAGATTCTGTGGCTTTGATCTGTAGGTTTGTCCCCTTCACATGCTCCAGCAGTTCATAGCTGAGGTGGGTGCCGGGGTGGGCTAACTCATAGTCCTGGTTCTGGGCCTGGGTGGTAGCTGAGTTGGTCAGCCTGCCATCTTTCCCTCATTGTCACCACCTGGGTGAGCTCTCCAGCACTGCCTCAGCCAGCCCACCCAATGTAGCAGAAAAGAAAGAAAAAAAGAAGAGAAACAGAAAGGAGAGAGGGTGAGAAGGAAAGGGAAAGAAGCTTGTGCAGTAACTTTCCTACAAGACTGATGGGAAATAATGAAAAGCAAAGCACAAAGGAATGGAAGACGATGTCTCAGAGCACAGATCTCAAGAACGTTAAAACCCACATGCAGTGACTTCTCTGGAGACCCTCACCTGCTCTACAACCAAGACTCTGGTGTCCTCAGCACTCAGCCCTTCTGGGTGTCATCACTAGTCCATCTTAGAGCCTCGTGCCTCCCATCCAACTCAAGTACTACCGTCACACACAGGCCACAGGCCCTGCAAAGTCACCATTCTGTGCATGCCCTTGGTTGGTTCTGAACTGCCATATAGACACTGCACATCTACACACTGCAATAGTTCTGGAGTGCCCCGAGTCTTTAGTCTATGTTGCCTGGAATATTATGCAGCAGCAAGTGCCCCTGAAAAGCGCTCAGTAAGGTGGTTACAGTATCTTTTCACTAGAGCATATGGCTTTACAGAGTTAGGGCTCACTCGGCTTCCTCTTGCTTATGGCCTCATGCCTCTCAGCCATGACCTTTAATCCAGGCCACCACAGAGCCAAAGCCTTCATTTTTTCTTCCAGACTCTAGTCAACATCCCAGCCAAAACATTTTTCTCCTGAGAAGGCCCTATGATCTCCATAGGCTGAGCTTCCAGGTTTTCCTTAATGCAGTCCCTGACTTGACTCAGACACACACACATCCTGTTCTGTTTGTCCTCAGAAGATGTCCCTTTTAGTTCTTTCTGTTTTGTCCCTTTGTCCTTTTGTGGAAGCCCTCCTCTACAGCCTAGCCCATTTGGCCCCCTCTGATTGCTACACTGAGTCTTTGCCAGCTATCTGGGCCCCTTCCTTCCTTCCTTCTTTCCTTCCTTCCTTCCTTCCTTCCTTCCTTCCTTCCTTCCCTCCCTCCCTCCCTCCCTCCTTCCTTCTTTCCTTCCTTCCTTTTGAGACAGGGTTTCTCTGTGGCTTTGGAGGGTGTCCTGGAAATCCTGAAGACTAGGCTGGTCTCAAACTCACAGAGATCCCCCTGCCTCTGCCTCCCGGTGCTGGGAATTCCAGGACAGGCTCCAAAGCTACACAGAGAAACCCTGTCTCAAAAAGCCAACCCCCTCTTAAAAATTTGAGTTTCCTTAGGCTAGCCTCAGACTCACTAAGTAGCCCAGGTTGGCACTCAACTCCTGATATTCCTGCCTCCGGTACTTCCCAGGTACTGTAATTACATACATGTAATGAAAAGCCTTCAGCTTTTTCAATTAAGATGTACTGAGTAGATCAGGTACTGTTTCACAGAGGTAAATATCACATCCAGGCAACATGTAACCCACTGCCTACCATATTGTAGATAAGTTCCACCTGTGTCCACCTGTGCAGGAGCCCATTCTGACAACTGCCACAGGCTGATTTTGTATGACTGCAGAGTTTATATATACAAACTAAAGCAAGAAATTGCCTGTCATCACCAGTCAATGCAATTGGCATTCTGACAGTCACCACAATGTTGCTATGAAGCATGTGACTGTTTAAAGTCCTGTCATTAAACTGTAAGTGCCTCCCAGAGTCAAGCAGTTCCCATTATGAAGAGAATAAACTTGGGCTTCCTTTGGAGTCCCACGGTTCTCTCAAGGGGCCTGCCCGAGTTTATCTGAGAACCATCTAGCAAGCCCCCTCATGTGGTCCCACCATCTCCCAACACAACTTGGGGGAGGGGAAAACTTTATGAACACCTAGCATCCTCTTACGGCAGGATTCATTTGTCCCAGTGGACCTCATCCTGCTGCAGGCTACCCTGTGGCCCCAGCTGTTTTGTCAAGTCAGCGTGCCCCACCCATGGCTTTAGAGTCTGCTGTCTAACTGATGTTAAAGTGTTAAAAGGTGCTATGAACGTGGCTGGAGAGATGGCTCAGCAGTTAAGAGCACTGGCTGCTCTTCCAGAGGACCCGGGTTTGATTCCCAGCACCCACATAGCAGCTCATAACCAGTTCTGGGGCACGTGACACCCTCATGCAGACAAAATAGGCAAAAACACCATATTCATAAAATAATTATTTTTAAGTGGTATGAATAAGATGCCTCCAGAACCCCTTTGTGCCATCTGAAGCCACCTGAAGGAGACGTGGAGGAGCTGTAGGTCACTTCTACTCTAGATGCATCTATGTGTTTCTAGCCTGGATCTATACAATTAGTCTTCCAAACGGATGGTCAGCCCTCTGGTTAAGTTTTCCATCACACATGCATTTTGCCAAACAAAACCAAAGCCTCCCAAGGAGTGCAGCATGGAGGTCCAGCAGGGGGTGTCTGGGACATACCTTGGCCTTGAGGACTAAAGTAGATGGGAAATTGCTCTTTCCTAATCCTGTCCCCTGTGGGAGACTGTACTGGGACAACAGGGCCCATCTCTACCTTTACTCACCATCCACACCTCTGAGGATGGGTGGTGGGCCTCCGTGACCTTAGTTCCCCACCGCAGGTGGACAGAGTGCATGGTTTGTCTTTTGTCCACTCATCACAGATATAAAGTGCAGGAGGGAGTGGATAATAGAGGGGACTGTTGTTGTTGTTATTGGTTAGAAACTAGAACTTGAGAAAACAGGAATGGTCATAAGTCATTTGCTTGTTTGTGTATCTTGATTGGGTTTTTATTTTTTTATTATTATTATTTTTGGTTTTGGTTTTGGTTTTTTGACACGGGGTTTCTCTGTAGCTTTTAAGGCTGTCCTGGAACTTGTTCTGTAGACCAGGCTGGCCTCAAACTCATAGAGATCCACCTGTCTCTGCCTCTCAAGTGCTGGGATTAAAAGTATGCACCATCACCACCCGACTGTATCTTGATGTTTTAAGACAGGGTCTCACTTTGGTCCTGGCTAGCGCAAACCTTACTATGTAGCCCAGGATAACCTCCAAACTCATGGCAGTCCTCCTATACCAGCCTCCCAAGTGCTAGAATTACAGACAAGAGCCACTCTGCCCAGGCTGGTTGGTTTTTTGTTTTTGTTATTACAGATATGTGCATGTTCATGTGTGTACAGTTGTGTTCATGTTTATATGGTTGCACAAGCTCATATGTTTATATGGCTCAATTTGATTATGGTGTGTGGAAGCCAAAAGGATAAACTCGTGTCATCCTTAGGAATGCTATCTACTAGCTGGGCAATGGTAGCACAAGCCTTTAATCCCAGCACTTGGGAGGGAGAGGCTGGTGGAGCTCTGTGAGTTCGAGGCCAGCCTGGTCTACAGAGTGAGTTCCAGGACAGCCAGGGCTACACACAGAGAAATCCTGTCTTGAAAAAAAAAAAACAAAAAAAGGGGTGGGGGATACTATCTACTTCCTTTGAGGCAGGGGTGCCATTACACCTGCCATTTCCATGGGCTCTGGGGATCGAACTCAGGTTTGCAAGGCAAACCCTTTACTATCTGAGCCAGAGCTTTGACCCCAGAGCTTTGTTTTATGAGACCAAGTCTCACTGTGTAGTGTAGACTGGTCTCCATCTGCTGAGTACTGGGATCACTGGCCTGTGCCGATTTATCAATGGTGAATTCTGTGGTAGTAAATGTGACTTACTGTATGGAAAATTCACAAATATCTGAAAAGTAAAAAGAAAAACCACCCTCTTATCAGAGCTGTAACTCCTTCAGTACTGGTCCTTCCCATTGCAATAGCATGTTTGAGTGTGTGTGAAGCGGTGTCAGACTGTTGTATTGTGTGAGACTTTTGTCATTTATCATTACAGCATCAGTGTTTCTTTGTGTCATTAATATGCTTAAAATTATATTTAATTAATATTAGTATGCATTTCAGTAGTTAGGGATCATGTGATTTTTTTCAGTAATTATGAATGAACCATAATTCTTCATTTATGCATGGCCTTACTCTGTTAGAAATTGAAGATAATATGTCAGATAGGATTGATTTTTTTTGTCTACAAATAAGAACAAAGATATAACTTGAACAAATAGTGGCTTTCCTCTGATTACAAAAACCCTGGAAGCCACTGGCAGGGTTTGGTTGAACAGCCTCACAATGTGACAGCAGATAACAGTATGACAGCAGATGGCCTTCGTACTTTGTTGACTCTTCCTTCAGGTTCACTGGTTCATGCTTGCAAGGTGGCTGCCCAGATCCAAGCATCACAACATCTGTGCTCAACTTGGGAGGAAGGAGACCCATCAGCATGTGGAATATTCTTTCCTTAGAAAGCCAGCCCTGGTTGGAGTGACACTCAGCAGTTAAGAACACATGCTGTTCTTGGCAGGGTCCAAGTCCAGTTCCCAGCACCCTCAATGGGCCAGTGGCTCATAGGAGCCTATAGCTACACCTCCAGGAAATCTGAATACCTTCTTCTGAACTCTCTGGGCACACATACATACATACATACATACATGCATGCATGCATGCATGCATGCATGCATACATACATACATACACACACACACATACACAATTTAAAATAAAATAGTTACTTTTTTAAAAGAAAAGAAAGCTAAACTTAAAGGAGTTCCCAGAATTCTTCATCTTCACGCACAGATTTTAGTCCCCTCTGGCTGGCTGGGAAAGCAGAGAACAAGGGTATACCTCCCAGCCCTGTCAGAAGCAGGCCAGAGACATGAGAGTAGACACTGGGTTGACCAGATCACCGTGTCAGCCATAGCAGCCACCAGGCTCCTTCCAGCTGTCCCTGTCATCAGGACCATACAGCATTCGTCCCGAGGATCCCTGAGGACTTCTCTTACAGTCAAAGGTACTGTGTCACAGTGTCTCTGACACATTACTGAATTCCTTCCCATCGAGGGTCACCACTGCACACACAGTGCTTGAGATCTGGCCTCTCCCTACAACTAGCTGAGCCGTGGCCACTGCCAGCGTACAGGCAGGACACTCGGTGGCACATCCCTATTCCTATACATTGCACAGGCGCATGTACTGCTGAGTTGTGAGTGCCTGGAGCTGTTGGCTCTTCTGGAGAGGACCTAGCCAGCACAGAGTGACAGACAGTGCAGCCAGCTCCCCCACCCCACCCTGCCACTGTGCCTTTCCTCCACTGACTTCCCAGTGGAGGGTAGTTATTGGGCTATTCATGTTCCTCAACAGGTGCGTTTCCGGGCATCTGGGATGGAGTGGTTCCTTACCATGAGGTCAGCTCACACACACACACACACACACACACACACACACACGCGCGCGCGCGCGCGCTCTCGGGGGTGGGGGCGGGGCGGGGGCGGGGGGGGGGGGGCAAGGGGCATGTGGCCTAGAATTCAAAGCAGAAAAGTCTCTTCCTTCCCTCTGTGCCATCAACTTTGTGTAAGGAGACCCAAGGCCTGTGGTTCCAGCACATCTTGTCAATGTTTGCTAGCTAATAGAGGGTGCTTCTGGGATATGAGGTCTGGAAGAGTTGTTAAACAGGTGCTCTGGCCTCTCCTTAGCTATCTCTAAAAGTGTTTGCCCCAGTTCTACTGTCGATGCTTAAGGGAGGGTGTATTGCTGGCTACACTCTCAGGAGTGGGACAAAAGGGGACAGAGTCTTTAGTAGTGTGGTAGTCTTGAGAATGGAAGCTGTAGTGTTCTAGGACAGCAAGGAGCAAGGTGCCTGCACAGAAGGGTAGGAGGCCAGGACAGGTCCACAGTCTGGGCCCTGGAAAAACTACACAGAAGCCAGTCTGCAGTTGTAGGAGTTACAGGAATTTAGTGTGCCCTGGACTGTGGCCAGGGCCAGTGGGGAGCCCCATTACATGCTACCATGGCTTTGTCTGTATAGTACTACCTACATACTTACTTGTATGTCACAGAGTCTCAGGTAACCCCAGGGAGGGTGCCAGAAAGGCCGAGACACAAGTCAGAACTGTGAACTTTTCCTCCTTGTGACACAGGCCTGACACAAAGTGCTTATGAAGAGCTGGCAGTGTTCAAGACTCAGTGACAAACATTGGCCTGAGTGGGCCCCCACCTTGTTTTCCCTGCCCTGTCCCTCTCTCCCTGCAATAGTCATGGTGGAGAATGAGTGTGTGTGCATGTGCGTGTGTGCAGGGTGTGTGTGTGTGTGTTGCACCCATGCAAACAGTAAATAAGAGTGAGCGTGAGGGAGAGACAGACTAGCCCCACACTGTCTTTGACAAGGACTTGAATTAGGCTCCACCCCTTAAAGGTCCCACAGCTTCTTGGGAACAACACCTCTAACACTTGAATTATATTGAAACCGGGGCTAGATGCCTTCCTGATAACCTTGGGCAGCTGATACCTGCCCCCCAACCCGTTCTAGGGACAGCTCAAGTAGATTTAGGTCTGACTGGGAGAGAAGAAAAAGGGAGCTAGAAGGGTGCCCTGCCATCTATCTGGAAGGAAAGTGCTGCTTCATGTATAGTAATTTAAGTCTTCAAAGCGCATGCAGAGCAAATGCATGCCACAACAAGGACAAGGGGAGTGTAGAATTTATAGAGAGTAAGATTTTATCCTTGGTCTTAACCCAGTAAACAAGCATTGGGAACAGGTGTGGAGTTAACACTTAGCTGATTCTTTAGACTGTTGTTAGTAAGCGAAGTTTTATTTAATTCCAAGCTGATTCAGAAAGATTAGAACTGAGGCTGTAAGATGGGGGCTGCAGAGATGGTTTAGCTATTGAGAGCACTTGTTCTTGCAGAGGACCTCGGTTCAGTCCCATCACCCACATGGTGGTTCACACCACCTGTAACTCCAGTTCCAGAGCATTTGCTGTCCCCTCCTGGCCTCTGAGGGCACCGTGTATGCATGTGGTGCACAGACATGCAAGCAAAACTTTGATACACATATAATAAAATTAATCTTAAAAATATTTTTAAGGGGCTGGAGAGGTGGCTCAGAGGTTAAGAGCATCGACTGCTCTTCCAGAGGTCCTGAGTTCAATTCCCAGCAACCACATGGTGGCTCACAACCATCCATTATGAGATCTGGTGCCCTCTTCTGGTGTGCAGATATACATGGAAGCAGAATGTTGTATACATAATAAATTATATAGATAGATAGATAGATAGATAGATAGATAGATAGATAGATAGATAGATAGATAGATGGTTCTGGGCCGGGCGTTGGTGGAGCATGCCTTTAATCCCAGCACTTGGGAGGCAGAATCAGGCGGATCTCTGTGAGTTCGAGGCCAGCCTGGTCTCCAGAGTGAGTGCCAGGATAGGCTCCAAAGCTACACAGAGAAACCCTGTCTCAAAAAACAAAAAAGAGAAGATGGTTCTGAGGGTAAAGGGACTTGCTGCCAACCTGGACTACCTGAGTTTGTTCCTACGACCTAGAGAGTGGAAGAAGAAAACAGACTCCTGTGAATTCTTTTCTGACTTCCATCCAAATAAATAAAATTTTTAAAAGTTTTAGATTTACTCATTTTATGTGCATGAGTGTTTTGTCTGCATACATTTCTGTATACAATGTGAGTGCCTAGTGCCTATAAGAGACTGTAGTTACAGATGGTTTTATGTTGCCATGTGTGTGCTTGGAATCAAACTTGAGTCCTTAACCACTGAGCAAACTCCCCAATCCAAATATATTTTTAATTAGATAGATTACTATTGTAAATGTATGTACATGTACATGGGGGGGCACTAAAATCTTTAGATGTCTTCCACTGTTACTGTCCACCTTATGTTTTCAAACTGGGTCTCTTACTGAACCGAAAGCTTACCAAAACAGCACTGGAGACATGCTGTGTGTCCACTAATGCTATTGAGTGGTTAGTTGCTGCAGGCCTTATTCTGTTGGATGGAGCCTTGGTCCTAATGAGGAATCCATGGACAGCCAACTCTGGGACATCAGTGCTTTGGCCCCAGTGAGCCTCTGTCCATGGCTGTCCCGTCCAGTGTTGCCTAAGTATCCAGTTTGGGCTTCTGTGAGGACCACAGAGATTTCATACATGATAAGTGAGGTGATTTTAGGTGGTCTGATAATTATTGAAATGGTGAGAAAATTGATCCTTTCTCAGTGGTTTCTTCTTCATGAGGCCTTGGAGGCCTCAGTTCCATACTAGCAGCTAGCCCCAACTCCCAGCCAACCGACCCAACCAGAGGGTTTGTTCCTTATTGATTTTCCCTGAACAGTGCAATGTAGCTGTGTTAATCATCTTTCTCATCACTGTGACAAGAGAGCAGAAAGATAATTATTTGCCTCATGGTGTCTGAAGGTCCAGTCCATCGTGATGGGGAGGGCATGAAAGAGCAGAATGGCTCACACTAAACCCATGTTCTACTGCCCTCTCACACGGTTTTCACTCTCTAGTTCCCCAAGACATTTGGATGTTGACCACATTGAGTGGGTCTTGCCTACACAGTTCATCTTCTCTGGAATACCCTCAGACATACCTGAAGTGGGTTTCACCCAACTCCTAGGTGATTTTAGATCTGGACAAGTTGACAGTGAAGATTAGCCACCATGGCCACTATTTGCATAGCATTATATGGTATCAAGTGTGATACGACGGCCAGAGACGACTTGGAGTGTACAGAGGGTGTCATGGGTTCTATGCAAAACCCACACTGTTGTAATGAGAGGTTCTTTGCCTCAGCAGGGTCCCGCTGCACTTGAGAACCCCAAATAAACACACAAGACTTATATTAATTATGAAACTGTTGGCCAGTGGCTTGGGCTTCTTATTGACTAGCTCTGTCTTAATTATTAACCCATTTCTATTAATCTGTGTATTTCCATGTGGTCTTATCTTACTGGAGAACGCCTTGCATGTCCTCTCTTCCCAGGCTCTACATGATGATGACTCTGTCTGCCTACATTTCCCAGAATTCTCCTTATCTCCTATGCTTATAGGAGATATGGCCTATACTTCCTGCCTGGCCAATCAGTGTTTTATTCATCAACCAATAATAGAAGCATACATACAGAAGGGCAACCTCCATCACACTGTTGAGCACACAATGGTTTTACCACCTATGAAGAAGCTGGGAACCATCACCTTTGCTGAGAATATATCTTTTCCTGTGTTTGTTTGTATTTATTTTATGTTTTTAAATAAGGCCCCACATATCTCAAGCTGGCCTCAAACGTTGTAGGTAGCCAAGGATGATCTGGAACTTCTGACCCCTCTCCCTGCACCTAAAAAAGTGCTAAGGTTAAGGTGTTTGCCCCACCTCTCCGAGCCTCTTGGTTTTCTTTTGAACAAAGAATGTTAGTCAGAGCTTTTGGCCAACAATGTCATCAGGTAGAATGTTGTCAGTATTTTGTTTGTTTATCTTGAGACAGGTGTTGACATGGAGTCCTAACTGGCTGGATCCAGTTACGTAGACCAGGTGACGCTAACCTTCAGCAATTTCCTAGCCTCCTGAGTAGTGTCACTGTATTTTTTTTTTCTTAAAGCTGCCATCTATTTCTGGTTTGAATGCTTTTATAATAATTAAAATAGTTTTATAGTAGTAGGAGAAAGTCTTCTGTTTAAGATTCAGCATTATAAAGACTGTTGTTTGGGAGAAAGAAATTGAATAATTGGTGAGGTGGTGGATCAACAAGGCAAGAGTGTGGACGGCTGCCCCAGAAGACCGGTAGTTTTGGCAAACGTTCTCTAATCGCACGGGCACAGAAAGGCAGAGGTTGGGAGTTGAGCCAGGTCCCCCAGCTCTATGCAGAGGCATTCTGGAGAGAAGGGGACACAGAGTTGGAGGCAGGGGACTCATTTCTCTTTCCTTCTGCCCTGGCTTCCACATCCCTGAAATGAGTGATCAGGAGGTGGTTAAGTCACTTCTGCAGCCTGCTGAGGAGAAGCCATGATTGGTACTTGGTGTCCTTGGGGATTGGCTCCTGGACTCCACAGAGTCCCAAATTCACCAATGTTCAGGTCTCTTCTGTAAAATGCATCCCTCTGCATACGGTACATCATCTCTGGATGATTTATGGTACCTAATACAATGTAAATGCTATGAAAATTTTTGCCATACTGTGTTGTTTAGGGGATAATGACAACAAAATGCAAATACAGGACAATTGCAACTGCCAAATACTTTAAAACCATTTATTACTATTATTGTGTGTGCAAGTGTGTGAACGCGGGTGCTCATGTGCCATGGCCAGTGTGTAGGGGTCAGAGGACAACTTTCAGGAGTCGATTCTTCTAAGTGAATTCCCAGGATCTAACTCAGGTTAATAGCACGGTTTTACCACTGAACAATAATAACAACAATTATACAAGGTCTTTCTGTATAACTCAGGCTCCCTGGTTCTGGGATTACAGCCATGCGGCTTCATCCTAGACCCCCACCTGCTTCGTTGATGGGACCCAAAGCTGCTGAGGGCTGACAGCACACTGCCCAGATGCTGCTGCACTGTCTTGCTCTCCCCAGTAGTAACAGCCGTGTTCCCCTTGCAGGTTAGCTGTTGGGAGAGATGGGCGACTGGAGCTTCCTGGGGCGGCTGCTGGAGAACGCGCAGGAGCACTCCACAGTCATCGGCAAGGTGTGGCTGACCGTGCTGTTCATCTTCCGCATCCTGGTGCTGGGGGCAGCAGCCGAGGAGGTGTGGGGCGACGAGCAGTCGGACTTCACCTGCAACACTCAGCAGCCCGGCTGCGAGAACGTCTGCTACGACCGCGCCTTCCCCATTTCACACATCCGCTTCTGGGCGCTGCAGATCATCTTCGTGTCCACGCCCACCCTCATCTACCTGGGCCACGTGCTGCACATCGTGCGCATGGAGGAGAAAAAGAGAGAGCGAGAGGAAGAGCTGCTGAGGAGAGACAACCCTCAGCATGGCCGTGGCCGCGAGCCGATGCGTACAGCGAGTCCCAGGGACCCGCCACTCCGTGATGACCGTGGTAAGGTACGCATTGCAGGTGCGCTGCTGCGGACCTACGTCTTCAACATCATCTTCAAGACGCTCTTTGAGGTGGGCTTCATTGCGGGCCAGTACTTTCTGTATGGCTTCCAGCTGCAGCCACTTTACCGCTGTGACCGCTGGCCCTGCCCCAACACAGTAGACTGCTTCATCTCTAGGCCCACGGAGAAGACCATCTTTGTCATTTTCATGCTGGCTGTGGCCTGTGCGTCACTGGTGCTCAACATGCTGGAGATTTACCACCTGGGCTGGAAGAAGCTCAAGCAAGGGGTTACCAACCATTTCAGCCCAGATGCCTCAGAAGCCAGACACAAGCCCTTGGACCCCCTACCCCAGGCCTCCAGCTCTGGCCTGCCCAGCGCCTCCATGGGGTTCCCACCTTTCTACACACACCCTGCCTGTCCCCCAGTACAGGCAAGGGCCACAGGGTTCCCTGAGGCCCCACCACCACCAGCAGACTTCACAGTGGTAACCCTGAACGATGCACAAGACAGAGGCCACCCTGCCAAGCACTGCAATGGCCACCATCTAATCACAGAGCAGAACTGGGCCAGCAGAATGGCTGAGCAGCAGACTCCAGCCAGCAAGGCCTCTTCAGCAACATCCAGCCCTGAGGGTCGCAAGGGGCTCACAGACAGCAGTGGCAGTAGCTTGGAGGAGAGTGCCTTGGTGGTGACACCAGAGGAAGGAGAGCAGGCCTTGGCCACCACAGTGGAGATGCACTCCCCACCCTTAGTCCTCCTGGACCCAGGAAGGTCCAGCAAGGCCAGCAGCGGGCGGGCCAGACCTGGTGACTTGGCCATCTAGCCATAGTCAGCCCTGACAGCTTTATAAACCTTCCCTTTCCCCGTTAGAAACCAAAAACCAAAATGCAT